>NC_134837.1:234301070-234628581 GCF_004210375.1 Tachypleus tridentatus | reverse complement strand
TAGGTGATTACGACACTAATACAGAATAAGCATCGAGAAAATATTCAGTAATATTTGGAGCCTGGAAATAATAAATTCTATATAATAAAACTTATTCCAAATCAAAACTCCCTGAAAATGTTAAAATAACAGTGTTTTGATTTCAACGTAAACGATGATGAATTAAATTTATATTATTAAGAAGAAAAATGATGAATTAAATTTATATTATTAAGAAGAAAAACAAACATGTCTATGAATATTTCAGCTTAAAACAAACAAATTGTATCAACTGGTCACAATAACAATTAATGACATTGGAATTATTGCTTAAAACGTTTGGTCCCTATAATTTTAGTTTCATACGTAAACAAATAAATATTGGAAATCCACATGACACACATAATGCACATATCTATATATTACCTACAGCTATAACAACTATTAATGTTTCAGAGTTACATCTAATAATACTTCTCTACCTATACAGACACACATGTTACAATACGTTGAAGTAATTTAGGATGGCATCAGTCTCAATGAAACTAAACTAGCCACAAAATTGCACCAATAGCATGGTGTTGACACTACTTCTCCAACATGGCAAGAAAGGAAGCTGCCATTCTAATGTGACAATGTGATATTTACCTTTCCTAATGGATGTCCAACCAATCTAACAGTGGAACAGTTGCTCAATCTATCCTTATTTTCGAACATAACACCGTTCTAGGGCCCTGGCTTTGGGAGTGGGTTTTTCATGATAACCCTTTCTGTCTACTGGTAACCAGTGTTAGTGCAGGTATCAACGTAGCTGAGGTTTCAACATTCCTTGCTTAATGAAACATTATTTTCTTTAAAAAAAACAACGTGTTATTGAGAAAGTGAAAGAAAAAGAAAACTGTTGCTAAATTTTTTTCTCTCCAAATATCTTTGCATCATGGCAGCTTGAGAATTTTTGCCATATAAATAGCTGCATTCAAAGCTCAAACATCTTTCTAGCTGAACAAGTTTTGAATTCTCTCATTGAATGCGTTAAAGAAGATATCTTCAGAAGACACTAGTATTATCATCAATAAAAGTGCCCAAGTTCTCACAAACTATACTTTCCTGAGTCTTTAAATTTTTTGTAGATCACTGAGTTTTCCAAAAGCCACAATGTCGTGAATAGCTAGCCATTTTAGAGGCAAAAGCCGTGATACAGGAACTTACTTTTCGCATACTATGCAATATCCTCAGATCTCACTCTCAACTGATTTGCTATTATGTAGTCTGCAGTGTAAGTCCTTTCAAAGTTCAGAAATTACTTTTCAATTTCAGAGGCAAAGCAGACTCAAATTGTATATAAAAAAGTCAAGTGGGAAACAGAAAACACATATGATTAAAACTTTGCAAAACAAATCCTTCTAAAGAACCTCAAGACTAGAATTTAATAGCTTTCCTTTAGCGTTTTCAGCCAAAACTGAAACTGATACGTATACATTAATATTAAAACGCTAGAGTTACGTTAAATATGTAAGCAAAGTCTAGTTAAAATATATTCTACAAATATAAGGTAGACATTGTCGTACAGTGTTGTTATACCGTGAAAGACAAAGAATTATCACCTGGCATAGCTCACTGCTGAGAGTGTTCCATCTGCAATCAATTGGTCAGGTCATCGACCCTTTTATTCTTGAGAAACATTATAATAAGGGTCAGTTCCTCCGTTCATCAGTAAAAAGTAGTTCGAGAGTTGTTTGTGTTCAATTACTGCCTTTGTTCTAGTTTATCACTTCCAAATTAAGGATAACTAGAGAAGATGGTCCTATGGAAGTTTGCGCAAAATTCGACAAACAAACAAATAATCAAACACGATATTAATTTATATGAACAAGTTTCAATTTCTTGCTCAAGACAGATTCTTTGTCATCTAAATACTAAAAGATAACAAAGCTCAGAGACAAAGCTTAGAAAAACAAAGTCGTCTTAGGAAATAATGTGGTATTTCAATTTCACTTATTTCCACTCAAATAATTAGATAGATCTCTTTCTCTGTCTGCATACCATATACAAACAGAATGTTGCTAGCCAAGATCTTCCACAGACATCTTATCCTTGAGGCACACAAAATTTCAATGTCGATATATTCATTCATTAAGTTAGACTATTGACATTAGTCAACCTCTATTTTCTATATCCGCTCCTTTCTTCAATATTTCCAGTTAAGACCAGTATTTCAATTCCTTTTTTTCTCACAACATGTTTCGGAAACTCCAACTGTCTCTTCCTGATGTTCAATAGAAGCTTTCTCCTGCAATCTGCTGTTGACAAGATATCTTCATTTCAGGATCACACTCGTACAAATACCTAAAGGAAGCGCCTTAAGAACCACAACTCAATGTTTTCAATCCTCTTCTCTGTTCATTATGATGCTATTTATGATTGATTTTACAAATTAAATTTGTTGCAGAACTTTATAAGTAAGCGTTCAAAATGTGTCTAACTTCTTCAAAATTGAAAGCTTCGGTAATCACTTTAGTGTGAACAAAACACCTTAAGTACAAAAAAAAACGTTTCTTTGAAAATAATTAATTACTCTCGTTCTAATTTTTCACATTTTAAGTGTAAGCTTACTGTAATACTATAATGGTAAATATATTCATTTTTAAACCATCTTTTAGCTTCATTGTTTTATTTAAAATATGAATTACTTAGATATTACAGAATACGTTCCAGAAACTTTAAAAAACTAGAACATGTTGTTCAGTAAATCTTACTTCTTCCTTATCATGTATGTTTATGGTACCTTAGTTATTTTATTGAACTGTATGCAGGATTAACTTTAATAATGTTTTAAACTTTATGTGTGTTTTAATAATAACATTTGTTTTAAATTATATAATTAAGGAATCTATTTCTAATATGTGTATAATATCGTGATTGGCTCGAAACGTTTGTTTTTAACTGTTACTGTTTGCAGATTTTAAATATTAAATGTTATTGAGATGGTAATTGCTTAAATATGGTTGCCCATCCAATCTTGCATAAACATTTTATCCACCTAAAACAATGTGCTCTAATTTAATATATTTATATGATACACTCGCTGCTGGTAGTCATAATTATGGTATTTTCATTTGCAAGTAAAGTTTATCTTATTTCTTTCACTTTGAATAACTGAAAACAGTAAATTCGTTGCATCGCAGTAAATCAAATCCTGAAGTTTAACATTGTCAATCCATAAACTTACCACTGCCCCACCGAAGGACAGAAACTTCAAAATGTAATGACGTAAAAAAAAGGCTTCCCTAATACTAGCTTTTCTTGTATAATTATCTGGGAATATATATGTTATTTTGGAATAATTTTCTCTGTATCTGCGTTTTTGTCAGTTGAGAAAAATGCATGTAAGGTAGATTCCAAAATTACTTAACAGAACGTGATGGAGATTTTTATTTTATTTCTCGAAATTACATTTGTGATTTTAATATAAAGGGGTACAGAGTACGTTTTTATTAAAATTAAGAGATAAAGAAACTACATGCAAAATTAGGACATATACTTGGATACAATTAACAGAAAAAACGCATATTGCTTCCAGATTCCCTCTCGTAAATATGCAAATTTAATTGAAATATATTTTATTTCGTGACTAATATGCATGTGATCATATTTTGCTTTGATGTTACCAATATATTTCTGATATTTGTAGGTTTGTTTGTAGTTAAGCATAAAGCTACACAAAGGCTATATGTACTCTGCCCATAACGGGTAACGAAACCCGATTTCTTGTCAGCAGCTCTGCCACTGGGGGAATGGTTTTAGATACTTCAACTAATTTATATTTACGTTGTTGTTTCGATCTATAAAACATTATTTTAAAGATGGATATAACATTATTTCTAGACTATTATTACAGATTCATATGATGTAGTTTACGTTTTATAGTTAACCCTATTCTGATCGGTCAGCATCTTTCATGTGTAAAGTGCATGTACGTATATAAAATTTAAATTTTAAATAAAGCAATAACTACAATACTCTTTAAACACTTTTTTACTCAAACGTATTTTATTATTAGCATTTCGGTGCTCACTTTTCTAAGTTTTTCTTTATCTTGTGCTATTTTTCCCTTTCTGTAATTTTATTGGTGCAGAATCTCGTTCGCACAGTTTTGTGAGTTCGCAGCAAGTGAACTATTAATAAGCTACAGACAGAACACAAGCACAATTAGACAGAACAGATTAACGTGTTTGTCAGTGTGAAATGAATATATTGATGCAATTTGTATTTTTGTAAGTAAACGATTAGGTGTAGCCTTTGCAGAGAAGAATAATGTAATTTAGTGGGAAGTTTGGAAGACAGGATAGAAACTAGGTGTAGGTATTTTTTAACACGTTGGCTTCCACAAAATAATTTAAGTATAAACAAAATGAAACAGCCTGTAGGTTTCAAGAAGCATTCATAGTGTTCCAAGCTCGTATGCTACATGATAAATTTAATTTGAAACCTAAAACGTATGTGACCCACCGGTGAGTCACAAGGTAGCCACCATGTTAAACTTTTTGTTTTTTTGTTACTGATATTGTCTCGTGTTACATAATATTTCTTTGAAGGCTGTGGAGAGTGTATTTTGGGATAAGGCATTAATTACCCCGAGTTAGATTTGGAGAATCAGTAGTCATTGGCAAAATATGCAAAATATTCAGATTATTCAAATGTGACACAAATCTTTATTTATTGAATATAAATAATTGTATAATACTTTTGATATATAAATTAGTTTAAAGTTGATAGTATTTAAACAAGGTATACAAGTAAAGTAATTTAGAGTATTCTAGCTACCAAAAACAAAATTATCTGCTAAGTGAGTAGCTTTCTTATTTAATTAGAAGTTTAGAAATAACAGGTGTAAAAGATAACAAAATAAATGAATATACGACAAAACGCTCGATATACACATCTTTATAACATTCTTAGGATAATGCATTATAAAGAAAGGTTTTAACATATGTATAAACACTACATCTTTTAAATCAACTGTAAACACACACTGAGAATCTGCAATTTGTTGCAATAATGACAACAGGGAGAAGATGTTGTCATTGTTTATAGTTGAGTAATTATTGAAAATGGAAAAGGATTGGTAATAAAGATTTCGTAATTTGTGGCTCTGTGATCGAGAACTTTAAAGTTTTCAATGCGTATGGAGTTGTTGTTGTTTTTCCTATGCAATCACATACAAATACCACTTGGATTATTTATCTTGTGTCCCTGGGACACATAAACGACTTTTGCCTCTAAACTTTATGTTTCTTAATTTTTTCCTTTTCAAACAAGCCATACGAGTACAACTTCTGGCATATACCTTTTAAGATGGCATGATGACCCAAGTTAAACACAATTTGTTTGTTTTCTTATACCATTAATTATACAGGATACCAAATTTTGGAGGTCCTAAACTTATGATCTGAATACATATTTATGATTTGAGTTTGTAAATAATTTGCATTGTAAAAGGACTGTTATAGATCCTTCACAAAAGATGTCAGTGTTAGGTTGTACCCACTATCTATGAAGTACCAAGTAATATCAAAATGTATTTCTTGTCGCATGACATTATACTATGACTACAGATCTGTACCTGTCACGTGAGATGTTGATCTGCATATGTAAAATCTTTTTAATGTTACACACTCAACCATCTTTATCCTTAATATCTGGTGTATATTTTCTGTGCGACACATCATATATTATTTTTTATAATATATTTTTGAATAAGAAAGAAGAAAATAAAATTAGACCTAAAATGCTTTCATATTAATTCTAAAAATAGTAATCTGCACCAGTTATATATATCATATGTTTGTTTTACGTTTCTCTGTATACACATGACGAGTTGCATATTATTCTTATTTTTGTCCTTTTATTCAAACACTTTGTAAAATTAGTACAATTAGAGGCATTGTGTCAACTGCAGTCATAGCAATGCTGTGTTACTAAAAGTGTAGTGAAAATGATTGTCCTAATACTGACTAATATTAACTTCACATTTAATTCTGTAGGTAACATATGTATATGTTTAACTGTTTTTGTCGCTTTCCTTGAATGTTTGGGTTAAGCTGTGATTACATGTCATGGTGTTATGGTTGTAGTAACCTTAGAGGAACTAGACTCAAGAGGTATGTTCTTAAAAGTCTGACTCATCAAAATATTAAAGAGGCTCACAGAAAGTTGTTTCCAGAGTAATAAAGACTAACGAATAATACATGCACAACAAATGTGCATGATACTGAAAACTTTGGAGAGCAGTGCGTTTAATATTTTCTCTTTAAACAATCTGGTAGTTATGTAATGACTGCTGGAAAGATCTTCTCGTAACTATTATATTTCTAAACCCCATTAGATTCTCTAAGGATTCCATGCCACACATCATTACGCAGGCCAACATGCATTAAAGCTAGTTGTATAATAAACACTGGAATTATTCAGGAAACCAGTCAAGTGTGAAAGTAAGCTCTTGGCCAAACCTATCGCGGGTACAATACATTTCCCAAGAGTAGAATTATTTTAGTCGATGGTTGGGCATCCATTAAACTATAACTTGTTTCTAAATATGTTACCTGCATAAATATTGTATGGATATGTACACCTTAATACTTTAAATTTAATGCCAAACCAAGATAGTAAATTTTAGTCCAATTTTCCTTTATATAATAACAACCATGAGTGAAGATAATACAAAATGTCATGACGCATGCTCAGTTTAATTCGTGTTTTAAAATGCATCTTAATACACAATAGAAGTGTAATATAGTAATAATACCAAGCAACAACAAGATCTGTTATAAACCATTGAATGTTTGTTTGTTTAGAATTAAGCACAAAGCTAAACAATGAGTTATTTATGCTCTGCCCACCACGTGTATCGAAACATGCATTCTAGCGGCGTGAGTCAACAGACATACCGCTGTTCCACTGAATGAAATAATAATACAATTTTGAAGTTATTTAACAGTTACAGTACACTTCAGTATACTTTAATACTGCATGGAAGAAGGAGAGATTACAAACCCTCAGAAACGAAACACTCCCCAGTGGCCCAACAGTATGTCTGAGGATTTAGATTGGTAGAAACCGGATTTCGATACCTGTGGTAAGCAGACCACACATAGCTCATTGTGTAGCTTTGTGCTTGGTTCCAGTCAATCAATCTTTGAAATATAATCAGTTATGTCTTGTGTCTGTCGTGATTTTCCTTCTCTGTTTGGTGTTTTATTAATTTATCTCTTGAGTTATCTAATATTTAATAATATTATAACCTGTGGTTTAATGAATAATTAAGTAATTACAGCTTTAAAATTACTAGAGGGAAAGCTTAAAAACAATTGGAGAGAATATACCATAAACTATTCGCGTCAGTGATTCCCAGTTTGTCCCAAAGAAGAAATGCCACCTTTCGAAAGTGGTCGGGACAAAGTGTTTTATTAATTTCTATTCACGTCAGTAGTGTTATGAGCAGAAATTTATTATCTTTTATGTAAGATAATGTACGAAGCTTACATAGGAAGAAAATAGGCTTTTTGTTTGTTTGTAGTTAAACCCAATAACTGTGCTGGGTCCATCATAGCTATAGAAATCCGATTGTTAGTGCTGTAAGTCCGTAGACATACTTTTGAACCACTTGGAGGCATGAATAAATGAATCTAATCAGAAGAGTTATGAACAAACCACAGATTTTAGAAATTGTATTATTTCTTAAAATGATAGCCTTTCTGATAAAAAAAAATCGACAGCTATAGGTGATTTTTATAAGATATCAGTTAAATTGCGTTATGAATGTGTAGGAAACGACAAATGTTCTGACGACTGAAGTCTCTAATCATGAGATATTCTTGTTATTTTTGAAAGAAAACTGAGTAAATAAGTAAAATATTTCTTTATTTATTTAAATAAAAATAGGTTCATATCAGAAATATTTTAACCAATATTAACAAATATAATGGTCATAACAATAAGGTAGGTGTGATCATAAATCACCCGATGTATCTTTACAGGTTTTACTACATTTTTTTTACGATATATAGTGAAATGGTGGTAACCACTGCTATGTGCAAAATGAAGTGTCAAACATAGTATGATATATAATGTCGATCAAGTTCGACGTATAACTTATAAGTTGCAAGTACCAAAAAAAAAATCCACATTTTTGATGTTAATCTATAAAACTTACGCAATGTTTGCATAAAAATAAGAAACATGTGAAGAGTACAGGTTACGAAGGTTGTGAGCCACAAATAACTTATAGCACTTCCATGAAATGTACGAGTTAAATGCGTGTTTGTGAGAAAGGGATGTCATTAATGTATATTTGTATAGATATAAACAGAAAATGTTTAAATAGTGTTTAATTAATCCTTCCAGACAAGTGGAATGTCATTTGAATATTTGGATTTTTTATTTTCTCTCGGTGTAAACATTTTGTAAATTACATGAAAGTTACTGAATAGTTTTTTATTTTAACTTAAAATATAATTAATTTACTTTTGCTATCATTCTTTACGTTCAAAACTTTCTAAACTATTTAACACAAAAATATTTAATTGTATTTTAAATTTCAATTTTGTTTCGCAAGTCACAAAGTTCCATTTAACGGACTCGTAATCTGAGGGTCGCGGGTTCGCATCCCCGTCGCGCCAAACATGTTCGCCCTTTCAGCCGTGAGGGCGTTATAATGTGCAATCAATCCCACTATTCGTTGGTAAAAGAGTAGCCCAAGAGTTGGCGGTGGGTGGTGATGACTAGCTGCCTTCCCTCTAGTCTTACACTACTAAATTAGGGACGGCTAGCACAGATAGCCCTCGAGTAGCTTTGTGCGAAATTCAAAAAAACAAACAAACAATCATTTAACGGTTACATTTCATGGAACTGCTACAAATTATTTGTGGCTTATAATAATTTGTAACTTCTATTTCGTTGTTTCATTTTTGGAAAACATGGTTTGTAACATTTATGAATTAACTAGAAACTGTGTACAATTTTGGTAGTCAAAAGTAATATAATACATATTGTAACTCTTCTTTTAAAAGTCATAATTGTATAGCCTTCTATTCATATATTTAATTGTATGAGCATTCTAACGTACTTTTGTAAACTACGCTTATCATTTTCACATGTCATGCATCCATGCTTGCTAAAAAATATTAATTTTATTATGGCAAATGTTTGTAAACCATAATCCCTATTTTCATCACATAGAAGAATATTCACTATATTAATCTTTACTAGCTTTATCGTAGAAATTCCTCTTTAGATAGAGAACATTTGTTTAACTTTTACAAATAATTTATATATAAGACAAACCACAATTAATGCTTTCATTAAGTACGCATTTTGTACAAGCATTTAAAACACAAATACTAACTCTCAAAAGCCATACAAACATAAATTCTGCTTTTTAATTTCTAAAGACAAATATGAAAAGCTTCAGTCTTTACTTTTACGATGTATATATCATGACAGACAACACCTACTGTCATTTCATACCTGTTATTTGAGACATTTGTAGGATAGAGCTACAAAAGACAAATCAGTGATGTATTTATGTTATGTGCTTCAAAATAAGTTACAAAAAATAATCAGAAACTACATTTCACTAATATTTTAATCTGAGAATATTGACAATGAAACACTTCAATTTATCAAAGAACAAGCAGTTCTGAATGCGATACTTTTAGACGTTACGATTTTTATTCTGCAGTTTTCGAAGATTGTACATTTATTGTATTTTTGTAAATCTGGTTGATTTTTACTGACACGAGTTATTTCTCCTAGTCGCTGTTTCCTAATAATTTACACCACTGGTATAGTAGAATGACACCAGTTAATAGTATTTTTTACTTTTTTGTTTGGTGGCCTGGCATGACCAAGCGCGTAAGGCGTGCGACTCGTAATCCGAGGGTCGCAGGTTCGCGCCCGAGTTGCGCTAAACATACTCGCTTTCCCAGGCTTGGGGGCGTTATAAGGTGACGGTCAATTCCACTATTCGTTGGTAAATGAGTGGTCCAAGAGTTGGTGGTGATGACTAGCTGCCTTCCCTCTAGTCTTACACTGCTAAATTAGGGACAACGAGCACAGATAACCCTCGAGTAACTTTGCGCGAAATTCCAAACAAACAAAAGAAGACCTTTTTTTTGTCAAAGTCAATCTAATAGTAGCAAAAAAAATAATGTTTTCAATCATAATTCGTGCACGTACAACAGTTTGATATAAAATGTACTTAGATTAATAATGGATTTATACAATGGTGTTCTGTAATATGTAAATTGATTAAAGAGAAAATTAATATTTGTTTGAAGCATGCTTTAAAAAACTTTTCATCGGTAATTTTAAATTAGATATAAGGAAACAAAGAAGGTAGAATAATAAATATTATTTCGTAAAAGCCATCCACTTTAATTAGTTTAAATGTTCAATTGCGTGAATGTGTTATATTGAAAATGTTTTTAACATGCAAATCAGGAAGTTCCTTGGCAAATACATACGATATATAGCCATGATGGAAAGAGAGGTATCAGAACTTCGTTTTGACTTTGTTAAACGTTGCGTATATTGTGTGATGACACTGAAAACTAATTGTTTTTGAGAAGGCTAAATAACGGCTCTTCCGAGGCAAGTTGTTGACGCATTCAGATCATACGGATGTTATGAAATCCAAGGTTTAGAATTTTCAAGACGGGTATATCCCTCTTACCTAATTGTATTGGGAAACGAAGGAATATGGATTAACTTGGGTTACTATAACCAGTCATAAAGAGACCTTACCAAGATGTACTCCAGTAAGCAATGTTTAGTGTATAATAACCGGTTACTAATCACAACTACAAAAGGAAGTGGTAAAAGTGGTCCTTGTTATCCAGGCAATAATAAGCATCATAATAAAGAAAGTTTTCTTTCTCTAAAGATGACGTAAGTGATATTACACAAGCAGCTGCTTCTGCAACATATCATTTCATCTGTTGCGTTCATCGAATAGATGGAGAATGAAAGGTCTATATATACTATCTCTTAATAGTCAAGTCATTGGACACAGCTCCACTGAATTCCTCTGTGATTAGATTGTTGAAACTGGCGCTGAAAAAAAAAGCATGTCTTTTACACTAAAAGTGTTTTGGAAGTGGAATCATAATGGCGAACCATTTTTATAGGAGAATTGCGCTGCAGAGTTGTCATACGTGTTTGCAGCTGCCAGAGATAGAGCAGCCGGACGTAGTAATATGTAATGTAACAAGGTAGTAAGGTTTCACAATCATTTTTATATAGCGTGCTCTATCTCTGTGCTGTTGTTGATCTATATGTATCCATAATTTATTTTAAGAACTGAAATATACAGATATCTATAAAAATATGTTTAATGAAAGCATAATTTCAAAAAAGGTTAATTTTACTTTAGTCTGTATTATTATTTATTTTTCATAAGTAGTTTAGGTTGTGTATTCTAATGCCTTGTCTTTTTAGGTTTAGGATATGATATAAAGTGACACAGTAGTATGTCAGCAGATTTACAACGTTAAAATACGGTTTAGTTAGCCGTAGTGGACAGATTATAGATAACCAATTGTGTAGCTTTGTACCTAACTACAAACAAACAAAATATTTAAAAAAATATTTAGACAATTATTTATATTTTTATAATTATTCTTTACTTCATGATAAACATCAAGCTATCATTTTCATTTGCTTCTCGAAAAACACATCTATAGGTGCTCTAAAATTTCTTTTGAGGTCTACTGCTTAGGTGAAATACAGGAAAACAGTAATTAAATAAAATTGTGACTAATGTTAATAAAAATGCTTACCTTAAAGTACACATAATTTTTGCTGCATAACATTTAAAATGATTACTGAGAAGAACCTCCCATTTGAACAATACAAATGGAAATCACTTTAATATGATCAGTTATTTCTAAAAATGTATTTAAAATAGTTAGTGTTGTAAGGGTAATCCATTATATTTTCTTCTTTTCTCAAACGCTTTTATGTGTTTGTTTGTAGTTAAACACTAAGCTACAGAATGGGATATCTGTGCTGTGACCACTACAAGTATCGAAATCCAGTTTCAAACGCTGTAAGTTCGGATGCATACTGCTTTACCGCTGGGGGTGTTTCAAACGCCTCTTTGGTATGAAAATATTTCAAAATGTGAGTCTGGTGATACCTTCCAGAAGAAAAGTCTATATTTATGACAAAGACAGACTTGTGATATATAGTAAGATAAAAAGATAGATATCACTAAGCCACAGCCCAGTTAATCACGCACTGTATTTATCGTTACACAAGCCAGACATCTGGTGTTGAAGCATATGATGTGAAATGCAAGTATTTGATCATTCTAGTTATTTGTACACATATATATAATGGTCTCACCTAATTTTGTCTCATCTATCATTTTAAGGAGAATAATGGGGATTAAAGTGCTGCAAACTAATTTTGAACTATAAACTTCAACTAGCACATGTTTGGATATGTTTATTTTCATGTGATAAATGATTGATGAATAGAAGCAGCCAATTAAGAAAGTTTATTGTAAACTGCATAAAAGTGTATGTTCACTTGTAACCAACGTTAAATGTACCTAAACACGTTGATGTATCATTATCTCCAAATGCAAATAATATCTTGATCTTGTTTAACTGCAATTATATGGCACCTGCTTCCAAAATGAATTAAAGATTTACAAATGGTCAGAAACCTACTTCGAAAGTCCAGTTTTTACACCAGAAACCCATTGAAATATATTTTGTTTACATTGAGGTACGAATTAGCTCGTCTGCAGTGTGTGCCTAGAGCGCATCTAGTGGACAAAAACAAAACAAAAACATTATTCAGCAATTTTATTGTTTACAAACTTGAAATGTTTCATATGCAGTCATTTAACGGCATCTACTGATTTGGAAAAAAAAAATCTGAAATTAAATCTAAAATTATTTTTATTCAAGGACTGATACACGTGATGGCGTTGAGTGTGTGTGTGTGTTTCTTATAGCAAGGCTACATCAGACCATTTACCATTTTAGTCTTGTACGTCCGAAGACTTAGCGCTGTAGTGGCGGCGGATATGATAGCGTTGAAGGTATACCGTCAGCACGCATAAGCATGGATGCATCTACAGTTATCTATGTCCAGCGGAATGGTGACCTTATTGGTATCGAATTCTATGACCTTTTCTGCTCACAATTTCACAATTTGTGGTGCATTTGACAGAAACTGACCTTAGTGCTAACTTATGCTGAAGTATTTGTTTCTAGCTTCATTCTTATAGTAATCACTTCACTCATGCAGAACATAATATTAGACGTCATCGTTTTAAACTGGTGGAAATATTTCTTGAATAAAATGTCATTGGTCAGTGGAGTGGTATGCACACTTACTTTTCTTAAATTCTATATAGTATGTAAAGAATATTTTGGAAAACGTCTCAAATACTGCTGAGTTACTTCAAGCAATAAAGTTGCCTTAGAAACTACGTGCATATAGTTTATTGTAATATACTGAAGTAATGAAGTGAAGTCATATCTATTAAGTCTTAATTTACGAAGAGTCATTTACATATCATATTGTATGATGGATTATCAGATGTCTTATTTGTAAGTACATCGGAAGTAATGGAATTATTCCATAACAATTTATTCGTCTCATAGTTAAAATATTATAACCTCTAGTTGTTCTATACTTTTCAGAACAATTAAGTGAAGCAATGATTGTGTTAATAAATAAAGGATTGCACAGTCTTTGTATAAACTTGTGTTCAATCCCTTCATTGAATTTAGATATTCAATAAGAAGTCATCGATCACAAAATATAAAAACACAAAGGAAAATGCAAAAGTAATTAATCATTTTTTTTCCTTTGAAAAGGTATCACATGATGAAGTGACAACAGAATAAAATGGGGAAATGATTTATTGAATAAAATGATTTATCGTCTTGATTATTCTCTATTTCAAACTTCATCCTTTTAAAGTAATTATGAATGATGAGTTAGTATTATTTATTTTGAAATTTCTCAGGAGGATAATAAATCTCCATTTTTCTTTTCAGTTTTCTATAGCAAACAGCTTCAATTTACTCAAAAAGACGCAGATGATTTAGATAAATGAAACCTTTTACTAATTTCGGAAAAGTAAAGTTTTAGATATTTGAAAAATAAATGAGTATGCTGTTTTATAACTATCACTTGTTTTTCTAAACAAAGAATATGAAAGATTTTACCTACAACAGTCTTTTCCATGTATAAGGGACAATCTAAAGCAACGCTTCCACTAATTTATTTTGTTCGTTTTATTTCCTGTCATTATTAGTAAAGTGATTGTGCATACGTAGTTATTCGAAATGCATGCCCTTCGCAGAAAGTGATGAAATTCAGCAGTACAAATGTCTATGTATTGCTCATCAACTATAGGATATGGATAAAAAGTGTATATATAAAGAGCTAAGGCCAAATTGCTGTCCAATTTTTGTTGGAAATACACTATTGCTAACCTAAAGATCCTGAAACAAATTCTATAGATTCTTGATGATGTATATGAAGATGAAATTGAAGACTTACGTCTTGATGTGAACGCAATATGTGTTCCTCCACTTCATCTTGGAACTTCAGGGCGTTTCTTTCATTCCAGGGGAAGCTTATAATTTAAGCATACGTGTTAAATTACATAAAATTGTTTTTGCACCAATTTCCAATTTTCACTTTTATCGTGTTAATAAGTTGGGAAAGATTCAGACATGAAAGTAATAATTTAGTGCCTTTTTTTCTTGAAACGAGATAAGAGAAGTTTTTTGTTGTTTTTGATAACTTATTTTAGTGAAGTTTATATATTCTTATCTTTACATTCTTCCACTTTCAAAGAATGAGTGGAAATTTCTAGCTCTCAGGCACTCTTTTGCACCAATATAAAATAACTTTTCTACTGTAAACCGCCGTCACTGGTATAGGCAGTTTCAAATCAATTATGAAGCAAGTTTTGCTATCTATGTATATACTAGTTTGTTATAACCAATAACAGTTATACATGTATACAAGAAATTAGTATACATACTACATTATTTCGGTGTTCATATTTACTACGCCATATCTATTCTCACTTTTTCAGAAACAACTAAGTATATTCTCCTCTTCTCCCTAGTCGAGTTTAAAAAATGTATAGATCAATTGTGATCTGTCTACAATTTGCCATTCTAAACACAAAATGTAAAAGTTATTTCAACACTTTGCAACTTTTATTATGTTTAATGCTTACAATGCAATGCTCACTCTGAAACCTACTAAAACATTTTACAGTTTTCAATAAGATTATTGTCATGCTGTTCACCTCCGTGCCGTACATGGTACTAGATGAAGCAGTTTTCATTACCCATAAATGTGTAAACAAATGTCAAGGTTCCATCGCCAGCGCACTAATAATCGATTAATCTTTGCATTCTAATTATTATAAGTTGTTTGTTTTTTTATAGCATGGCATACACTTAGTTGGAACAGTATATAGACTCTGGTTAATGTCTAGTTCGGTTCTATATAAATAGCTTTTCTTATCCAAAGCTTTATAATAATAGTAAGTAAATTGATGCTAAGCAAACTCGAAGTGATTAACGACCTACCGATGCCAGTTTTTCAAAGCTATTCACGTTTAGGAGTTGACGCTTATCGTTCATGTGTGTTTATTTACGTAAGATACACAAAGTAATTTTGGAGTTGATGAAAAAAAATCATTTTCGGCAATTTTTCAAAATTCTTGCATCGAACGTTTCTCATGTTTCAACAATACGTTGTAACAACACAAACGTTTCTAAATGTTATAATATCAAGTTTGCATACTTTTCAGTGGCTCAAAAAGAGCGTATGTATGATCTAGAATAATGAATATTTCGAACACTGGTTATATGCAACAACAACAAATACTGATCTCTGATATATGTGTAACTCTTGACGTTTCGAAATGTTGCACACTTTGAAGTACTAGCAAAATGATATGGTATATTTTTATTTGATTGTAATGTATAAATGTCAGATTGAGATCGCGAATTTATACATTAATGTTGTGAAAATAATTATTGTTTTGAATTAAGCTCAAAGCTACACAATGGGCTACCTTGCTCTGCTTATCAAGAGTATCAAATCCCAGTTTCTAGCGTTGTAACTCCGCAGACATACCGTTGTGCCACTGGGGGGGGGAGGTAATTGAAATAAGAAATGAATTCGATTCTACAAATGTTACAATTTTTTTTCCTTAGGCATAACTTAGCAAAACTGTTTTTGAGACACAAATTGTTTGAATTTATTTTAAAATAACATATAAAAGCGATAATGTTGTTCAGAACAACATAAATACAAAGAAAAATGAAGAAATTAACTTTAAATTTACCAAGCATAATTTTACGAAAAGTAGAATATTTTATTAATAGTCAAATTTAAACAGGTTCTGTTTTAGCTCTATTAATCAACTATGTAATAAAGTTTGTTTGTTTTTTTTTTTTAATTTCGCGCAAAGCTACTCGAGGCTATCTGCGCTAGCCGTCCCTAATTTAGCAGTGTAAGACTACAGGGAAGGCAGTTAGTCATCACCACCCACCGCCAACTCTTGGGCTACTATTTTACCAACGAATAGTGGGATTGACCGTCACATATTAACGCCCACACAACTGAAAGGGCGAGCATGTTTGGTGCACCCGAGATTCGAACCCA
Source organism: Tachypleus tridentatus (assembly GCF_004210375.1). Taxonomy (NCBI): domain Eukaryota; kingdom Metazoa; phylum Arthropoda; class Merostomata; order Xiphosura; family Limulidae; genus Tachypleus; species Tachypleus tridentatus. The sequence continues at coordinate 234,611,883 of NC_134837.1, read as the reverse complement.
CGACCCTCGGATTACGAGTCGAACGCCTTAACACGCTTGGTCATGCCGGGCCCAATGTAATAAAAAAGAAACCAATAGCCAGTGACACATATGTACGTATATTTATAAATAGTTTTGAAGTGATTTACTCATAAAATTGTTGTACTCCGCCATAGTTCTTTCAGACAAGCTTAAACATAGCTCTTGTTTGAATTTATCCCAAAGATTTACGCTAGTCATTTTTTTAACTTGAAAGTAATTTACTAGGGGAGAAGGTAGCTAGCTAGTGAACGCCACCAACTTCAACTAATTGTTTACACTTATCAAATAGTGAGACTTGACCAGCAGTTTCTTAACTATCTAATGGCTCCAAAGTGCGAAATAATATGTTGTTTTCGGCGGTCACAGGGCGCGAATCATGGAACCTCGGAGTCAAGCTCTGACATGTTAACATAAAACTAAACTATGATTTAGTTTTACTTCATTTGTGCCATTTTGTAAAATACCATAATCACGACTCCTATTGTAGTAATTTCAGGAATGCTTGATTGTAAAATTATTATGAAAAAATTGAGTTTACTACAATTGAGAATAAAAATTCAGCAGAAAGTGAAGCACGAGTAATAGAGTACAACCAATGACACTCTAATGATGATAATTACAAAAAGACAGGAGATAAAAAAAGCAAATGTTATAAGAGGGCAACTTATTGAATTCCTGTTTCTTTACCAAAGTGGATGATTCATAAAATCATTCAAATTGACAGCATTTACAACTTTTAAATTAACACACTTTTATCTCCTGACTCAAATATTTCCTGAAAATAGAAAACCACGTTTAAGTCGATCAAATCTTTGACCCTTTAATCTCATTTTAATCATACTACTGCTTTATCCTCATTTGTGAATAATTAAATAAACAGTTAAAATAATGGATGTCTGAATTACATATTTTTCCATGATACCTCAGGCATAACCATTACAAATGATACATGGAAGAACTTTTGATAATCTTTCAACTGGGCTATAAAACATAATTTTATATTATACAGTAGCTTGATAGATCTGAGTTACAGAAATATCTCACCTTTCTTTTTTATTAACTAATTGTATAACACCAGTTTTCATAGAATAAAGTAAACCTTCATTGGTCTGTATTTCTTTTGTAATTCTTATGACTCATTCTATCACAAGAATAAAATATTTTCTGTAAAACTTCATATTAAACCATACAAATCCAAGAGATTTGTTACAGAGCACCACACCAACAGAAATATCTGCATGAAATATAACTGTTGTTTCATACAGATTCATTAAAATAGTTTATGATACATTAGCCAATGAAGCCTCTTCAATACTTTTCGATATATAAATATAAATTCGCATAATTTTCATCAGTTAATTACTGTAGCTTTCCTCTATTTTTATCTTCTGAGTGAGCATCAAACAAAATCTGATCTACTTACGATGTTTACTGATTGTCTTTCATATAGAAAATAAAGAAATAATATACCGCTCTCCTTCTTCAAGCTACTTAGTTTTTTTCTCTAATGACATATGTCTGGTCTGCCTTTTCAATTTCCCTAATTTATCTAGCTACCCATACAACTTTTGTTTGTTTCCTAGGATGTTGCACAATTTTCCTATGTTATTTTATTATGTTTCACTTCAGAATCTTTTTATCACATTTCGTCGAGTCTTTCTCTTACGTTGTTAAGAAATATAAATAATGTTAATTTCATGATTTAACTCAATTTAACATTTCTAAATATAATATTCCTCTTTTTTTCAAAACTAACTCTTCAAAATAAATTTATGTTTAACCTGTACATAAACCCTGCCAATCCAAATTGTTAATAAACATCCAGTATCCTGGATCCAAACTACATGTTATTTCCCACGAAAATATAGCAAATAGGAAACTAAAAAAAAAATCCTCGAGACGCTTAACGATACGTCAGCATTTTGATAACGATAAATACCAGTGGGTAGAACATGGATAGTTTATGGTTTAGTTTTGCGCTTACCAACAAACAAGTTTCAAAATAAAAGGTGGAATTTTACTTCATACATAATATTTATCAATTACCTCCATTATATCTCTCATCCACGTAAATTATTTCATTCTTGTATTCAAATACTGACAAACATCAATCAAATCATTGTTTATTAAAATATTTCGTAATAGTTTTCTATAAATATTGCAACTATGCCTTCAAAAAACTTATTTAAATGTTTTTCTAATGTACTATAAAATTCACAATAAAAAACAAAACAAGTGATTAATCCTCAGAAGAAAAAAAATCAGCAGTAGAAAAAAATAACGAACAAATATTTTTCCCGACGCACGAAAGTACTTACATGCTAAACTAACAAATAAGTTTAAAAATAAACAAAATAAACAAAATCACTTATCCCTCTTTATCATGATATAGTCACTCCTCGTTTGTTAGCAAGGAAAATACTAAATAATTATTTCCTATTTTAAAACATTTTGGTAAAATTATCCGTTTAATAATTAACTCTAAATTCAATGGTATTATTTTACCTAACACTAAAATAGCCCAAATATGCTTATGTTTAAAAACGTCACTTACAGCGCTGTCTTGTAAAAACATTAATCTTGACTCTCAAAATATAAAGTATTGATATCGGTAAAAAGAGTAACATGTAATATCCGTTTTATTCTTTTTTAAATTCTACCTCCGACGCTTAAAATGTGGCTTCTAAAGCTTAAATTTCTTCTATATTCTTTCTCCTCATTTCTTTTACGAGAGCCACTTACTGCTGTTGATCTTAAGTATATTAATTGATATTTTGTGATGCTTTTCCAAGGTAGAATAAAAATCGTTCATTTCTTCTCACCAACATTACTTCTGAATTTGTTAACTCTCAAATCCTCATGTAATTTTGAAGGAAATAATAAACCTGTTTTATCTTTATTTGATCTTGATTTTTGTTCCCAAATGCCCTTTCATTCTCTTCACCGATATCCTTCAATATTCTGTATTTTCAATCATCTGCGAAACGAAACAAATACATTTGTCTAATTTAACCACTTTGCCATACAACGTTTGTTTATTTGTTTGTTGTTTCTTCAGGTGTCGCACTCCCAATACTGTCTTATCAAGCGTGTCCCCCAATATGCTTGATAGTGGAGCGTTAGGATTTAATTAACTTTCTGTGAGTCTCTGCAACCTTCTGTAATGAATAATCCCAACCATACCGTATACATATTCTACAAATAAATTGTGGGAAAGTGTATAAAGATGATCTTATGCTAAGCATATGTTGAAAATGTTCACTTGATACCATTTTCAACGCTAGCAAAACTTTATTTGTCCATCGAATCTACATTATTCAGAACATGAGGGAGCGAGTAACATCAGTGCAAATATAATATGTAAATAACTTATTTCGACATATACCCGTTCCAGATATTTTCTCTGCTATGGATCCTTTAATTGTACATTTCAGACTTTACAGTTGTACCGTCAACATTGCGTCAACTATGTATTCCGGAACACTAAATAAAATCACAGCATAAATTTCCTGTACCACTTTAACCAATGCAGCATCAGAAGACCAAAGATTACCTTATTACCTCCTTCCCGTAAAATAACATCCAATTTGCCATTAGTTTTTACTCCTGATGAATTTAATGTGAAATATCCATCTATAGCCTGTCTTACAACTCTACGAAAATTAATCAAGACATAATCACAAGGGACGGTCGACTCCCTTCAAGATAAACGTCCATTTTAAAAACAATGCAAGACAATATTCAAACACAAAATAATTAATTTAACTGTGAAAAGTGAATAAGAAATATCCGAAAATTAACTGATAAGAAAAAATCAAATACAGTTTCATAGTGAAGTACTCATGCGAAACACATTCACTTACATCATTGTTCTCAAGCTTACCAAAAAGCCTCCAGTAGACCTAGGTAAAGAAAAGAACGCAAGATTGGTAAATATATAGTCGATTAAAATAACGTAATCAATTAAATAAGAAGTTTCATTACAGTTTCTTTCCATCTTCTGAGGTCACTTGAGTAATTCATAAGTTAACGATAATTATTTAATTGTTCAGTCGTTTCATAGAATAGAAATTCTTAGATATTCAACAAATGTATAGAATGCGTCTATAATTGATGCATAGTAGGCATTTATTTTAGAGATTTGTAAACATCAATTACAAATATTGTTCTACAATTTTCCAGATTGTGGAATTCAGCATTTCTGATCTCTATCCGTAATATATAAAATGTTTATATATATTACTTCATCTGAAATGAAGATTTTCATTTTTTTACCTTTATTGCTATATTGTTATATAATATGTTTATCTTTCACGATGAATTACATTCTGGTTTTTACTTTGTTTTTTCCCTTCTAATTCTCTATGTACGTCAGTGCTTTTGAACTTGATATTTTCCATAATCTTCTCTTCATTATTTTGTATTTGAGTTATCTAGACACTGTTTATTCATAGAGTCTTAAGTTATCCCAGTAGGGACTTTGACGACATACTTCATTGTTCTCTTTGACATAAGAGTTTACAGTTCTGTCACATCATATACCATGTTTCTATTCAGTGAAAAGATAATCATATCCATGACAAGAACTGGTGGGTTAAAACTTTAAAAATGCAAACTTTATAGGTTTTACATTGTTTGGAATATTGTCTCATAGGACATGTGCTTCTATGTAAATATTGAGATTAAACTTTTTTTAAATATCCGGTATTACGATGAAGATAACTCGACGTTTGCTTTCAGTGATGATGCAAGTAGTGTTGGTGAAGGTTATTCTTTCACAGCACCATCCCCAATGATATTATCAGTGGAAATACAAATAAATTATGTATTGAAAAGCATCAAAATGCAATGTTTGTCCATGGTCTGTAGTTTTTTATAACAACATTTCATACCTCCGCGTATTTTATAACAAAAATGTGATGATTAAAGAATTACTCCAAGACTGATGAAATAAGATAATAATAGATGCATTTTGACAGTACAGGTAATTTTTTTAGTTAAATTCCGTAATTTTCGTTAGTTATTCAGCAGTTGTTTTCTCGTCATTTTAACAGGCTTTTATAATAGTGTTAAACCTAAAAAGCACAACTAATATGAATTTCACCCGAACACAGTGGTTCTCAACCAATTTTTAGTTTGGACCTAAAGCTTCGTTACATTGCTTACTCATGATGCACATTGTATATCAACCTCAGATTTACAAGAAATATAAGATTGAAAAAGTGTACCTAAAAGAAAAATGAAATAACATTTAAAATAATATTCGAAAGTAAAGTCAAACTATTCAATTAACAATTTACGACAATATTAATCTTACTTCACATTACATGGTTTATTTCAACAAAGAAGAATGCATTCTAAATTTTACCAGTAATTATTATTGTACCTCTTTCTTTCTGTAATGTAATGATATATGTTATTGGTCAAACTGTTTGTATGTTTTATGATAAATAAGATCATTATTATTTTACAAATAGAAATACATTTAGCGCTGTCAAACTGAGAAATGCTTGCTATATAAAATATCTACATATTAATTGTATACGGTGAGACAGGTTCTATGTGCATCGTAAAGTGCTTATTAGAACACCAAACAATTTTATCAGACACTTACTGAAAGATGTGTAATTCAGAATTTCACATATCACAACAATACCTTACCAAAACGTATATAATGAGAAAATGTAACATTAAACTATTATATTAAGTGTCTTTAACGTTATATCAGTTCAAACTAAAGTTTGATTACTTGGTTGATGTCCTCGTCTAATAACTTCTCCAAGTCGACTAGATATAGTGCCGATGAGGCTGTTAGTGTATTACACCATGATTTCATCTTAATTTATCACTAGAAGGCACTGCTACAAAAATACAGTAGGTTGCTTAGGGTCATGGTTAACAGTTTTCCGGTTCTGTTCTGCCCAATAGTTCTCAATGTGATTACAACTTCGATACTTTGCTCGAAATAGCAGTCTCGTAAAGATATTACCAAACATTACTGTACGAAATAGCAGAAATATCGTTTCCATGTGATGTCTGTCATTTCCCTGGAGGATACGGACAGAAGTTTTTTCCATGATGAAGAGCTGTTCAAAGATACACTACACCACCTTTTGTGTGTTCCTGTGGGAAAAACAGTCTTTCCTCATCTGTTCTCCAGGAAAACGACGAACACGAATCAGTTTTAATAAGCCAGAAACAGGACTCGTCTGAAGAGATGGCATGTCATCAACTTTAAGTTTGCATGCTATCTTTCCTAATAACACGGTGATAGCAGTGAATTCTGGTTAATATCGGTATGTTAATAGCCCTTTTGTAGAAAATTACCTTGTATATCATTCTGCTATTCACTGTTCCTTTGGATATCCTAAAATTAATGTATTTACACCATTACTGTAGTAAGGTGTTGCGAAACTTCTTTCGACTTTGACTTGTTAACCTAATCAAAGCATAGGTCGTCTCTAGCACTAGTGTTTCGGCGTCCACTAGTATATTTTTCTGGAAGAATTCTTTCTGCAGACTGATGTTACGTCATAGTTCTGAACACAGAGCAGTTGGAGTACCCTATTGTTCTGACAATGTCAGTTTGCTTCATACAATTTCCGAATAGTCGAACAGTTTGACTCCCTATAACTTCTGGCACATGAAGAGACATGACCCTATACCAAGTACAGTGAAACTGTCTGAACAAAGCGTTAATTTTTTTCTCAAAAATATATTATACCATAAGCACACCTTTCTATGCAAAACAGGCATGTGTGTGTTTTGGTGAACAAATGCTCGAAAAACTCATACATATTTGTCCGATCATACGCTACGTAAATGTGAAGGAGAAAATCGTTGCATTTGAAATGTGGATGTTTAGATAACTGCTAAGAATATCTTACAAAGAGAGAGTCGCCAATGAAGAAGTGGGTAGAAAGATAAAATATAGAAAAACGTTACTTTAAACATAAAAACAAAGAAAGTATCGATATTTTGGTCAAGTGCTCAGAGGGCAGGCAATACAGAGAACATTATTGGAAGGCAAGACCAATGGAGGAAGACTAAGGGGAAACCGAGAAGGAATTGCATGAAATAGATATGCGAAATGATACAACTGGACTATGCCGGATAAGTCAGAGCAGCACAGGAAAGGAAGACATGAAATATCATGACAGCAAACCTTCTGTAAGGACATGCCACCTTCAGACCAGCCCAAGTGCTAACTTTTTTTTTTTACTACTCGAGCATTTATCCAATAAGTACTCCACACGTGTAGATAATAACGTTAATATAGAAAGTATGCAAACACTTTTACGAAGACTGAATATATAATTTGAATTTTCATATATCTTGTTATTTTATTAATATTCTTAGAAAAAACAAAGTAAAAACGAATAAATATTGCATTTACTCCTCTTAGAGTAGCAAATACAACATGAAAATGTAATTTACTCCTTCGAAAGAAGTGTCTTTTCTCCATTTGAACCAATTGACAGAGAGTAATTTTAGTGAAATAAACTTATTCCATTTTCACTCTTATCAATACAAGATCATAGCAACTTATATTACTCGGCTTGTTTGGTTTTACTCCCTACAGGTGTTTTATATATTGATAAATAGATTTTTAAAAAGTTTGGTTCATGGAAATGTTGTAAATAAAATTTCAGCATCTATTAAATATTATAAAAATATATATATTTTGATACAAACATTTTTACGATAAACTGTATTTAATTTTTATGTGATTCGCGTTTGTTAAAATAATGCATATCAACATTAAAAATGCATATTTTTACATCAATATTCTGCAGTACGTTTCGTAAATCCTTTGTGCTAAAAACTGTTCAATAAAAATGGCTCTATTTATCTTTATTTGGGATTACACACCTAACAATATAGAACACAATGTGTACCTGTCTCTTTCTCGCTTATGCACTGATATCGTAGCAAAATATTACCTTATTTAAGTGGTTTGGCCTCCTTCCAGTAAGAAGCGAGTAATCTACGACTGATCGAAAATTAGAGATATATATGAACTAAAATATACACAAAATTGCACCTTTTTCACAATTTGAAATATTATTTTTGTTAAAAGGTCGAACAAAGTCAGAAAGAAAGTAGATATTATATTATTCTATGATAGTATTGTATGCGAAAATATTTAGATCTTACTGAATTAAAACAAAAAACACAGACAAGCTGTTAATTTATCTTTTTATCAAATAGAGGTCGTACTTAATCAAGGCTTAACTAATGTTAAGGCTAAATTGTTGTATGTTATTATGCACAAAGTTACACAATAAGCGATTTATGCTCTGCCTAAAACTGTTATCGAAACCCGGTTTCTAACAGCATAAGTCCGCAGATATATCAGTGTGACACTAGAGGGCGCTAGGACTAAGAAATGTTTTGTATTGCTTCAGAAATCCTGCATTTAAAGTGTTACTGTTGTAAAAACGACACTAAACTGGCATCAAATTTTTGCGGGTTTCTCCTACTATTAGACATTTAATGATCACAGTCACATTGTAAAACTTTAATACCACCGCCATTATATGATTCAGCGCTATGATGTCAATGAGAATTTTATATGAAACCAGACAGTATAAGGTTTATAACTTATTATTTACTTTAAATATATTATTAAATTCTTAAAAGAAATGCACTTATTAATTTATTAAAAGAAACCACAAGCACTTTATAAAAGGAACAAAAATAACTCTGAGGATCGTGGGTTCGAATCCCCGTCACACCAAACATGCTCGCCCTTTCAGCTGTGGGGGCGTTATAAGTGGTGATGACTAGTTGTCTCTCCTTTAGTCTTTTAGGAAACTAATTCCTTTTAAAAGGGAGTAAAACTATTCCTTTAAGCTGAGGTAAAACTTCTGAAAACAGTAAGTAACACTGCTTCTTTTAAAAAGAAGTACGTATACTCCATAAAAGGAGTGTGCCAGAGGACAAGCAATGTACTCTCTTTTTCAAGTACTATTACTCCGTTTGGACCCAGCATGATAAGATGGGTTAAGGCGTTCGACTCTTAATATGAGGGTCGCGGGTTCGATTATCCGCCGCACCAAACATGTTAGCCCTTTCAGCCGTGGGGGCGATATAAAATAACCGTCAATCCCACTATTCGTTAGTAAAAGAGTAGCCCAAGAGTTGGCGGTTGGTAGTGATGACTAGCTGCCTTCCCTCTAGTCTTATATTGCTAAATTACGGACGGTTAACGCAGATATCCCTCGTGTAGCTTTGTGCGAAATTCAAAATCAGCACTCCGTTTGTTTTAAAGTTTATAGCTTGCACGTTATGAGTAAATACGTAAGTTTGCAAGTTGTGTTTTTATAATGTGCTTTTAATGAAGGCCTGGCATGGCCTAGCGCGTAAGGCGTGCGACTCGTAATCCGAGGGTCGCGGGTTCGCGCTAAACATGCTCGACCTCTCAGCCGTGGGGGTGTATTATGTGACGGTCAATCCCACTATTCCTTGGTAAAAGAGTAGCCCAAGAGTTGGCGGTGGGTGGTGATGACTAGCTGCCTTCCCTCTAGTCTTACACTGCTAAATTAGGGACGGCTAGCACAGATAGCTCTCAAGTAGCTTTGTGCGAAATTCCTAAACAAACAAAAGCCTTTAATGAGAATATGAACAACAGTTTCTTTTGTTTAAATAGTCACTAAACATTTGTTTCATACCAAAGAATGAAAGACATTAGTTAAGAATAAACAATTGGAGTATGAAAGATAAGTAATTCACATTTAATATAAAAACCTAAATAATTATAACATTTAGTGTGAATTTCTTAACGTGTCTTTGCCTTAGCAGGCTTTCTTCTTTTAATGGAAAGTATAACTAAATAATACTAATCGATATTTAAAAAAACTTCTTTGAGATCAATCTAACATCTTAATTAATGTTTACGGGTTCTTGTGTGAGGTATAATACCATAAGTAATTAAATTTTAGATAAGACGGATGCATACATAAAGCATTTCTACTGTGTTATTTACTTACAATTTCTTAAGTCAATAACGTTATTGTCGTTTCCTTGATATCTTCCAAAGCCTTATAAATGTAACATTTGTGCTCATCAACTCTGCATGTCAGTCAACCATCGCTAAATTCAGCTACGCAGAACTTAATTAAATAATTAGACAGTAAAAGAAGCACAGGAAATAATTGAAGTTTTTATATACCTAATCTCAAATTGTTGTAAATAAAAATGTAGAGAATCGGAATTACAACATCATGTTATGCTAACAAATTTGTAACAATACTGTAACTGATCCATTTTACTTTTAATTTAAAGTTCCACAAATGCACCTAATGAATTCGCTTGTTAGCACGTATAATGGCTAACGTTTCTACAGATAAAATGTTACAAAACATACATATATGCGTGTGTTTTAGAAGAACAAGAGCTTCATTTTCCAGAGCATTGATCTGAGTGATCAGTTTTAACCGAAAGTAGTAAATAAAACTTCTATACAGCAAGCACTAGAGACTTGTTACCGTTCGTTCGGCCTTTTCCTGATACACTTTACCGTAAGTTTGTATAATCATTTATATATGTACTTTGGTGGGTTTCTCAACTTAGGTTGTTACTCTCAAATTGCTGAATAACGAAAAACAGTCTTTTTTATCAATCCTTTAGGTTCGTATTGTGTATGATGAACCAGACCTGATTATTAACTGATTACTTTTTTTGTTACTACGTAGTAATTACTAAATCGTTGAGATACATCATGAGAGTATTAACAATGCCAGTATTAACTATATCCTAGTGCATAATATTTATGGCAGTAATTTTAAAGTTACAACTTCTAATGTCAGTATCATTCACTTTATAAAAAAGTTAAGTAACTACGTTATATTTCGATAAAACTCAACTATCAACTATTCAAATGTATAGCCAATATCCACATCCACACGAGAAGTATAATTATTATATATATAATATAATATCTCCTTCACATCTACACATCACTGTGCAAGCGAAGTTATTCCTCCTACAAAAACAGGATGACTTCGTACACTTGCAAGCACCACATCCACATTTAGCTAGATCTATAATAGTTGCAGGTGCTGGAGGCAAGTAGGAAACAACTAGATTTAATATCCTTTTTCATACATCCAACCTTATTCTAGAATTTGCCATGATGTTATTGGATCGTGCCATTGCTTGGTAGTGGGCTTATAGAATGTGACACCTTATGGTTATACCAGTAGGAGGCAATTGTTTACCCTCTGATTATTTCTATATTCACATGCTTAAACTTGGGTTGTAGTGTTTACACACATATTCTTTCACTCCATCAGACAATTCTTGGGTTGGAATGTCTATTTTTTTAATCTGCTCCAATGCTTCACGTGCATTTTGTCTCGTTTTTAGCAAAAAAAGTATTTCAGCATGTATACTTACCGTTTTCAGAAACGTTTCCAGTTATTTTTATTTCTGTGAATGCATGGAATCCTGTTAAACTCTCAACTACATCTGGCCAAATCCCATAATCGATAAACTTGAGAGGAAAAAAATGCCATTTACGTCCATTTACAACTATTATACATCCACCCTTTCCAAACTTGGTTGTCTTCTTATAGCCAGAACAAACACATCTGTAAGTGTTGAAATGTAGATGATCTTGACGACAGAAATTTCTTTGAAATACATGGTTATATGTTATTTAATACGGACATTGTAATGAAGAAAGTGGCAGGAGCTTGAGTTACATCCTGTTTAAATTGAGAATATTAAGGATAATAGGAAGGATATTGGATCCATTTGGGTTTCTGTTAGCGGATATCAAGGAAAAAAGCTTTTAGTATGAATTTGTTATAGACCACCAAATGAAACAGTTGAAATTGTTTATAAATTTTTCAGGTTCCGGCTTTTAATAAAATCATAATTATGAATTATTTTAATTTCAGACCACTGAATACTAGCATCAAGAAATGAAAAAGAAAAGTTTCTGGAAACCCTTCAATACATAGTTCTTCATCATTTAGTCAAGAAATATGCAAAAAATGATGATATTTTACGTTTATTTTTAACTTCTAATAAAAAAATGGTTGAGAGGGTGCAAATTGAGGAACCGCTAGGTACAAGTGGTCTTTGATGTATTAGGTTTAACGTTTTGCTGCATATGAAAATCGTGAATAATAATATTTTGGTTCCATTTTTTTAAATACTAATTTTGAAGGGATGCCACAAGAGTTATCTGTGTAAATTGGGCAGCTAAGTTATTTGGAGACACTGAGCAAATGTGTTTGTGTGTGTTTTCTTATAGCAAAGCCACATCGAGCTATCTGCTGAGCCCACCGAGGGGAATCAAACCTATGATTTTAGCATTGTAAATTCGTAGACTAACCGCTGTACTAGCGGGGGGCACACTGAACAAATGTGGAAAATTTTTCAAAGAAACAACAAAAGAGACAAAAAACATTGGTCATCTGAAATAAAATGAGCAAAAGCCTTGCATGAGAAATACATTGTGAGGTTTCTTTTGTCTTGATACTACTGAAGAACGTCTTCAGAGGAGCTTTAATCTGTGTCAAGTCTGCCACTTCATAACTGTAGCCATTACTCTTTTGTTCATATTAAATATTTCTTGTCATCTGTTTCAGAGACTATGCTAAATCATAATAGTTAAAGATAAGGTTAACTGATTCGTAATTTTTCATTCTATAGGCAACTGTACGAATTTAATGAGTACCCAAATTATTCACAAATCTTTATGGACAGTGTCGATAATTTTTTAAATATATCCATATCATCAATGATCAGAGTTTTTGTAATTACGCCAATATTCTTTGAATCTTCTACAATCAGTTGGTTAGCAGCATCTGCCATGCCTTCTAGTTGTGGTGTTGCTTTCAAAATACTCATAAGCTTGCACTTACCGAGGTAAGGAAGTACAAAACCGTCACATAATACGAGTGACTTAGAATGCAAGTAAACTAGTATATCTCTACACGTTCTTGATATTAATCTCAGATCAAGATCTGAGAACAATAACCATCTTACTAATAGAGAACGATTACTTTTTAGTTCAACTACACATGAAGGCAAGTTCATCTTTGTAATTTCACATGTTGTTTTTATTTATAAAAGGATATTCAGTTTGGGCATCTTCTCCCTAATATTTACTGAATCAGCTACTTTACTTTCACAAAATTATTGTAGTATTGCTTGCCTGATTCAACAGCTTTTAAAATATATTTCTTGACTTATTCAGGTATAACAACTTGTGTAACTATATTTACAGGGTCATCAATATTTTGAAAAAAGGGATTGTAGGTTCAATAACATCTTGCATTTTTGGAGTTTGTATTCTTGGTACCTGAAAATAGCCTGGAAAAGTTTGTCATGTTTTAAATTTTCTGTAAAGTGACATTTGTCAACTCGTTTACTTGTTCAATTATACTGGAGCTGCTATGAAAAATCTTGCCATAGCTACTGGCTTAAGTATTATCTAAGACCACTGTGACCTTCATCTTATGGTTAACGTATTCTATGACTTGGTCCATTCCTCTACTGCTGAAGGGAACTTCTGACTTGTTTAAATGAAAGTTACCTTTCTCAAACCATTCCTATATTTCATAGTCATATTATTTGAGGCTGTAAAGTTGAGCAAAGTAACAAAGACCATCTATGTGTATTTGATCATGTATTGAGCATGGAAGAATTTTTGAAGTAAAGCGAGATGTAAGCTTCAGATTCCTTGACGATTAGACCACATGAAACCAAAAGCGATAAAACTGAGTTAATGTAGCACTTGGTCACTTTGAAACATTAGGACTCTTACTTTCTTTCAAATTTATCAATTATCTGTAGAAAGCTGTATAAAATTTAAAGTACGCTTCTTGTATATCATCTGTTTCATTAGCATTTGAAATTCTAAGATTATAAATCGTTTGGGAAGTAAAACTTGTAAAATACACGTAACATACTCAGATGTGCATTCTTTGTGTGCTTATCCTTCAGATTTCCTTCATTATGTTTGGCCCCCACAGATCAGCAACGACCCATGCATCATCAATACAAATGGCACGTAGGACACAAAAACCGTGTAAAACTTCTCAATTCAAAAAATATATTTATTTTTATATTCAAAATGAAATAATTCCATTTTGGAGCTTATACATCCAGAACCATGTCTTAGGCTGATGACTTTTCCTACCTGGTCCCATATTATCAATGTTAATCAGATTTAAAACTGTCATTATTTTCTGTCATTTGTTTGCAGGAGCAGAAAGTCATTGAAATGTATAAACTGCATTCAGTTGATTTGAACCAATATAATGTAACGAGTTATAATTAGACCAATTTGGTGCATCCTTGTTTTTCACTTTCGTTTCATGTGCTGCAGCGTTTCGCTCGAGAACATTGGCTAATTATCTCGATTAGGTTGTATTTGTGCAGGCCTTCTTATGGCCTTTCTCATAAGCTCTGTAATATCTTTAGTTTGATATTCTGTAAAGATTTGTGCATTTTATAGTGGCTTGACGTTCTTATACCAATAACGTTCTATTGGTTAATGATTTCCTAAGATGCTTGAAACTTCAAGTTTGATGGCAAGCATACATGTGACTTGTAGAGACCTGGCTGATGTGTCTTTAGTATCTATCTACAGGTATTCGACAGTTTGATTACCAGGGTGTTTTTGATGATATACAGTTTTTGCAGTTGCACGGATAGTATTCTTACCATCTTGGGTATCTTCATCAAAATCGGATTCTCAATGATAAAAAGAAAAATTTGTTTTTCTTTAAACTTAATGGGAAATACGCATCATTTATTGAGGAGTATATTAGCTTGATACCAACATTAGTAATTTGGGTTTCAACACGTAGAACCTTCTGCTTATCTACAGAGTATCTAAATTTATATAGTAGATATACTTCAGATATACTCCATTTAACAAGGTGTACAGTCGGTTCTAAATCAAGAATAAACGGATTTTCATTCATATGAACGAATGCTGGCTATTGAAGGACCTCAAGAGACTTGTTAAGTAAGTCCTTTATATTATTATTCATGAGATTTACCTCGATCCTATAAAAAACCACCTCAAGAGAGTTTTAAATACATGGGGAATATCAGGTGTTGTTGAAATTAGTCTTCAATATTTCAAGGCTTGATCTTATGATGTTTGAGTATCTCCTAGTTAATTATTTTTCTGCAATAAAATAGGACTTACATGTCTTTGTTCACATCCTGTTGTGCTCCTTGTCATTAACAACAGCATTTTAGAGCACATGTGTTTAGGTTCGTTAAGATGAGGTGAATGGCAAAATTCTACTTTATAAAGATGATGGATAACATTTTCATTCAGCTTTTCATGTAACAGTTTTTTTATAAGCATTATGCTGTCTCAACAGTACATGGTATGTTTTATGAACACCACATATGTCCAGTACAGTGCTAAACCTAATAAGACGTTTCAGCGAACTACAAACTTCAACTTCTGCTGTAATACGTGATTGTTGATATCTTGTATGCTTTTTTTTTGTTCGAGATTCTTTTTTTCTGTGGAACTTGACCACTGAAAGTACCTCATCCAACATAAGAAATGTTATTTAAAATTCTAAGCATGTGCATCCTTTGGATCCAGTGTTGCACTACATATTATTACTTGTTTAAATAACTTCTCTTAGCTGTTTATCTGTATTGAAATTACTGATCTAGTTTAAGATGTAAGTTTCAGTTACTTTGGGTAAAGAAACAATTTTCATTGTTATACTTAACCGAAGAAAATTGATTATACCTAGATCCTCTCTTGCAGGTGTTCTAAATGATGTGGTTGATTGTCTACTTCTGGTTGATGATTGTTGGGCTTTACCACTCAGTGTCGCTTTGCTATAGAATGTCTTCAACCTATCAAAATGCGCCTGGTTGGTTATTTGTTTACATAATTTACGGTGTCAGGTAGTTTGATTGGATATCAGATTTTCTTATGACCAATTTGCTATTGACAGGTATGAAGTCAACATCATCATAATCAGTTCGTTAGTTTGTACACTCTATGAATCATTCATATGATTCACTGTTTAGTCTTCAACTAACGTTCTACGAGAATTTTGACGTTGAAGACAAATACTAAATTCTGTTTCAGTTTGGAATATTTTTTTAGTAAAGACGAATCGACTTGGCTTGAAGGATCGGCTGTTGTTAGTTATTTGAAGATTTTTCTTCTTCTCATAACTACATATGCACGCGTTATTGACTACCTGAGCTATGTTAAAATGAAAAATATAAAAGCATACATATAACTTTTCCCAGAATTAAATTGTATATTCAATTTATGAAAGATGCCTATATACACTAAAACGAATGTATATTAAAGTGTTCACGTATATAACTTAAGTATTGAAACTGGATAAACTGATTAAAAATAAAATCAGTTACAAACATTTTCCACCTTTTTTAGGTCAATACATTTCATTTGATATCGTCATAATTAAGCTTCTAGGCACTTTACATGTACAACCTTAAGAAATTTGCACACTGATTGGAATTTAGGAGGGGCAACAGTTTATGATCTTGAAATGACTTTCAAAGCCATAAACAAAAATAAAAAAATAAGGGGCCAAACTTTTGTCAATCGTTAAACAATAGTGTGTGTGGTTTTCGTATAGCAAAGCTACAAAGGGCTATCTGCTCAGCCCACCTAGGGTAATCGAACCCCCTGATTTTAGCGTTGTAAATCTGGAGACATACCACTGTACTAGCGGGGGGCGTTAAACAATAGAGATTACATAAAGAATTTGTTCAAAAAATTAGTACGCAGTTCTCACGGAAGCTGTTATAGCTACATGTACCAATACACTACTAAGCGAATGATGATTTAATTGAATTTAATCTTTTACAATATTAGCTCGGTGAATCAGATCACATTATATTGTTTTAGATAAAAAAAAAAAGTAAAACATCGCCCACTCTATTAGGCAACAAATGCTCTCGAATACAGCAGATGAAATGTGTAAAACATTATTCAGATATAAAAAACTATATACTTTAATAGTCTGAGAAGACGCCTAATTATATAACCCATTTAATATGTTATGAAATTACATAATTTTTAAAAATCATGATCTAAATTGTTTGTCTTTTTATTGAATTACACTTCATGAATTTAACTTCATGAAAATTTCCTAAATATTAACGTACACTTCTCAACCACTGCTGAATGATTCTTTCTAAAGAATGCTGTTATTACTTAAGTTGTTAATGTTGTGTGTTTCAATCTACGAGGACCTAGCATGGCTAGATGGTTTAGGCGCTCGACTCGTAATCCGAGGGTCGCGGGTTCAAACCCCCGTCACACCACACATGCTTGCCCTCTCAGCATTGGGCGTTGGTAAGAGTAGCCCAAGAGTTGGCGGTGGGTGGCAATGACTAGCTTCCTTCCCTCTAATCTTATACTGCTAAATTAGGAACAGCTAGCACATATAACCCTCGTGTAGCTTTGTGCGAAATTCAAACCCTCGTTATTACACGCGGTGATATAATGGTACGTTTGTGGGTATATGACTCTAAAAGTAAGATTTTTATACCCCCGAAGATAATAGCATAGTAATAATCTATTATATAGGCTTGTTCTTAAAAAGAAACAAAATTATTAGTCACTGTTATTAATTATATTTAATTAATTATATTATACCTTATTTACATTTTTATTTTGTGTTGAAATATTTTAATCTTTACAGAACTTCAATATCATCAACTAATGTAATGTTTTGAATTAAACTCCATAAAATAATAATATATATAACAACACATGAACAAGAAAGATAAAGTTGTTTTTCAAATAATAATGCTATTTCGTTCATTTCTGTCCGTGGCACAAGATACTGCGGACTTACAAGGGTAGAAGCCGGGTTTCGACATCCGTTGTGTACAGGACACGCATATAGCCCATTCTCTAACTTCGTGCTTAATTACAAGCAAGTAACTAAGCATTCATTTCTATATGCAGATTATTTTTAATAAATATCTAGATACCCTCTTTTGTGTTTTTACAAATCTAACTGCAAAGCCGTTCTCAAAATCGTAAAGTATCTTCGTGAATTTTAAATGTTCCAAATAAATTAATCGTACACTATCTTAAATCTGCATTTATTTTTATGTTAATAAGTTTTTGTATCAATTAGTTTTTCTTAGATATTATGACGGTCACTAGACTGGTTCCAGAATTGTTTTGAATTTTCTTTTTTTATACATAAAATATTACAATTCTTTTTTCAGTTACTTTAACCTGGATCTCTCACAAAAAATATGTTAATATTATTGTGTGCCATGTTCACTGAAACATTTACATATATTATCCGTAGTCACTTTAGAGATGCATGTTGAAGACTGATTTCTACCTATATTTTCATAGAACTGCTGATAATCTATAACAATTATTATACCAAAATATGTATATTAAAGTTCTAGTTTGATTAAGTACCTTGAGAGTTTCCTTTAAATATAAAAGGGCTTAGTTATCTTTACTGAAAATGGGCGTGTATTCTTATTTTTCTTCTAAATTCAGCGAATACGAGGCTATGTTATATTAACTAGACTTATACCAATCAATAAATAAAAACATTAGTGCACGCGCTTTTAATGTAGTCTATTAGAACATTGACAGAGAAACATTAATCAATCACTCCTTGAGTTTATTTGCTTTCATTACTCCTCTCATAAGAGCGTAATTCATCTGATAAGTTTAAGTATCAAGTGTATTAATTACCGTGAAATTAAACATGAAGGAACATTAACAACATCAAAATATAACAGAAACTTTTTGTTCGTTTAAAATATAAAGCTATAAAAGAAATTGGCTATTGAAAATAAATACCAGGAACGTTTCTAAAATAGTAGTTAATTTTCTGGTATAAGATAAGCAAAAAAAAGAAATCTGGTACTTTTTGATCCCATATAAGTAATAATACATTCTGTTTATCGCGCCTTGGTATACAAAATATTCTATGTATATTTTAATAGTTTTAAGTCTTGCACAAGAAAAAAAAAATGCTTATAGACTTATTGTTTCACTTGTATATTTTCATATACTTCCATCACAGAAATCAAAAAGCGTCTAATTCAATATTCATTAACTCGTTGATTGTAAGAGGTGAGGTAATACATGTATAACAAAATGTTGCATCTACGAATTAGACTACATGTCTGTACATCAAAGGCTGGTAATGAAGTTTTATAAACGAATATTCACAACAAGTGATGTTCCAGACGATTTTTTTTAGTAACAGAGTTGATTTATTACTTGCCTTGCTCAGTAATTTTATACCAGTTTTAATGTAACCCTAATAATTTTCAAAAATCTGATGCTTGCGACTGAATTTGAAGGGTTTCTTGCCCCTAATATTTGTGTACTTCAGTAAAGATAATACACTTATTAAAGACTATAAAGATGCTTATTTTCAATAAGAATTAACATCTATGATTTTTCTCTAAAAAAGTAGTATTTATCAATAGTTAAATAGGCAGATATACAAAATTATGTTAACATTATGAGATATAATACCTAATTTATTTATAACTAATTATGGCTTGCAAATTACAGCTGAAAGGGAGATTGTTTACATTTTTGTTTTGAATTTTGCTCAATGTTACACGAGGGCTATCTATGCTAGCCGTTTCTAATTCAGTAGTATAAGGCTAAAGGGTAGGCAGCGAGTCATCACCACCCACCCCAAACTCTTGGGCTACTCTTTTGCTAACGAACAGTGAAAATGACCGTAACATTCCAAAGCTTCAACGGCTGATAGGAAAAGCGTGTTTGGTGTGACGGGGATTCAGACCTGCGACTATCGCATTACGAGTCAAGTTCCTTAACCGTTTGGCCATACCGGGCCGGTTTACACTTACACTACTATCAAACATATAAATTTTTTATAGAAATAAATCTAAACTATGTCATGCTCGTTTCAAACGAAATTTCTATTTCAGTAGGCGATAGAAAAACAAACTATTGGAAATAGGACGATTATTTAATGTTGTATTTAAATTCAATTAAACATTAAACTAGGACAATGATTTGTATTTCATTTCTAATTGAAGTTTAGATTATACTAAACAAATTTATATCTATACACGACCACTCTGTAGTGATTATTATTTTCAAGGAGAAGTTCAATGTTAAAATGGATAATTAAAAGCATTTTACGTTTTTAATTCTGAATTCACGACCTAAACAGACGAAAATCCTAAAATATGTGCAATTGTTACAATTTACAAACTATGTGACAAGGATGACATTTTTACAAAGATCAATTGCTATTCTTGGTCTAAACTTATCATTAAGCTTATATCTTTCAGTGAAAACAATAACCAAAAAAGTAACACACAGTGATTTCCATCTTTAAGATAAAAAACAAAAGTAGACTTGTTATTTTTTCTATTATTTTTTAGAAAAGTATGCTTAGCCTCTTTTTTTCTTGACAATGTTTTGTTTTTTCATTGACACCCCATTGTGTTCACATCAACATTGACTGCATTTATTGCACTTGAAAGACCTTTACACTTTCAACTGCAACAACATAAGATTATCTTCTGGTATTTTTTAGTGTTTTTCGTTTATTACGCGTGCTTTAAAAGGGGAAATAATACAGAAACAAAAAAATCAAATGATTTGAGGCAAAAAAATGGGTAACAAAATGACAAAAAAGATCTTGAATCACTCTAATCGACCAAAATCAAGGGCTATCGATCCATCACTCTTTTAGAAAACTATAACATTTCCAATATGTTAAACACTCCAGATTTGTAGTCAATTTTGGTCCGCTTAAGTTGTAAATTAAATTGTTAGTATAGGTATATATATTATCTCCCCAAACTTCAGTTTAATTGGCTGGTTTGGTTTGTGAATTTCACGCTAAGCTACACGAGGGCTATTTGTGGTAGCCGTCCCTAATTTAGAAGTGTAAGACTAGAGAAAGGACAGCTAGTTATCACCACCTACCACCAACTCTTGGGCTACTCTTTTACCAACGGATACTAGGATTGACCGTTTCGTTATAACGCACCCACGACTGATAGGGCAAGCATGTTTGGTGTGACGAGGATTCGAACCTGGAACCGTTGAATTACAAGTCGAGAATCTTAACCACTTGGCCATGCCGGGCTCAGTTTAATTGAACTTTCTTGAACACTAAACATCTTCAATCGTATATTTTTAATTTCAGCAAACTAAGGTTTTTATTAATGAATTTTAGGGGGTTATAAAATATAAAATTGTAAAAGATTTAATGTAATAAATTCACTACATATTTGCAAATCATTCACAATTAAAATATGTTTCATGAAAAGCCTGTGTGTGTTTTCCTTATAGCAAAGACACATTGGGCTTTCTGCTGAATCTACCGTTATGAAAAGCAATGATAAGCTACATCATTCTTATAAATAAGTAAAACAGTATTTGTAGAATACAATAAAATTATTAATTAATTAAAAATACAGAATGATGTCTTTTAAGCAAAAAAACTTAACTTTAAACTGTTAAGAAGATTCATTTGTATTTGAATGAAACACGTTTTATCCTTTACCAGAAAACTTATTTGAACTGGATTAATAAACTATCAGAATATTACGAAGTAGTAATAGCAAAATATTGAGCCAAAAATACTGAAATATTTTGTAGATATAAATCATTATTTTTCTATAAATTAAGAGATATGTATTGTTACGTTTTGTAATTTATCTCGGACGAAGTTTAGAATTATTATGTTACATACGTTACGCATTACAGTTTCAAATATCCAGAAATTTAAATGCATGAAATATCGATGCAAATTTTAACCACGTCACTGTACCTTATTTTGTTTATATCCTTAAAATAATGAACGGTCACATAAGTACTAAGTTTTTACTACCTCTTACCCACCATGACCTTCTAAAACTTCCCCGCTCCATTTCTTTTAAAAGTTTCGTAAAATGATTTTCATTGGTTGTTTTTAAACTTTGATTCTGATTGGCTGTATTAGCTTATAAATTCTTGTTAAACCCAATAAGAAGGCTTGGCTCTCTTCAGCTGTTTGTGTCGAAGGTATAGAAAAATTGTACAGATAAAAAAAAGAACTGAGAAGCCAACTGTTACGTGTTAAATGTGTAACGTCAATAAGTGATACAGAGCGGGATGACATTTCGAAGAGCTATGCTACAAAAAATATACTGTTTCTCAGAATTTTATGTCCAAGTAAAACAAATGTAGGAATAAATATAAAAATAAATAAATGTTTTATGTGTTTCAAATATTTTCCTCCTCTATCTTTTTGTTTTTACAGTGCAAAGCTACACGTTGGGCTATCTGCACTCACTCAATCCATTGCAAGAAATCGAAGCTATCGATTGTTTCGTTGTAAGTCCGCGAACTGACCTAGGAGGGCCGGGCATGGTCAGGTGGGTTAAGGCGTTCGACTAGTAATCTGAGGGTCGCGGGTTCGAATTCTCGTCGCACTAAACACGCTTGTCCTTTCAGCCGTGGGGCGTTATAATGTGACGGTCAATCCCATTATTCGTTGGTAAAAGAGTAGTCCAAGAGTTGGCGGTTGGTGTTGATGTCTAGCTGCCTTCCATCTAGTCTTACACTACTAAATTAGGGACGGCTAGCGCAGATAGCCCTCGTGTAGCTTTGCGCGAAATTCAAACACAAACAAATAAATATCCTAGGACACATAGAAGAGTTAACTACTGTGATAAAGTAAAGTTGAAGATAGAAAGAGATGATATTAATACCTACTGTATTACCGCTACACACGACGCAAAAACTTCTTTCCTTGCATTATTCCTATAGTAATGCAACAATTATAATATTGTAACAATTATTATTAGTGAAAAACAAGAATGAAAAGTAAGTTATGGCTTGTGATACTATGATCTTTATTTCATTAAAATAACTAAAATAAACTTGTTAAATTTATCAATTTGAAAGTTTATGGTATACTTATGTAATAATGGTTTTATTTTTTTTAGCGTTTACTACCAGATCATCGAGGCGTAATTTAAGTAACAGCTTCACTTTTCTTCTGACTTAACTTTTTTCTTCGCTTACAAAATATATTTCTGTCTAGTAAGTTAAATCTCTTGGACTATACAGTGAGCTTGGGTTACCATCATAATTAATTAAGAAAAAATAACAACATTATTTTTTCAAGGTCTTTGTAGATCTTTATAATACTTAAAGGCTAAACTTTGTCTTTAGCTACTTTTTTCAAACATTAGTATCAATCACACACTATTTACGTGTTTACTGTGATGCTGCTTTGTAAAAGAGTGGGTAAAATATCGAAGATTGATATGTTTATTTCATCCTATTTTCGATATGTATTTCTATAATAAATGAAGTATTATATTTATTAGATAAACCTCATGCCGTCACGTTAAATGCATCCCACTTGTTGCGAATATTATTTATTTTTTAAGAGGTTACATAACATACTAGTATAGTGTACCAAGCAAATGATATTTCAATATTCTCTTGCTTCTCATCATTAAAGAACATCTTGTAAAATATATGCATATGAAATAGCACCAGGAAGATTAAAATTACACAGAAATAGTACAAATATTTTGCACCTAATTTACTTTAAACCTCTGTTTAATACTCAGCATTATAAAAAATATATTTTTATATTTAGTTTATTTTAATTTTGTGCAAAGCTACAAGAGGGCTGTCTGCGTAAGCAGTTCTAATTTACGAGTAGGAGTATAAGACAGCTAGTCATTACTACCTACCGCAACTCGTGGGCTACTATTTTACTAACGAATAGTGGGATTAAATGTCATATTATGTCGGCCCCTAGGTCTGAGAGGCTGAGCATGTTTTGGTGTGACGGTGATTCGAACCCGCGACCCTAACATTATGAGCCAAGTGTCTTAACCACATGGTCGTGCCGAACTGTATATTTAATTGAAACTTACATGACTGTATCAGAGACTGTATATGTATTTTTATAGCTGAATATGCTAGAATGAATACAAGTATATGAATAAAATACTAATGTAAATGTTTTATCTGGACATGCACGACTTTATTGTTGAAAATAAACGAATCTACTTAATTAGCTCTTGAAATATCTTCACGGAGTTTATTGTTGAATAATTCTTAAAAAACGACAGTGAATTTCTTTTCGGACATTTTAATTTTATTTTCTATCTACGCATAAAAAGTGACAGTAATGACAATGCTAAGATTTATATGCTATTATTATGAATAGAGATAGTCTCTGATGGATAAACCTCGGGCGGACATCTTAAACATTTGCAAAACCGTAACAGGAAAGAAAATTTAAATTAACTGTTCAAAAAATTATAATTTACTGAAATGAGCCTCTTATTACTTTAACAAGTTTAAGCTCACTAAATTAAATTAATTTTTATATTTTATTTACATAAAAAGAATGTTGTAGCTGTCCATGTGATGTGCATTTCTCACGCTATAAAATTTTCTTTTTGTTCTTTTTCGCAAAAATATTTAAATTTCGCTTTATTTTTATAAACTGTATATATAAAATTAGTAATTTATGTTCTTATTAATATACGATGTCTAAAACAGATAAATACTTTTAGACTTTTAAACATCTTCATGGACATATATTATTTGTACCATGGAAATGAAGAGATATCTGATTCGAAAGCCACGGCCCACTATAATGTATTAAGACACATTTATATTATGTTCTTTCATTTTTACATTTGTCTTACGAACCTAAGTTTTAAAACATAAATATTTTTCACTAGAAAATGATAAATATACACAAACATTGAAATGTTATTCAATATTTTGTTTCTGTATATGATATTGGCCACCATCGGCAAAACAAAACGATAATGTCCAAATACCACATACATTAAGATTTCCTTTACTTAGTTTTATTTATTTATGTAGCTGTTTTATGTACTTCATATTGTCTAACAGTTGTGGATAACAGAACTACCAAAAATAATAATGTCATAATCAAAAGGCGAATACTAATACCATCACGTTTAACTATTTGTTTAAGTCTGATATAGAGAAAAAAGTTTATTCGGCATCGTGATTTTTTGAGAAAAAATGTAAAAGACAGAAGAAAAAAGGACCATGAACTGAGAGAGAGAACGCAGAAACAAAGAGATCGAAATAAGGAATTAAAGCTGGAAGTAAAAAAACAAAAAATACATTTTATAGATTATTGCAATGAAAAGCAGTTTTTATGTATATTTACATGAGTTAAATCCTGACAGAAATAAGAAAAACTTTAATAAAGTTGAATAGACAGCGAAATGCAAGTTTAGTACGATTATAACACAATGGTGTCAGAAGAAGTGTCCAATCTCAACAACAACCCACTTCCCTTTATTATTATTTCTACTGAAAATAAATTATTTTGTGTTTCCTTCAAAAATTAAAAAATAAAATAATTTGTAATATTTCCCTTCTTGTGCCCTAAATTATAACCTTGATTTTTGACTGAAACCAAGAACAATGAAAAACGAAACTTCTCACATTTATATATAATGTCCAAACATTGTACATATTCCTTGTATATCATTTTTATAGCATTTATTCATAAAATATATTTTCGCATAGGAAAAGAGAGCAACCATCTTGACTGAAGGAATTAAAGATAAATTTGTTTTATGAATCTGGGTTGTAGTAGTGAACAACACAGAGAAGTAACGTAAACAGTGATGAATCTGGGTTGTATGTAGTAGTGAACAACATACAGAAGTAACGTAAACAGTGATGAATCTGGGTTGTATGTAGCAGTGAACAACATACAGGAGTAACGTAAACAGTGATGAATCTGGGTTGTAGTAGTGAACAACATACAGAAGTAACAAACAGTGATGAATCTGGGTTGTAGTAGTAAACAACATACAGAAGTAACGTTAACAGTGCTTTTTTATTGAAGGCATGTTTGCATTGTAAATAAAGTTCACAAAGTCATTGTATACAAAACTAAAACTTGGAAGATAATAACATCTTTTCAGTTGATAGTAATAACTATGAAGTAGTTATTGGTGTTTTCTCAGTGCAAAGGTAGAAACTAAGCTATTTGCATTCTTTCTAACGTATTCGCGTTGTAGGTTCATAAATTTACCATTGACACACAAGAGAACGTGAAAAAGTTATTTCAAAATCACAAGAGTCCTTTAAAAAAGAAAAATAATTGTTATAAGTTACATAATATTTGTAGTGGAGCAAAATATGAAATAACTACTCAAACATTGTAAGCATAATTTTTAAATATTTAAGAGAAAATCCTTTTTCGATAATGTTTGAATTCTCGTGGCTTTTGAGTATTTCGCGTAATTTTTTATAGTTTAATAATTTTATTTTTATTACAACTAATTTCAGATATTTAGCTTTTGTGAATGTATCATTAAATACGCGATGAAATTAAATGGTGGCCAAAAAAACTGCCCGATTATGACAAACTTTAACAGGTCTGAATATTAGCAATTACTATTTCACACTTTTGGCTGAGCAAAACCAAAGCTTTTTGTACTTCAAAACGCT
This sequence comes from Tachypleus tridentatus, assembly GCF_004210375.1. NCBI lineage: Eukaryota > Metazoa > Arthropoda > Merostomata > Xiphosura > Limulidae > Tachypleus > Tachypleus tridentatus. The sequence continues at coordinate 234,585,377 of NC_134837.1, read as the reverse complement.
TAAATAACTCGCTATAGACATATTTATGGAGTGAATAAAAATTTCACTATTTCAACGAATTTTCATCTAAATAAGCAAGTGACCTTTTCAGACAAGTGTACAGAAAAAAATGACGAACCTTACCGCCGTAATTTGTTCTTAGAGCTCATACTTCTTGGGTCCTAGAAATTCCTTTATTCTACCGAAAAGGACCCAAGTTCATATGTAAAAATATAGCTATTGAAAGGAAACAAACAAATACAGTAAAAAAATCAACTTTTATAAATATATATATAATATATATATATTTATATACACGTTACCTAACCAGCTATAATAATACAGAAAGATTTAATGTTACAAAAAGTATTGTAAGAAGAACGTAAAAACTGAGTAAGCTAAAACATAAATTTACAAATCCATATATAAATATCTTATATATCGATCACTATAAAATTATAAAATTAAAAATAAATTATACTTGTGTTATCTGAGCATTCTTACATGTTCAAACAAAGGTAGTATTTACGTTAATGTAAAAATGGTTTAAGCTGCCTCAGTTTGACATCACTCGCAAAATACATCAATATAAGTTTCAGAAAATATTACATTAACCACTGAAGATACCATTGATAGAACACATATTTCTAACGCAAGTGAAATTTCTATCACTGACATAAAACTTAATTCTTTTAAAGGAATGAAAAACTAAATTCTTTATTTTGTTTTCAATCGAACATCGTATTGCCATAGTAAGCTAAGTTTTCACTTCATTGATTATGAGAGAAGGAAGGGATTTAGAAAGACTATTGAACCTCGCCAATCAACTTTTAATGCTCAGCAACCATTTCTTGTTACTTCTTTTATTAAAAGTGGCCGTTTTCATAAATTGTTCAGCTATAGAACTGTTAAGAATCGTACATTTTTTTGGTATTTTTTTTCTTCTAAATATAAGGCGAGATCTGAACTGAGGAACTAAGTAAATTGATGCTTTAGTCAACTATGCTACCGAGCTTGGTATGCCGTAACTCTCAGTTTTCACTCCATTGCTTCTACCCTCAGTAACCAATGGAGTGAAAATCTAAGAGTTATGTCATTTGTGACGCAGTAGTTTAGGTGGCTCACGTATTTATCTACATGCTTAATGGGGTCGCAAGCTCGATTTTCGTGTGATCTGTTTTTTATTTATTCGGAAAAGTTCGAAGAAAACTAAGTTTTAAAATTGAGTTTAACTCTTTCTTAAAACAATAAGGAGTTGTTTACAATTTTTAGTAAAATTACAAAGGAAGATATTACATAAAATAATCAAAAATTTTAAATCTAATAAATTTGTGATAAAATATTATGGAATTTAAAAAAAAACTAAGAACAAGTATTGTCAATTTAAAATGTAAAAATATGCTCTGTGATAAAGAGTATTGTTACAATTGATAATGGTTTAAAATACATTTATCAAAATTGATTTATATTACGGTTTTTTGAAATTAATATAAGATAAAAATATTAGTGTTATGAAAAACTAGTATAAGTTGAAAATTTATGCTTGCTTCCTAGCTATAAATGCAGTGTCCATTACGTACACAACTCACTCATAAAAAAAGGATGTTATATTGTTTTATATCACTTTAAATAACTGACAGAATTATTTAAAATAAGGGGAACAAAAATAATCCAGATTTCAAAAAAAAATCTCTATAATGTGAATAATACATTGTTCTATAGATAAGGAACAAGGAGTTCACAACATGTTGTTCAACCCTTGCCTCATGTTCTGTGCTATTACGGCTTTACAGATGTGTTACTCAAAGGATAAACAATAATTATAACTAGCTATGCAACATTCTGAGGCCATTTCAGCTAGTGATGTCTGTATGTAGCAGGCACGTCGATAAAAGTAGACTCTAAATGATTTTCAATCAAAATATTACAAAGAGTTTTCCGAAGAAGTTTGCATACTTATCGCTTATATAGTCCGGATCCAAAATACTGCACAACAAGAAACATGAACATCTTTAATGTCTTACATACATTTTGTAGAGAAAGTCAACTGAAAACTCTATTAGCTTTGAAGAAAAATAACAGATGAAGATATCTAAAAATGTTCTTTATAAATTTTGTAGACAAAGAGGTCACTTTGTTTCATGTACTTTGATAAAAATATGTTTATGTCATACTATATAAGAGATCTAAAAAGTTGTGACCGTTCGTTTATAGAATTTATTAACATTACTTTAGAGAACTTACACACTTATGTACAAAATTTAAAGGAAGGGGACATATTATGAAAAACATTTATCCAATTATTTTTTAACAGAGTAATTGCATACAAGCATCCTTCAGTCTGAAAATTACTAGTTATTGTAAGAAATGTACGTAGGAACTCTTTTATGAAACATTTATTCTCCAGTACTTGAATTGATACTATAAATACACGCACATAATTAAATAAAAATATATACATACTATATACTTCTTTTATAGGTTTAATTATATATATCTTTATTCCATATTTCAGTTTTTTATAATTATTTTCTCTATTATCCCCAAGTGGGACAGCGTTAAGGTTACGGACTTACAATGCTGAAATCCAGGGCTCAATTCCCCGCGGTGATTACAGTAATTAACACAATTTGGCTTCAGTATAAAAAAATACAAACTTTTATTTATTAATTATTCCGTGCCTTGATTTTGTTTTTCAAACTACTCTAAGTTTGGGCTAGAAGAGGACATTTTATTTTGCAAGTAGAATGCGAATAGAATAAGGAAACAAGTATTAACTAACAAAATCAGAAAAAGCATCACAAGTAAATCAAATTTACGATGTTTATGCAACGCGCCTGAAAAAGATTTTATTGTTAGTCATAAAAATTGAAAATTATTCACGTTAATCACCATTAAGCTGTATTGTTTTACTTTTATTATGTAAGTTAACGTTTCTGATTGGAACTTAAGAGAGTATTTGTATAATCATAGACAAGCTTCTGTGTATGGAGATAATAGACCAATTAAAATGTCCTTTTTTATGATAAGTAATCACTTATTTACGATTTCCTGATCTTGCTTTTATAAATTAACTCATAAATTAACAATTATAGCAGAATATAGGCTAAGCTAACAGTGTAGATACTTGCCCGGACAATAATCACTGTGAGTAGATAAGATTTTGCTCTAGATTTGCGTGTTTTAGAGCTGCCTTAGGGGAAAGCGAGTAGAAATTATGATGCCATGGCACCAGAGACGATGACATTGTAGTTCCACAAAAAACAGAGTGATTGCTGCTACGCTAGATGTCATAGTTCAATTTCTTTACATTAGAGAATGATGACGTCATAAGCGGCAAAAGTTATTATGACAATGGAAGTTGTCCAGAAAATGTGTTACCAGTTCCACAGAATGGAACAAGAGGGCTCTTTGGTTGGCTGCTATGTTGGTGTAAATATAGGTATCTAGATGTATCTCTACATGTAATCAATGGCGAGATTCAGCTATGATCTAAAAGTAATATTTTCTCATTACGCATAAAACACTTGATTAATTCTTGAGTTTTACATTTTATCATACTTTCCTACATTTTCTTGTCTTTTATATTTAATTACATTACTGTAATTTTGTCCTGAAAATGACACTTATTTATCATGCAAACTTACAACATTTATTTTTCACTAGTTTACGCCCCCCGCTAGTACAGTGGTATGTCTACGGATTTACAACATTAAAATGAGGGGCTCAGTTCCCTTCGGTGGACTCAGAAGATAGCTCAATGTGGCTTTGCTATAAAAAGATACATACACACTTGTTTATTTTTATGCTATCCGAATAACCACGATTTTTATTGTCCTTGACAAAATATTTCAAATTTTCGATTCTTACAATAAATGAAAATAAAAAAACGCAACCAATTTTTATTTAATATACTGATTATAGTTTTAGTTTCTATATTTAAGGATACTTTTTAGAATTATTACTCAAAGAATAATACAAAAACTCTTATAATGAGGCAGCTGTTATAAACAATAATTTACTTTACATATTTTTGTAATACTGAAACTATTTATATGGCTAAAATATGACGTAATTACAATATCTTACTAAGGATAGTGTTACTTTAGGTAGATAATGTTTATATAGCTCAATTGAATTTTAACACATATACTTTATTACTTTCACAACTAAATGATAGAACGATTATAACACATGTATTAGTTTATAGATAATATTTACGATTTGAATAAGGCAGTTATTAGAACCAATAATTTATATTACATACTTTTATCATACTGAAAATGATTTTAATTTAATTATTTATATAATTTCGCTGCATAATTATATACTGACATATAAAACATTATAATGTCTGGCAAAACACATATTGTTATGTTAATCACCAATGTATGATTTCATTAATGCCATTTTGGTATATCTAAATTTTATAAATAAATTACTTTGTTTTTAAAGAATCTACATAAAATAGCCACATTTACTGTTCAATTGACGTTCTATGCAATTAAAACTCGTAAAACGTTGAGATAAACCTCCATCTAACATCAAAACCACTTGTTAGGAAATAAAAAAAAAGTCGTGACGTAGTCACTCTTATAAATGTGGTGAGCTATTTCAACATATCAGTTTATGACACGTTTCGGCATTTTAACTTTAAATCAAGTAATTATTTTGCTTCTTCACAGCAGAAAGTGTATTTTCATTAATAGAAACTTCATTTAAATTTATCTATTTTTAAATACATACAAACATAACACAAAATGACTTTCTTTTATAAATCATGTTGTTATTTAAATGGCATTTCCTTCACAAAGATTTTGAAAATATGTTTTGGTGACATGAATTATAAAATTCAGAGTTCTTAGACAAAACTCATGCTTTATCAAAGCCCAATATACTATCATGTAAGAAAAATTAACAAGTGTTACACATACTTAATAAAAACCAAGGCAAAATAATGTATTATAAGCATCTTAGTTTATAAATGTATTAGATTATCATTCATGCAAATTATGTTCATATTACAACTTGTTCGTCACAAATAATTATTTGAAATTTTACATAGTTTATAAATGATAATGAACAATTATTGTATTTTGCAACATTTGGTCAAAAGTTCTGTTTAATTATTATTTGATGTTACAAGTTTCATCGATGTTTCATACTTTAAAAATATAATTAACACATATAATTTTTAAAACAATCCTACGACAACGCCTGATATTCATTGTTCCTGTATATCAGAAGAAATATTACATATCAATAGAATGGGTCGAGCTTATTGACAGCCATATGACAAAGATCAGTTCTGAGTTCTTTAAGTGTATTAAAACACCTTGTTGCAATCTGTGTACTTATTCTTGAAAATAAATGATTCAAATTATACATAATCAATTTTCTCCATACATATAATTTTCACCATGCTTTAAACAGAGGTTTTGTATGTTACTGAATTTAAAAGTCACTAAATAATCAACATGTGAAATAAATGGGATTTACGATTTTATTATACAATACAACGAATTACCTTTGTTGTAATTGAAGTGTAACATAGCTGTTTTTCATTGGTATTGATAAGCTTGATCAGAAATTCAGAAATATCCTAATTTTTAATATTTATCTACAGTAAACAGGCTAAAAATGAGTGAGACTTGATTTACTTTTCAAATGAGAAAACCCTGTTCCTTTCACTACTAATAATCAGACTAATGTATTTATTGTACATAAAAGAAAGAGTGGTGAACCAGCCTTTAAATTTTAGTATATTATAACGTATATTTCTTTGCTTATAAATCTAATTTCTTTGTTTCTTTCACATGGTAACATTTCTTTTCAGTCACATTCATTTTAGTAAAAATAACGTTTTTTCTTTCATTTGAATAATTATATACTATATTATATTATATTTTAATATTTTGGGAACAAAAAAAATGATGCTGATGTTAAGGAAATGGCGAATAAAATTTAATTCAACGGAAAAGAAAAACCAAAAAAACTTGAAAACGACACTACAGCATCTCTACTCTTATACAACATGAAGAAGCATTTCATTCATCTCATGTTTGTCCTATTAGGTATCTCTACTCTTATACAACATGAAGAAGCATTTTATTCATCTCATGTTTGTCCTATTAGGTATCTCTACTCTTATACAACGTGAAGAAGCATTTTATTCATATCATGTCTGTCCTATTAGGTATCTCTACTCTTATACAACATGAAGAAGCATTTTATTCATATCATGTCTGTACCATTAGGAATGATCATCACATCATTCTCTCAACTTACGACAATTATTTGAATATTCTTTTTCGACAATTTAAGTATTTTGAAAACTGAAAACTATATCAAAACAAAAATATATATAATTTTTCATTCAACAGAATGGGAGGAATTTAACAGTGGATCTCATATATTTCCATCAGTGGCACAGCGGAATGTCTACAGATTTAGAATGCTAGAAATCGGATTTTAATAAACATAGTTGGCAAACCAGTGATAGCCCATTGTGTATCTATGTGCTCATTTACAAACAAAATTTCTAAAATATTAATACAGCTGTACAGGAATTTTCATCAATAAGACATAATCGTGTGACTTATGTTGTGTGGTAATAATATCTCCTCTATTTCTTTGCATAAGATTTGATTATAACGGTACGGAGTTTTTGTTTGTTTGAAATTAAGCACAAACTACGCAATGTGCTGTATGTTCTCTGCCCATTACAAGTATGGAAACCCGGTTTCTAAAAGGCTAAAAACATACTGCTGTGCTACTGTGAGGATAGTGATGTTATTGATCTTTATTTTATCAAATTCAGAATGGCAAAATGAAAAATTAATTGAGTAGCTATCCTTTACATGAAATCAGGTTATAAAGAAAGTTCTTATAAATCTACATAAAAACCATGTCAGATAATCACTAAAGTGACTACTATATTTATTTCTAGAGTCTTACCTTTTACATATTGTTACAGAAAGGTAAATTTACATTTATTATCTTCCCAAAATTTGATGGTATAGTAAGAAATTATTTTCTATTCGTAAGTTGATACTTTCTGTTTCGACCTAGAACTAACATATATGTAGGTTTAAGTTACCATTGTTCACAAATACAACTCACCAAGAGTTATGCATAGTCTAACTTCTTCAAAATTCAATTATTTAGATGTAATATCATTTCATTTTTTACATTTAAACGTCAAGAACGTTCTTACACGATTTACGAAAAAGTTTGAAACGTTCACTGTAGTAACAGAAATAAGTCATTACACATTATCACATCGTTAACTTTAAGTTAGTTACTTATGTTTTTACACTAAGAATAAACGGTGTCTAGCAGAGATGAATGACTGTTATCTTCTTTCAAAGATGTTTTTTAATCATTGTTAACACACGATAGTTTGATGGCAAATAAGTTAACAATGTTGAACATATTGCTATTACAGTGTTACTTGTGTCAACGAAAAGGAAAAAACAACAACACATAACCAGCGTTTGACAACAGCTTCAATGGTTCATGCTAAGACAATCCAAATAAAATATCAGACAAACACTGAGGTAATCAGAGTTTTCCCTTGTAAAGACCTACAATTTTTTTATTCAATCTACACTAAATGTACAACGACTTTCTCAAGCTACGAAAACGTTCAAATGCATGATAAGTCTGACGTCAGTGACTAATGAGACCTGTCGATAGTAGCTGTTCGTGAAGAACACAGCCCATATTATATGATGATGGACAAAAGTGTTATTTCTTTTCATGTCTAAGCAATTACATTTTCAAAATGTTAAACTATGTATAGATCGTGGTGTGTTATATTTGTACAATTATATTTAAATGACAAATCTATGAGTTCTAGATCGAAAAGACAGTAGTAATTTAGAAACAAAAATGTACCTTGAAATACCAAGAATTTCATTAAAAGATATTTAAAGGATATTTAATATTATTTTATATTGTTATATAAAGTGCACGAGTAGATAAATTTGTTTAACTGACTGTTAAACTGATTGATACATAAAATACATTCTTCAATGTCAGAGTTAAAGTGTAGTGAACATGGAGCTTATTTTGATTTTAAAGTATTTTCTGTAATTATAGACAGTGAAGGGAGTTATGAAATGCGAAATATATATATATCTTACCTTCAGAAATAACAAATTGAAATATTTTGTCTGAAACGTTTCCATTATTATCACAATAATTTCACAGATTTCGTTTGGTCTTAAAATCTTTAAAGGTAGGATACAATCACATTATATCTGACAAACCTCGGACAAAATGGACTTTATTTACACTATCCCAGAGAGTTTCAGTGATAAGACCTGATAAATTTAACTGTGCTATTCTATGATTAAACAAGATTTAACAGTAAGTGTATTCACTCTTGTCAATATGGATCTCAAATATAACCATACACACTCATCATGATTTAACATGTTAGACGAATAACGGGTTTTACTAATATATTCGATCCAATACTAGTCTTTTTTCAGTGCTTGTAAAAGAGAGTACCATTGTTCAGCATATATATAATAAGACTTTATTTAACCTGATTATTTACTTACTTTAATTACAAACTGTAAAGCATTTAAATAACTAACAAATTTAGAAACCAATACACACAAGTGTTTCAACTTTAAATTTGAAGAAACAAAACAATATCCTATCAAACGTAATATCAAATCGATATGTGACGAAAATATAGGGGGCATTATTAAGAAAAGCAATACGAGTTACACTATTCTGTTCTTCTAAAAATATTTTTTTCAGGTTTCCTCTGTACAGTTACATTAACATTTGAGATCCACTGTTTTAATTCAAGTAATACAAAAAACTATATAAAAGAAAACAGAACATAAATTGACACCTGTAAGTAACCCGACTATGAATCGTTGTAATTAATATTTAATGATTTATTTATAAAGTGGAACTGTATATCAACGTTAGTAGTTTTAAGTCGTTGTTATTATAATTTAATGTTGATCTATTCCCAATGCGTCTTCTGGCGACACTTCGTGAAACTATTACATCATCTAGACTGTAATCCATATATATACTTAATTTGACAAAAAGTAGACGTACGTGAAATGGCATAGCTTACATATTCATTCACTAACAATACAGATTAAATATTGGTTAACATGCGTGTATATTTTTATTTAAAAGAAAGACACACGATTAATTTGTACATATAATTAGTAACAGCTTTAGGAAAACAAGTAAATCCCTGATTGGTGCTGTAATTCAAATGTTCCAAACACAATGTAAAATGATTTCGCTATATACCATTAGTTTCATCAGATCTATCTATGTTTATATTGTTATTATAATTTAAAGGGGAAATTTATAAAAATAATTATTAATTAATGCAATGCCAGACTCATTATATTGTTAAAACTTTATATTTTGAATTATGATTGCATAAAAAATCGATCATACTTCAGCCGCAGTTTAATTTATCAGTTTTATCGTAACGTTTCATAAATGTATAATCTTGCAATGTTCTGCTTAATTAACCAAACAATTGATGAAACTTGGCAACTGGATGGCAACTGCCTGTTGTGGAGACACAAGTATAGAGGACGACAACAGTTTCTGTCCATTCTACAAAGTTTCATCATGAATACTCTGCCTAAACAATCTATCAAATAATAACCAAACAATTTTCATGTGCATAATAATGACATACATGAAGAAGATTTCATCTCCGGATATCAAGTAGTAGATTATCCTTCAGAAATACGAAAAAAAATGAGATGTAACTCACAAATAATATAAATAGCCATCTACTGAAGACTTTTGGCTTAACAAGTCAGCGGGTTTAATTATCAAATGTATCTTTAGCGTCAAAAACTTTACAGATTTTGTGTCACATGCCTTTCAAAAAATAATATGTGTAGAGTCTCAACTAAATGTTTGGGTGTTTTAAATTAAACAGGGCTTATTAAATTTTCTTATTTGTTTTCGTCAAGTTATAAGGTATGTAATATGCAAGAAGAAGAAGCATAGATCTAGATTTTAATATATAATCTTTGAAGGTTTTACTTCAGATTAATGTTCATATTGTACACTGAACCTATGCTGAATTCCATAATCTATGGAAATAGTTTATCTCTCGGTTCTTCTTTTATTGTTCTAAACAAACACGAAATAGTTTTAGAACCCTTGAGATTTACAGCTTTTAAAATTTTAGATCGTACATAAAAGTTCCCTTAAATCGTACTAGATTAAGTCTTGTTAGGACTAAGGAGGTTCACTAGGGATTTCTTGTCACAATAACAACAATTTTCTTCCGCGTAACAGTATTTTGCTTGACATGCTGGCAGATCGCATCTCGAATAAAAATAATCCCTGACACTTCGGGAAATGTCAGATTCTTAGATACATGGAAATGCAACGAAACTGAACGCAGAAAGTGAAAATTCCTCTTTGTCAAGTATTAATTTCGTTTCTCAAAAAATATCATTTTAGAAGTTTTTATTTTGCTGTAACAAGTTTTATCTATAATTCCATTGTAAAGAAGCTTTAAATGAATCACAATTTCAGTATTATGAAACGACAACCTATCACGAAGAATTACCATGATAGGAAGTCAAGTTTAAAATGTTTGTTAGAAGATAACGCAAATTTTTGCTGTTAAAGTCTGGTTTTAATTCATGTTTTCTGAGCTTGTTTGTTTGTAATTAAGCACAAAGCTACACAAAGCGATATCTATGCTCTGCCGACCGCCGGTATCGTTTGTTTGTTTGTTTGTTTTTTGGAATTTCGCACAAAGCTACTCGAGGGCTATCCGTGCTAGCCGTCCCTAATTTAGCAGTGTAAGACTAGAGGGAAGGCAGCTAGTCATCACCACCCACCGCCAACTCTTGGGCTACTTTTTTACCAACGAATAGTGGGATTGACCGTCACATTATAACGCCCCCACGGCTGGGAGAGCGAGCATGTTTGGCGCGGCTCGGGCGCGAACCCGCGATCCTCAGAATACGAAGCACACGCCTTAACGCGCTAGGCCATGCCGGCGCCCTCCCCCCCTCGGTATCGAAAGCCGCTTTTTAGCGGCGCGAGTTCGGAGACATACCATTGTGCCACTGGGGGGTATATATATGTTTTCTGAAAAGTAAATAAACTTCAAATTTATTTATCAAGTACAGTCCTTTTTTTTTTTCTTCTTTTGTTGCTCAAAGCTACATTTGAGCCTTCTGCACTAGCTATCCATATCTTTGAACAGATAGAAAAAAGATAAGGCTGTCTGTTACCAACAGCCAACACCTACTGCCAGCGATGGGGCTATTATAATCGAATCTAGAAATATGACATTCACTTTTGTAACGCATCTATGTCCCCAAAATGTAACCTCTTGTTAATAATTCAGCGCACTAACCAGTAGACTACTGTCATATGGCGTACTGTCACACATGGTATTATTTTCAATCTTAATTATATGTATTGATTAAATACCAAATTTTACATTTATTTTATTGTATTTCCATTCATTTATTATTATACTGCTTCCAAGGTCACAGCGAAATATCTCCGGATTTAGATCGCTAAAAACCAGGTTTCCATACTTATGGTGAAAAGAGCACAAATACTTCTTTGTGTCGCTTTGTGCTTAACTATAAATAAGCAATTATATTGTACTGACTTTTTATTGTATTTATAGATCACAACTCTACGTGAATTTTTAATTATGTACATTTCTATTATGTACTCTATCTTGTACATTTTTATTTCTGTTTTATATTGAAACCCTGTTTTCATCTTCTGCTTTAGTTTCTTCCTTCTTATGTATAAGTTTGGATGTAGCCAATGGTTAGCATTCTGGTCTGTAAATTCGAGGATTATGGTTCTTTTTCTTTATAGCCTAAAAATATATCTTTGCTCTTTGAGGCTAGGATGCATTATACTCTCTATGATGTGATCCCAATATTCGATTAAAGTACCCCAAGTACAATGACTGGTAGTACATTTGAAGACATACACGGTTTAGATACTCGTATTTGGCACAGCAAGAACACCTTATTGTGTAGTTTTGTAGCTAATACCAAACAAACATTTCAAAACTATGGAAGGCTAACGCGAATATTCTTCCTATAGCTTTTCTAAAGTATCCGAAACAAAGAAGCCAACATGTCTTACTTAAATGTTGTACATTACTTTAAGTAATAGCTTTCCTACCTAAAATTGATTTTTCTTTCAAATTGCATTATGAGGTTTTCGACCGCTTCTCTTCTGCTATTTTCGTTTAAATATTTTAAATTGTTCATGAAATCCTAGCCAGCGACATTGTCTTTGCTATTTAATCTTAATAGGAAAGTTTTATAATGGTTACATGAATTTCATATACACATGACATCAGAAGAGTATCTTCTGCGATGTAGAGCATATTCAATTTTTGCCAACATATTTGGTAAATGCCCAAGTAAAAACAGGAAAGAAAATAGCCTATGGTCGGAAAAACATGTACAAGTTGTTATTCTGGTCTGTATGAGTTGTTTTAAGCATTTGTTCATCAAACCACGCATAAAATTGTTTAGTATAAAAGAGTGTGCTTTTCGTATAATCCTTATCGAACCATATCAACGACTTGTGCAGACAATTTCGCAGTACTTGGTGTAGAGTCATGTCTCGTCACGTGCCAAAAGTTATAGGGCATCAAATCATTCGATTGTTCAAAAATAGTATATTGCAAATGATCATAGTCAGAACAGTAAGGTGGCCCCAGTGTACTGTATACAGAATCCTGAAACGTCATCGGATTATAGGAAACGTTGTTAAACAAAGTTATATTTATCGACACCGAAAATGTATTGTCAGAGATGATCGTATATCGATCAGGCTAACCCGTCAAGGTTTAAAGAGATTTTTTAACATCTTACGGCAGGAATAGCAATAATACATTGATTTTAAAATATCCACAAGGTCATTTTGCAATAAGGAATATCTGCAAACCAATATTAACCAGAAGATAGTGACGTCACCATCAATTCAAAAATAAGACACTGGTAACATATCAATTTTAAAGTGGGTTATGTTTCTAGTTTGTTAAAGCTGAGGTTAGATTCGTGTTCGTCGTTTACCTGGAGATCAAGTAAGAGAAGACTGTCCTACCCACAGGTGGGTATACAGGAAGTCATGCAGTACATGTTTGGGTAATTGTTGATCAATTTATCATGGTGAAAATCTGCTCTTCATTTCCTCCAGGAAAACATCAATAGTATCTCCTACCGGTATCACATGGAAACGACAATTTTTCCATATGCTTCGGAAAGGTTTGGCAATAGCTTTGTGTTCCAGGATGACAATGTCACTAGCGGAAGTGGACGTATTACAATATTGGTATGGCTAATGTACAAATGGTAATTCCATTAATAACTGTTGAGCAGAACTGAGCCGGAAAATTGCTAACCATGATTCTATATCAGCTGCTGTAGCTGATTTGCAGCGCATTCTAGCGAAAAGTTGAAACGAAATCGCGCTGTAATACATCAATAACTTTACTGACAATGTGCCACGTCACTCTGCGGAGATTACTAGAGTACGATTAGGACTAGCGAAGTTCTGAATATCTATTATAAGATACAGACGCTATTTATGATTAATTTATATTATATTTTATCATTACTTATGCGTTGGTAAAGTTTTGTTGTGAGGAGTGAAATGCTTAATTACACATCTTTCTACAGGTGTCTGATAAAATTGCTTACTCTACTAATAAATTGTTCACAATGTCCATATAGCCTCTCTTATTATGCAAATTAAACATTTAGATGTTTAATATAATATACATTTCTCACTTTGACAGCACCAAGTGTATTTTTATTATATCTTAATAACAATGATCTTATATATTACAAACTATGCAAATATTTTGGGAAAGACTGTATCAGCTCATTCATATTAGTTGGTTAGCTTTATTGTAATCATGCGAGCCAACATCTTTCTTTTATTTTTTATCGCTGTCATGATAGCATATAATTTTCCGCATTGCTTAAGTATTGATAACTGTCTGAATCTAAAAGAAATTTAATAATTTCCTGTTGCATTATGTTATCCGTTTCGTCTCTGTTATCTAGCTTTAAGTGAAAAGTAATTTTCTATTGCGTGAATTATTTATTTTTTAACGTGTTTCTTTAGAAAACCTTTTGGTATTATTTGGCATCATATTACGTTCTATGAAAGCATTAATCGTTCATCAATACTAAAACATTGATAACACTGCACAAAATTTTTTTTGAAAATTTTGCTTCCTAAAACGTTTTTACTGATTTTGACAGGTACCTGGTGGGTATGCACAAATATAATCTTGGTTTTGATTCGTCACGTAGGAACTCTGAGAAATAGACAGTTAACTGTTTACCAGCAATAACGTATTTAATTGCGTTCATGTTTCTAATACTCTGTTAAGTTCAACATAATTAAAAGTGTTTCGCTCCTGATTTTCGTTTGTATTCAATGTCCGGTGCATCACGTTGCAGTGTTCAACAGTAGTCACCAAGTATTGACGGATTCCAGTTGCCCTGATATCGTTTCTCTATTGTAGCAAAACTGAAGATTTTGATGAAACGGTACGTGATGGGCAAGTTTGAATGTAATTTCGTGATCAGCAGCCAAAAATCTATAAGGAACACCCAACAGTGTTCAAGAAGCAAAAACTTTGTTGTGCAGTGTAACCTACTGGAATGTGATGAGAATCATTGTTTATAACTTTGCTGCATACATCTATAACACTTGCTCGATGAACATAGACTGCATGCAGTGAAATTATCATTTCATATGACGTGTGATCAGAAGGAACTTGGTGCTTTATTCTGTGTCATTTAGGTTTAATTTGAAATATTTGCGGGTAGTGTTCCGTGTTAGTAAACGATCATTACGATTTATACACTTAGGCAGAGCTCAAGTGTTTAATGTTGTTGTCTTATTTTTATACCAGCATACCAAGAAGAAAAGCGTCAACCTTATAAATGATCAGTATGAAAACTCTATTAATAGTTTTTTGGCCTGTATTATAAAAAAACAACAACCTTCACTGAGGGGATATCAAAGGGATTATCCTTTCAGACTGTCATTATTCTACAGAGTAGGGACAGAGGGCAGATAGTTTCATGAAGTGATACCAGCAGTCTTTCTTGAACCAATTTGAATCTGAAGGTCAAGCTATTTCAAGCAGCGCACCATCAAAGGGCGCATGGATGTCATCTAGCCTCAATTTTTAATTATCGTTTAAATAATTCTGTTTTGACCGCTGCTGCATAGGTGTCAGACAAGAAGGAAAAATGTTCTTCGGTATGACGACGTATTTAAATTTACAGTATAATATTTCATGAAGTTACAAATAGGAGCAACGTGACACTATTTTTCATTTATGAATTCATTTTTCCATTCCTCATTAATAACTCTAATAATCAATATGATGCTCTTATATCGCGTAAAAGGAAGAATGACGAACCTCTCAGAAAATGTTAGTATATCGTAGTATTGTTTACTTATAGATTCATGTTTTATTTCTGTATTTTATATAATATTGAAAAGTTTGTTTCCTGTCATTAGCGTTATTCTTGAATAATGTGATTGCCTCTTACACATCATTTTAGTCTACAACTTCTGTGAGGTGAATAACTATTTATGATAATCAGAAAAATTAAAATTAAAACCAGTTGTCAAGCTGATCCAGTGAAGTAGGAATAACAAAAGCCAGATTCATAAGGTATTATATAATGTGAAGCATCCGGTTAATCTTATTAGAAATTAATGTTGTATCATTCTAGGAACCTTCAAGAACAAGGATTTTGGAAAAGAAAAAATGCATCTCACCAGGAAAGGAATTGTCCTTACATCAAGTGAATGGGTGGTTAAAGCAGTGGATTCTAACCATTATTATAGTTGTGCAAGATAAAAGTGAAAAAGTATTTTCTTAGATGAACGGAATAAGGTAGTTGGTGCTTCATATGCTTGTAACATTCCCTTTATTATGATTACGCATTATTTTGATTAACAAGATATAAAGTCTGATAAGTTTCTCATTAAGATTCTCGTTAAGGTTCTCATTGTATTATCAATTGTATTATTATGTATGAGTTAATATTTACGACGTCGATGCTAGTTTAATTTTTTGTTGTTGTTGTTTTTATAATTTTGCACAAAGCTACTCGAGGGCTATCTGTGCTAGCCGTCCCTAATTTAACAGTGTAAAATTACAGGGAAGGCAGCTAGTCATCACCACCCACCGCCAACTCTTGGGCTACTCTTTTACCAACGAATATTGGGATTTACCGTCACATTATAACACCCCACGGCTGAAAGGGCGAGCATGTTTGGTGCGACCGTGATTCGAACCCGCGACCCTCAGATTACGCGTCGAACGCCTTAACCCACCTGGCAATGCCGGGCCTGCTGGTTTAAGTACTATTGTTAATGTTCATAGAGATAAGATATTGGATGATTAGTTTAAACAACTTCTAAACCCTACTTTATGAATACTGAAGATAAATATTGTGAGATGTATGAAATCAATTATTCTAGTATAGTTTATTATACATGCATCATGTTCGACCACGATTAACATATTTTGTTATACTTGAGATCGGCAATAACATTAATTGTTAAAACTATTATCACTTCGTGTTTATTTAAACAGTAACACAACTGGATACTTCGGAATCTATTGAGAATACTTTCTGGAAGGATGGAGAGAAATAGTAATTTGTCCAAGATTTGTTCAATGTAACGTGTGTCTTCATCTCAGAATTTTAAAATCAAATGTAATCGATGACCAAAGAAGGTCAAAACGTTGTTCGCTCCTCTACGTAAAATATTTTCTCAACCCAAACGAGCCGTTTTTACATATATCAATGAAGATGCGCCACTCTTTCGAGTTACAGGCAATTCCAATTGCCTCGCACAGGCCGAATACATTGTGGCAGAAGCAGAGCCCATCATGACGAGTGAAGAAGCTTGAAAAATGTCGGTGACGCTTCCTCTGACTTGCGACTTGCACATTTTTATCTAACAAACCACACTCCTTTATCCTAGATGTCAAAAAAATCGGCATACGACTTTGTTAGACCAAGATTTCTGATCAAGTCATTGAGGTCTCTTTGGTTGGTGTAGTATGGGTTTCTGTCACCAACGGCACCTTTGAAATTGTAATCTGGATCTTCAACGTCTACCTCCTCTTCTGATTCGCTGTTCTCTTCCGAGAATGGCTACTTTCTCTCTGGCGGAGTAGGTACAGGGAGCTCAGGGCAGTGAGGCGCTAAGGCGATAAATGATTTAAGGTCCGGATACTTGATAACAGATGCATTCTTGCTAGCGCAACGTTTGTAAGGATCCACCATGCAGAAGTAGCAATTGACTGAGTGGCCAGTGGGTTCATGCCAAATTCTTGGAATAGCAAGCTTCGTGGCTCTCTCCTTCCTCTCTGTATCATCCTGTAAAATTGCAAAACATAATTGTTATTATGAAAAATAAATTTATTTCATCCCCAACTAATGTGTAAGTGGTTCATTCAAAATATTTTATATGTGATATTTTTTCTATACTATTGAAATTAAGAAAAACAAATTAAAATATATTTAAATTTAAAAAAAATCTAAAATTTGTATATAAAATCTTATTATTCAAGTAAGAACATTGTCTGTCTTACATTCTAGAGTTTGTTTCCAGTGCTCCCAGGTAAAATGAGGTGCCCAGGGTTTGTCTTGATCCCCGATAGGTATGCCGAAATATGCCTTGCTTATTTGTCTTGCTTCACATATTTTAGCAGATGCTGTCACAGAGTACATTTTCGCTGTTGTCTTGATAAATTGGCTACATACATAGCAGAATGCGTCTGGAGAATGCTTGCAGCTACTTGATGCCATCTCTGATAAAATCAGATAGGTCTATATGTTCACTTCAGCAACTAGAACTAAACTGAAGCGGTGAGTGGTGAGCCCCTGTATATAGATATATATCACTATGGAAAGTTCTAGAAAATTCTAACGAGTTCTTGAAAATTCTCGGTTCTACAAGATTCTAGAAAGTTATTGAAAATTCTTGTAAGTTCGAGAAAATTCTCTATCAGCTACTGACTCTACTTGGAATGATCTGGAAAATGGGTAAATTTGAAAATTTCATAATACAGATCACAAAAGCAAAGTTTGAAAAAAAAAGATATTTTCCATTTATTTTAGGCATAAGCAATTGGGAAATAACACTTTTTACTCAAGAAAAGGAAAAAAATTACAAATTTTGTTACATAGTATAATGTAAGTGTATTATTATTGTTTTACAACATATATGTAACTAAAGAGAGTATCTAATGAACATCTCGACAACTTTAGCGATAATATTATATGCTTATATGCATCCAAATGTGACCAGCTTTTAAAATCTGAAAGTTTTAAAGTAATACAGCACAAAAAATCTATGTAAAACAGTACTAAATGACTAGCGGTCGAGGCTTTATGTTTAGAAATAAATTTTATTTTGGTGGTTGTAATGCGTAAAAATAAACAGTTCTGAGTTTTGAAACCTTATTTGTAACTTCCTAAGCCTGCAGCCTTACTTCTGAGAAGTAAAAGAAGAAAAAAAAAAGAATTACAAAAGCTAAATCAATTCAGATAATTTGACCTATATATATGTTGTTTTGTAGTGAGTGTTTAGTTGAGCAATATTTATTAAGTTTTCTGCTTGAGAAAAAAAAACAAACAACAAAGTTTTAGACCAGAAACGGTGTTTATTTTAGTATCAATTTTTTTGGTGTATTTTTCGTGTTGGAAAACAGATTTTGAGAACACATAAAAATTATTCCAAGAAAATTGTTACTAAAATTGACACCGTTTCTTCAAAACAAACCAAACCATTTCTGACTTGTATGTGAGTTGAAGTTAAACGTTTTGAATTTCGCTAGCCGTCCCTAACTTAGCAGTGTAAAACTAGAGGGAGGGCAGCTAGTCATTATCACTCGCCGCCAACTCGTGGGTTACTCTTTTACCAACGAATAATGGGTTAAGCATCACATTATAACGCCCCCACGGCTGAAATGGCGAGCATGTTTGTTGTGACGGGTATTAGAACGAGAGGTGGGTGGTGATGACTAACTGCCTTCCCTCTAGTCTTACACTACTAAATTAGGGACGGCTAGGGCAGATAGCCCTTATGTAGCTTTTCGCGAAATTCAAAAAAATTCTAAAGCCGTCACACAACCAGTATTTTCGGTCATGAGTATATTTTTAAACAAACATTAATATGATTTTTTTAACTTCATAAATGCAGGCTAATTTCAGTAACATGTTAGATTTATGAATTTAACATTGGGTTGATGGTATATTATCAGCACGTTTTCAATAATGCGAAATAGTTGTATCTGTATGAGATTTAGTATATTTTTTCCTTACAACTGAAACAAGGTGTGTAATTACACTGAAGCTTCAATTCCACAATTTCAGACACTAATGGTTAATAGTTTTACCTTATACCACACCCCATGTAACAAATGGATAAACGGACAATTTCTTTTGTAAACCGCACTTTAACCACTAATTTCCATGTAGCATCGAAACGCTAATCATATAATTCACTGATATACCAAACATACACCCCAGTGAAACAACAATATGTCTGCAGACTTACATCGCTAGAAACCGGGTTTCTATATCCTTAATGGTTATCTATATTGGGAATTCGAGAGATTTTGTGATTAATTAAGTGTAGTGTTGTCTGAATTTAATGTGTGTCCGTTATACCGATTGTATTGATTATAAGTGCAGTCTCCTTCACAGTGGATATTGAAGAACATTTTAAAGAATCATTTTAGTCAAATATAAATTAAAATGGTTTGACTGGTTAGATCTTCATTATTATCTCTTTTGCTTTAATCAGTGACACTGTTTAAATGGAAAAACAAGTAGTTTCTGAGTTGATTCATCATGACGAGAAATTCACTCGAAGTAAAAATGTATTAAGTATTTGAAATGATAAATCACCTGTAGATGCAATGGGTGTTAGAGAAATATTAGGTTTGCTTTCAATTTAAGGATACAAGCCTAAAGATAATAAAACAGTCATATATAAGGCAATTTTCTTAACCTTTGCTTAAGGCTGCTGCACACTTGTTTTTAAGCCTTATTACTACAGGGGTTCTTTTAGATAGAATACTGGGATTTTTAAAATCCTTATAGATGAATGTTTGGTCCGACATGGCGCTCGACTCCTAATATAAGGGTCGCGGGTTCGAATCCCTGTCACACCAAACATCTTCACCCTTTCAGCCGTGTAGTTGTTATCACATGAAGCTCGATCCCATTAATCTTTGGTAGAAGAGTAGCCAAGGAGTTTGAAGTGGGTGGTGATGACTAACTGCTTTCCCTTTAGTCTCGTACTGTCAAATTAGGGACATATAATTCTCGTGTAGCTTTGCGCGAATTAAAAAAATACATATCTATCACACTTTTGGATGTTATCACCACAGATAATTTCCGTTATGACTTTAAGATTACGACTAAGAATTGGCAATGAAACTAAAAATGAAATTAATTTTAAATCTCAATTTATATTCAATTTATTATAGTTTTATAGTGATGATTTTATTCGTCTCTTTACAACTAATGCAATTAGTGTAATAATAATTCTGAAGTTATTTTCTTTACAAAAAGGTACATATAGTAAACAATATTGATGAACATGTTTTAACTAGTAGCATACTACGTCTTTTCCACCTAGACTGGTTTTGGAATGGAAGTTTTATGTACTTCAAAAACGTTAAATTATCCCATATAAAATTAAAGAAACACCATATATATTTATGGTTTCATCAGTTACAAATAAGATTTAAAAAATTACAAGAAAAATGTCATATACTTCCCATTGATAAATCTAACTATAACATTGGTTTAATTTGTAAAAAAAAAAGTTTTATGCATTAAATATGATAAAAAAGCAACAGTACACAAACATTTAAACTTATTAACCTATCTAAAAAACAGTAATTAATAATATTTCATGTTAAGGAGAAACCAACTTTAAGTAAAAATGTATTCTAAAGAGGGCTGGTATAGGTATTAAAACTTTATTTAAAATAAAGTACAGAACAACATTTCGACCTTCTTAGGCCATTTTCAGGTTAACAAAGAGGGTTCGTGATTGACCGTTGCTGAAGTACAGTTACAAGTTTCTGTCTGATTAAACGTATTCGAGTGAGCTTTTAACATTACTTTAACTACTACAACATACTGCTGGCGAGATTTGTGAACCAGCTTCAGATCACGATTTTTGATGAATGGAGAATAGTCTGACATGTTACCTTCTAACATATTTTGGTGTCTGTGCCACGCTGAGCCAAAGCAAAAAAATCCAAATTATGAGAATGTCAGTAGTCAATCAGTATACAGAAAAATGTTAATGAAAATAAAGTAACTAGCTGACATTTTGTGGGACTAAAGCTTATCGAAGTTTGATTTATTTATTTTATTAGTGATGAAACAATGGCGAATAAACTCGAAAGCAAAATAACTTTCATACCTATCAAAATAACTGTGTTTGATGTAAGAAATAAATGTAAAATAAATTGAAAGACAAGTCTGCAAGTCTTCAGTTTATATAATACTGTGCAAATGTGTTAGAACAAAGTCAGAAACTGAATTTTAAGCTATTTTTGAAGAACAAAGGAAGGTAAATCACAAATACCAAAATACTATAAACAATCATATTTAATACAACAGAAACTGAGTGGAAGTGTTTTAGTTTAGCATGCAGTGAATATTTTATGTGTCCCTCTCTTGCTTTAATAACTGCATTCAGCTCGTCAGACAATCTTGCAGTAAGTTTAATGAAACTATTCTTTGAGATTTTCCTCTGATACACTCCCATAAAGTTTTAACAGAAACTTTAGATTTGTCAAGTTTTTGACCTATCAAATCCTATATCTGCTCAACTGGTTTGAGATCGGACCTTTATGGGGCCACTGTATCATTTGAATGACATCATCAGCTTAGTTTCTTTCATAACTAAGTAATTTCTCCACAGCTTGAATGAGCATTTAGGATCACTATTTTCTTGGTAGTAGAATTCTCTAACAATAATAAGCAAAACACTGGGTATATCATGACGTATTAGTATCTAATATTTGTGCTAGTCCATTATTCCATCTATTTTGCATATATCTCCTGTGGCTTCAGAAGGAAAACATCTACAAATCATCATAATGCCTTCCTCATGTTTCATGGTAGGTGCTATGCATTGAAATAAGTTTATATCGCCTTTCTTCCGCCGGACGTAGAACCTACGCTTTAAACCAAATATTTCAAACTTGGACTCGTTTAACTATAACACTATTCAAATTATCGATAGTTCATTTTTTATAATTTTTGCACATTTCAGTCTGTTCACAATATTTGGATATTAAAGTAAGGTTTTTATCTGCTACACGACCAGATTTTCCATTCTTATTTAAACTCCTTGATACTGTAGATCTAGACACTTCTCTGACATTTAGTAAATTGTTATTTATCTCATGTTTGATAACAGTGACAGTCTTTCTTCTGTTCCGAAGGCTGCATAAACGATGATATTTAACATCAGTAGCATTGAGTTTAGGTGTTTTGCCTCTTCTTTTCCTATTTTCAAATTCATTTGACTCGGTCTTACGATCTAGGGTGTACTTGACAGTGTTTGGAAAGCATTTCCAAGTCTGCAGCAAATTGTCAGAGAGTCAAACAAGCATCATGTAAAGCTTTTATTCGAACTCTCAGCACTCTGACATTACTCAATACTCTATTGACCGTAGCATGACAACAAAACTTATTATATAGTGTTAAACACTGTTTTTACTAAGATTTATTTGTGGAGTCATTTATTTATATGCTATTTCTTATAGCATATATCGATACCATACGCTCCTTGCTAGTTTCTTTCTCTATAATCAAGACGTTGCATGAGGTACTATGACAGTTACTTTTGACCCAAATTTGATCAGTCTGTTTATTCAAGCAGAACGCTTATGACATGCCCTTTATACACGTATATAAAAATTTTAAAGAATGATGAATATTCTCACCTTGGCTCATTCAATTATCAACAGGGATTAATGAAGCATTACCATAGTGTTCAAATTTACATTTTGAAGTAGCATGGAAGAATCAGCCCCATGAAAAGGAAATAATCAGAAAACATTCTTGTATCCTAACATTTTTGCACAATACTGTATAATAATAGTTAGGTCAATATTATTCATCTAAATGAAACAAGTTTCAGTACGTAAAATAAATTTTAGAGCCTCGTCACATTGTTAACATCTGTATTGCCAAATGTTGTTAGGAAAAATAACAATTTAAAAATAGCTCTGCAGCACAGGTTCTATTACAAAACCCCACTAGTCAGGCTATCACGTTCAAAACATCCCTTCCACAGCAATTTCTAGGACGTCATTTTCTCAGCTGCGTTTCAAAAGTCTCAACGCACGAAAATGTGAATGGGTTGTGTGTTTCCCAACATGTTTTCGTTTGTAACAGAGAGAATACCCATTTGATATCCCCCATCTTCTATCTCAGATATACGTTGGTTGAACGGGCATGTGAAAGCACTCTGTGAATGCTTTTTCAAATAGAGTTCCTTTTCAATTATCTTGCATAGCGTTACCTGAGACACGACAACTGCTTCTGCCTATGACCTTTGCGTATATGAATTCTCGCATGTTACGAAACGCCACAAATTGTTTAACACGGCTGGAGTATAACTAGTTGCAGATATCTTTCTAGATGGGCTTTGTTTCCATATTTATTTCCTTTTACAGTATCGTTTAGCACAAGGAATATTTCATTTGTGAACATTTCGTTATGATCTTAGTTTGTGTAGGAAAGAGCGGTTATATACACTTCCGGGAAGTGATGAATGGTATCGTGTTATCTAAGTAACACCAAACACTCTTAAGATATAGTTCTGATACATCCTGTTTTACCACAACTTTATATCGGCTATTATTTCCACGTGAGTTGCTGATTTACATATTCAAAGTGGCTTTACTATAACATAGTCAGTCAATGTTTGCAACTGTTAATGGTAGGAAATTATCTAACTTGAATGTAATATAATTACAACAGCATCACACTTTTCTACGAGAGGTTAATATTTCATAACTTTATTAAAAGGAATATGCAATTATATTTAGAATAAAATCGTTTCTTTGTGTAGGTTTACATATCAAATAATTGACTCTTTCCAAAAATCCAACATATTTTACATATTTTTTCCATCATTTCGTTCAAGAAAACTGCGTGCGTCGTATTTTAAACTCAGTTATATTTTACGTATTATTATTGTTCTAGTGCGACTTTAAACAAAATACGTATGACGTTATATTAGTAAAACATATATACTTATTTGATGATATTCAAAACATGCACATTTTAAGTCAAATATGTTTTACGTATTATTATTATTGTTCCAGTATGACATTAAACAAAATACTTGTAACGTTATGTTAGTAAAACATATATATCTATTTGATGACATCAAAAATATGCACATTTTTCTCCTCCTGCTGTCCACGGTTGATAAGCTCTTGTCACTGATAATGTAATGCTCAGTAGACCGTTAAACTGTTTTCAAATTAATTAGTCAAGCTGTATGATTATCATTTTAGCTCATTATTATAATCACCGAATAGAAAAGAAATAAGTTAAGTAATTATATTGAATAGATTACTGGTAATTCCAATTTGCATACATGATATTGTGTAATGTACTAAACTAATTCTTTTGAAGTGCAATTAGAGAGCAATACAGTCGATTAGGTGTAAAGTTTCTAAACCAAAGACTTAAATATGACACTAGCACTTTCAAGTAATGATCATAACCCGAGAAAACTCACTATATATATATATATATTTTATATCCCTTTAGTCAGTAGTACTTTCATAGCTACGAAAATCTTTAATGAAGGGATTTTACAGTGTGACAGCAAATTTTAAGATAAGAGATATGCTTTAAATTTCTTATTCGGGTTAATACATTTTTTTGACTTATACGATAACTGTTTTTGTAGAATAATGCCAATAGTTTATTTTTATCGACTAGTAAATTTTAGCTTGTACGTTTACCACCGTAATATTTTATTTACTTGAAATTTTGTACGAGGGCGCTTAACAATTCTTATTAGTTTAGATAAAAAAAGAGATAAATCAAAATCAAAAGAGATTCAGAGGTTCTTTTTATTACCTTTGGATCAAAGTAGATACTTAAATAACTAAGAACTAAATTATTACCCTAGTAATAAGCATAGGTGACTTAATATAACGTTCCAATTTATAACGATTACAATGCGATTGGGTACCCTCACTCGTATCAATATTTTTGTTCGTAATCCCAATAATACATCACGAAGCTTCGTCAGCTTAAGAAAATTAGTGAGTTTATATTAAATTAACAATACAAAATTAAATTAACAATATATAGTAAATATTATAAATAATCCTGTTATTAAAGCTATCATTACAAAAAATTGTTACCGTTTATTTACAAAATGCAACTTCTGTAATTCTTGGTCCCTTTCAAAGTATGGCGTCAATATCCACAAATCTTTATATAATCCTCCCCAAGGCTTTTACTTGTACAAATGCTTAAGATCTATGATAAACTACTATCATACGTGATTCTGTTTAACTGCAGAATCAAATAGTAGAACACTAGTAGTGTTAAAAAAATACTGGATCCATGAAGGTCAAAAGTAACAATTATTAATAAGCAGGCCCGGCATGGCCAAGCGTGTTAAGGCGTTCGACTCGTAATCCGAGGGTCGCGGCTGCGAATCCCGGTCGCATCACACATGCTCGCCCTCCCAATGTGACGGTCAATTCCACTATTCGTTGGTAAAGAGTAGCCCAAGAGTTGGCGGCGGGTGGTGATGACTAGCTGCCTTCCTTCTAGTCTTACACTGCTAAATTAGAGATGGCTAGCGCAGATAGCCCTCTAGTAGCTTTGCACGAAATTCAAGAAAAGAAAATCCACAAAGCTTTACCAGCTTATTTGTGGAATACTCATTAATAAATGTTAATATAGTAGACATAACAAGGCAAATTTAACATTACAAGTCAATCATAATCATCACTGTTTTAGATCTTTATATTATAGCATCTTATAGAGTATAACACAAAATATAACATCATATAATGCTTTCATATTAATATCATTCTTATTAACATCACTTGAATACATGTTAAAAAGTTAACACAATAACGATATCAATCATATTTGAATGAACTTGGCATTCTATAATATTACTGGTTATGAACTGCAATTAATAGCGTGTCTTTTAAATTCATATTTAATTTTCCAATTTCATTTATACTTAATAAAGTCCTGGGCAGTTAGTTCATTATATATGATATTTTATATACTTTTACACTCTTTTCATGGTTATTATTATAATTTCGAATTTCATAATATTTATCTTCTAATATTATAAATTAGGTTTTTAGTGCTTTATTACTTGTATTATAATAGGAATTTATAATAATCAAATATTTATAAATTGTGTTAACGTCGAATAATTGATTTCCTATGAATATCGCGTTTATACGGCCTCCGGCTAGTACAGCGGTAAGTCTACGGATTTACAACTCTAAAATCAGGGGTTCGATTTCCCGCGGTGGGCTCACCAGATAGCCCGATGTGGTTTTACTATAAGAAAAACACGCACACACATTTGTACGAAGTGCGTCATTTCTGTCTAAAATTATTATTAACTTCTTTTTTTTTAAATTAATTCATTTTTTGACTTCTTAAATCATAGATTGTTTGTTTTTTTAATTTCGTGCAAAGCTATAAGAGGGATATCTGCATTAGCCGTCCTTAATTTAGCAGTGTAAGATTAGAGGGTAGTGTTTTCTTATAGCAAAGCCACCTCGGGCTATCTGCTGAGACCATCGAGGGAATCGAACCCCTAGGTTTAATGTTGCAAATCCATAGACATACCACTGTACTAGCGGGGGTTAAGATTAGAGTGAATGCAGCTAGTCATCTTCACCCACCGCCAAATCTTGGGTTACTATTTTACCAACGAATAGCGAGATTGACCGTCACTTTAAATATCCCCACGGCTGAAAGAGCGAGCTTGTTTGGTGCGACGGGAATTCCAAACTGCGACCATCAGATTACGAGTCGAGCGTCTTATCCACCTGGCTATGTCGAGTCCTTAAGTCATAAGATGACTATATATATAATAAATAACAGATTCTGCTAAAGATACATAAATAACATTATATCATAATTAATCGTAATTTTGTGTTTTAGTATTAATGTTTTCGATATACATACAAATAGACCCTGAATATCAATAATTTTCTGTAAGTATTACATCTTTTGCTGTGATATTATAATAAATTTAACTATATTTGTATATGGTGAATGAATAGTTATAGGTTACTCTTACTAGTATTCATATATATTTCATACGTACTTAGCGTATGTTCAAATTCATTAAAATCAATTCGTAGGCTTTCGTTGTCTCCTTCCATATCAACATAAGTTATAGTTAAAGCTTTAATATATGCATATTGATTTATTTTACTCTTTAAACCTATGTTTACAATACCATTAGC
The DNA here is from genome assembly GCF_004210375.1 of Tachypleus tridentatus. Lineage (NCBI taxonomy): Eukaryota > Metazoa > Arthropoda > Merostomata > Xiphosura > Limulidae > Tachypleus > Tachypleus tridentatus. Next base: position 234,557,815 of record NC_134837.1, on the reverse strand, counting down.
AAGAAGATTGAGCAGTTGTGTACCCAAAATTCAGCGTTGTTAAACGTCATATTTCATAGTCATTGAATCACTTGTTACTCAAATAATTACGTAGCTTCATCCTTTATACCAGTCGTGTATAATTCAGCCAACAATATTCTATTATTTAATACATGGAAAACATTATTTAATAGAAGTACCAATGATTTTTAATCCAATTGTAAATTTTCATAGCTTTAAAACCTAGTGGACAAGCATTGCTAAGCCATTATTATATTTTCTTAACTATAATCTGACATGTTAAGCCCTTAACTGTCTAGAATACTGTTGGTTCCTCTTAATATTGTTGTATTATTTCATGCCTCTCCAAATTGCTTCTTTAATCATGTTATAAACTTGGATCAATATTTTTGAAGTTACTGTTTTGAGTATTATTAGCCTTCAAACTTCCGCATATACTTTTAGTATGTTGAGATCTGCTTTGTGTTTAATTTGTTTTAACAATATTTCATAATATTTAGCTTTAAAATATTATGGAACTTTTAATTTCATCTTAGCCCATTCTTATTTCATATGACATGTTAAATGTTTACTTATATTTTAAAACATAGTAAATACAGTTGGATTCCATGAATCACCATCAGTTATATCAAGAGCAGATTGACGTTTTACAATATTCTCTGGGCCTCTAGTTTCAGTAAGTTTCAACAAATTATTGGTTTCTTCTACATTTTTGTCCCGGCATAGCCAGGTGGTTAAGGCATTCAACTCGTAATCCGAGGCTCGCGGGTTCGAATACTCGTCACACCAAACATGTTCGCCCTTTCAGAAGTAAGAACGTTATAATGTGATGGTCAATCCCACTATTCGTTAGTAAAAGGGTTTCCCAAGAATGAGAGGCTGAGGGCAATGATTATCTCCTTTCCCTCTAGTCTTACACTGCTAAATTATGGACGGCTTGTGCGGATAACCCTCGTGTAGCTCTGAGCAAAATGGAAAAAAACAAACAAACAAACCGTTTTCCTGAATTGCTTGAGATAACTCCAGATTTTAGAAAATATTTATCCGAAATAATTTCCGTAAATCATTTCTTGCCGTGAAGTTTATTATGAACCCGAATTTATCATGTATTACAATAAGTTATTAGGAAGTGAAATTGAAAAAAAAACTACGTTTTTTCAGGTTATTTAAAAATGATGATACAGTTTTTTGTAGTTCAGCATAAAGCTACAGAATGGGCTATCTGTACTCTGCATATCACGAGTATCAAACCCGGTTTCTACCAGTGTAAAGTCTGCGGATTTACACTGTTATAATTAATTCTTTATTAATCGGCCCTCATAGAGGGGTATAAGCATACATCATAATTTCAGAATATATTATGTTAATAACATAACAGTATAATACATAACAAAAGGCAATATTCATATCAGAATACATTGCCGATAAGAACACTGATGAGAAATTTGTTAACTAACAAGACAGTAAACACTCACATAATATTACTGGAACTTCTTACACAGTACGTATCCCTGTAGACCCTCGCTCACCAAATGACCATGATCCCTGTATATATTATAAAAGTCTGATAAATTGTCTTTGAATTTGAACTACAGGAAATCAAAATATATTTTATATTTAAATGAAACCTTAAAGAAATTTACACCACATGTCAAAATCTTATCGCGTGAAAAATATACCACAAATTTTGCCAAATACGTACAAACGCAGAACAGTTTGTAATAATGTAAATTAAAACCATGTAAATATTCAACCAAAGCCACCAGTCGTTTCTCTTTATCCAATAAAATAGAACCCAAAATTTTCCCCATCAAGCTAAACACTAGAGTCAACTAATCCTGTACATTGGGACATTGAAAAACAAATTATCTATAGTTTCTCGAGTACGGCTACAGAATGAACACAACCTTACCAGATGTCGAAACATGTGAACTAATTTTACATTTGTAACCAACACATGATACAAATAAGATAGTTTAAATTAAGGTATCGATAACCAACAAAGGAATTGAAACAGACTTTCCAAGGAGACGGCTAATCAGTATCAAATACAATGTCTTTCTAGAATTGATGTGGTACATGAGGATATAAATTGTCCTGCAATCCACAAAAAATCCTTCCCAAAGAAAGACCCTGAAATAAAGTAAACTCAAATAATTATTTTGTATAAAATACAAAACACGTGTAGGCGAACGCACATCGGAAAATAATGCAAACGTAGGTAAAGATATCCAACGTGAGGGTGACATCGAATAAATTTGACGGAAACTTGTAGTAACAAACTCCGTAACTGGTGCACTATCGTTGGAGAAAACCAACTCAGTAACAGCTAATTTCTGGAGAAAACGAGATATAACTTCATAATGTAAATTTCGGAGTCGAGTGATTTCCGTAACAACAAATTCAGAAAATTAAAGCTCCTGTTCACGGTTATTCATAAGATTAGGGTTAAAATACAAAGGTTGTTCCAAAATATAAATAAGAAAAATCCCTTGACAGATGATTAAACTCACCCGACAAAAGTTCCCATCCTTTAAAAATCTCAACAACATATGGAAGTAAAAGTCGCACGAAACCTGAGACTGCTGGACAAGAAAAGAAAACATCAACACCAAGCTGGGTATCATCACATAGTCCAAAATAAAAGTCCAACAACAACCGTGATACTGTCCCGACAAACAATTTTGAAGCAGTTACAGTCTATAATCATATTAAGAAACCTAATATCTACAAAACTAAGTCCACCCTCACGAACTGGTTTAACGAACACTGTGAATTCCACCATCCCATAGAAACGTCGTAAAAATCTCCGTAATAAAGTAAGAGCACAGACAAAATTCTGAAGAGGATGCTCTTATATAGAGGCCACTAAAGCATTAACCATCAGCACCCGACCTTCAAAAATAAATCTCTGTGACACCAGAATTTTAAAATACGAATGACGCGTAGACAAATATCATGCCAAGTTAAACCATACATCATAACACTGTCAAGATGAATCTGGATATAAAGAACCTTTACCGGTTGGGAGGATACTGTAATCCATTCTAAAGGATCCGCTCTTCGGGAACCCAATTCCCTGGCCACAGATCATTTCTCTTATCATATTAACCAGATTACCTGAAGTTCTTCCTTAAAGTTGACAAACTGAAGCTTTAGAAGTGACATCACTGAGTGTCAAAGTTGTACCGTTAGTGAGTTGATACATCAACCTCGTACCTAATGAAAATGTAAAAGCAGAAGTACTATTATGCTTAATAATCATGTTATGGAAAGGTTACGCACAATAATATTCAACAGTGCCTTTGTTAAATTGCACTTCTTTTAATCATTATTCTTTGTATAATTTATTTGCATGTTGTTTGATTTTCGTGTATGAGAATATGCATGTTAAATCATGTTTTTAAATAGCTAGACCCTGATAGTCTTAAGACATTTTTTCTAACCCAATATGCATGCACTTGGTGTCGTATTGTATGCAAAGTTTATGTATCCATGCCTGACGTGCTTAAGGCAGTCTGTTTAGCAAGCCTTATGGTTTTAAGGTAGTGTGGGAAACAAAATTAATACACAGAAAAACACGATTATAACACTAATGGTTAACCTGTGTGAAAAAGGATCATGAACTTTCATTTTGGTGTCAGCCATTGCCAAACGATTAGTTTCACTGTTTCTGTAGCATTTACAAAATGACAGTAACTTGCGATAATAGTGTGAAACAACAACTCTTGAAATATGCACAGAAAGATAAACATGAAGAATTAACTCATGATATGCTTAATATGTATTTAAAAACGGCTGGTATTGGTAGAGAAAGCACTAGTAGAGGATCGAACAACGTTTGGACCTTCTTCGGTGTGAACCTGACGATTACCGAAGAAGGTCGAAACGTTGTTCGCTCCTCTACTAGTGCTTTCTCTACCCATAACATCCGTTTTTAAATATATAATTTTCTCTACAAGTGGATTTTCTCGTCATTACGAATGACGTGCTTAGTTCTAATCAGTTTCACTTCAGACAGTAGGTGATGCCGACTAGTTGCTTTTCTTATAGTATTCTAAATCATTATTGATAGCTACAACTACGGCTGAATAATAAAAGACTCTGATCTGACAGTTAAGTTGTTCGGGTGAACAAACAAATAACTAAACTCACTATAAATCAAACGTATCTTAAGTGGCTTATTTTACACCACTGCTATTTTACTGACAAGCGCTGTTTGAAAGAAAATGGTGATTCTGCTGCAAGCTCCTGCGTGTATTTGCGAGACGTAGCCTTATTCAACAATTTATAAGCAATTTGTTTTTATTTTTATGCTGTATGCTCATTTTTAAAGCAAAACTGCATGGGTACATCGCTGGCTTTTGCCTCACACTGTTGTTTTTTTTATATCATCATCCGTTACAAGATACCGCATTTTGCTTCACAAAGCAGAAGTAAGACTAATTTTAGGTCTCTGTCTTCATAGTCCTGATAGTTCAAGCTGATCCACGCTCTTTTCTTTTCTAATGTTATTAACTACAAGAGTAATTTAAATTTCTCTATCTGAATACCTTTCTGTTGTAAATGTGGATATTTTGCGCCAATAGAAAGGTTGTAAGTATCTTTCCAAAAATTGAAAAAGTTTTCGATATCAACGAATTACATGCGAATCGGACTGTTTAACATAAGCCCTCATCTAATATGTTATTTTTATCATTTACTTCAAAACAAAAGAAAAATATGCTAACATTAAATTTTCATAGTGTTCTATAACTAAGGTGCATGTATTCAATGTTAAATAAACATTCCTTATAAATGGTAAAATCATGTTGCATCTGGATCTGATTCATATTTTAATAAATATTACTAGCACGTTTGGTGGTTTATTTTTTACAACGCTTTTAGATTAATTGGTCAATGAACGCTTGCTGTTAAGAAATTAAATGCAACTATGAGAATTTACAAGCGATAAATTTATGCAAAACTTGTTTCGGTTATCGGAAAGTTTTATGTTAAAGTTTAAAAACAAACATCAGTAATGTGGATGGATTGATATTCTAACGAAAAGTTATCCTTAGACTGTTTTTCTCTGACATGTAATTAAAAATCAGTTCTCAGAGAAGATGAAAAAAGACATAAATCAGTTAAAGAAGTTACTGACAGACTGCAAGTTTAATTCTCTGTTAGAGAGGATAATACTTAGATGAATAAAAAGACATTTCTATATAAATATGTATTTGAAAATCCTGGACAGTTGGTACAATTTTTGAAGTGGTTGTCTTTGCTGCTAGACAAGAAATGAAAGAAGGAGCAAAAGCGACGTTAATTTTTACCCTTTCATGCTACATTACATATCTCTATGGTGAAGAAGAAATTCGTCTACAGCTAATATTCAGAAAATAAAATAAAAACAAAAGTTGATGCAGATCTGTCATGGCTGCTATCGACTTTTCATTTCATGTGTGTAGGAAAGTAATTTAGTTTATTTTTTATACAAGCTTTTGATCTACGACTACTACATTCAATGTTAATATTAAAATTCAGCTTTATATATCTAATGCTTTCAAACTGAAAATCAGTATAGATATATGATTTAGAAAGAAAAATAATAATCAAACATTTAGGAAATATCTTGAAGACCTTCACTAAAGCTTTAGTATTCTGTTGTCTTTAAACATAATATATATTATATACATGAATTCAAGCAGTTTCCCGCTGGGATAGCGGTACGTCTAAGGATTTACAACACTCAAATCAATGGTTTGATTCCTCTTGGTGGACTCAGTAGATATATTGATGTAGCTTTACTATAAGAAAACAGACACACACTTCAAGCAGAGTTAAGAAACCGTGATGACGAGAAAATCCACTTGTAGAGAAATTTATATATGTAAAAACGGCTGGTGTGGATAGAGAAAGCACCATGTAGAGGAGCGAACATCAATCCGTTTTACATATACAAGAGTTAAAAAACATATCGAAGTCTGAGGTTAATAGGAAAATTATTATTATATCATGCCTGAAATTAACAAAACTGTTTACAACATGTAAAGTTAATTATTATTCTACACCTATTTAAAGACAAGATAAACTAATAATGTCATCGTAATGGTTTATATCTCTAAAGGATGAATTTGTTTCTCGTATTGCATTTTTTTAGAATTATTATGTATGATATTTAACGCCTTACACAATATTTCAAAGGTTGAAGAAATATGTACACATTATTTTGATGTTTATAATATCTAGTCAAATATAATAGCACCCCTAACATACATCAATAACGGATACTAAGCAATTGACGTCTTATTCAATTAAAGCTCAATCTCAAGTTTGTTTTAAGAATGAAATGACATACGTGTTTGACGACGTGCCGCAAAAAAAAAAAATTAATTATTATTTCGCTATCTGACTAGATCTGATCTTATTTCAAACATTTCTCTTAGGTTATATTTTTAATCTATTGATACTTCCAATTCTTTGAAATAATTTTACATATCTCGTTTGGCTTATTTCATGTGTTAAGATTAAAAATACTTTGTAATACTGAACTTTTAGATACAAGCATTACGTGAGTCTCCAGTTTATGTTCTTATTTTAAAGAGACTTTACACGTTCTGTGACTTTAATCGAGTCATATTTCGTTAACTATGGCTCTATACAGTACAAAATTTAATTGAATACCAATGCCTAATGAGCATCAATTTAGCGGAATGTTTCAAGCTGGTCCGTACTTACCCAAAATACTATCTGAATACATATGAATGACGGCGCTGCTATCTTTGAAAAGGTTTCTGTAAACCATTAGTTATACAGTGACTGAGAAAACTTCAAATTTCACTTATTCGTTTACTCATTTGCTTACAACTAAGAATAAAAGTGCTGGAATTTTACACATTTGCAACCATTAGTTTCAATCCTGAATTAATTCTTATCCAAGTCACTAGGTGTAGGTTTTCGAACGTACTTTTTGTCTCTGTTAAAAACTAAAACGTTATTGTAATATATATTAGGTACCGTTAGCATTATTTACTACATTGTGTAACTTTCAGTTCCAACGTTCAAGTTATTAAAAGGTTCCAATGGCATCACACACAGTATGTACGATCCTTCCTAAATGTGAAAGCACTTTTAATACTCAAATATAAAGCCTTACTCATGGTGAATCAATGGAAGCCTAACAGATTATCCAAACATTATCTATACAAGTGAACAGAACTTGAAAAATGCGTGTTAAGTTCACATACCTGAAGCATCTCAGGAACTTAGCGTCCCTCTTTCTCATTGTTTAATTTTCAGTGTTGGCATTGCTGAAATAACTTTACCGATACTCTAAGTTTCAGTTATTTCCTATTTGCAACTGATAGATAAAAATAAACTAGCTGAAAATTGTATTGTTGTTCACCTAAAATTACACACAGTTATTAACACGTATGAAAATGAGAGGTTAAATGATCTTACCAATTGTAGCTTGAAAACAAAAAGCAAACATTGTTTACCTTAAAGCTTCCATATTGTATTAACAAGGGTTTTCATGAGAGATAGCACTAGCAGTTTTATCCAAAATACGTTGTGAGCACTGGGAGAGTTTTAATTTTTTTTTGTTTTTAGTTCACTCTAACAGAACATCGTTTTTGTAGTTTTTCTAGCATTTGATAGTATGGTTGCAATTTTTCTCTGTTATATACATTTTCTTTAGTATACGTCAACACTCAGACTAAATTCACACGAAGCTGAATGCGAAAATTAATATTTCCAGTTATATAAATCTACATAACCATTTCAGGATGATCAAAAAGATAGTGGTTATACAGCTGTCTTCATACAAGCATTTCATCTAGCATGAATTACACTAATTACTTCTAGGTTTAGGATGCCCAGAACATAAAACCATGCTACTTAATCTGTACAGTTACTAAAATATGACATTTTAATTCTCTTTCGGTGACGTGTTTTGCATGGTTGAGTTTAACGCATACCAGAATTTTTAGTCACATGTATAAAAGGTTCACCAGGTTTTCAAGAGTAGTGCTTTTAGTGTTAACTCATATATTACAGTCTCCTCAGTTATAAGTAGCATCTGAGAATGGGTTTCTTTGATTTTGAATTTCGCGCTCAGCTACGCGAGGGCTATCTACACTAGCCGTCCATAATTTAGCAGAGTAAGCCTAGAGGGAAGGTAGGTAGTCATCACCACCCACCACTAACTTTTAGGCTATTGTTTTATCAACGAATTGTTGGATTGACCGTCACACTGTAACGGCCCCACGGCTTAAAGTACGAGCACATTTGGTATGACAGGGATTCGAACCTGCAACCCTGAGATTGCGAATCGAGTGCCCTAACCACATAACCCTGACTGACACTATGAGGATGAAGGGAGACGAGTTAGTGGACTTTATTTACTATTCTGACGTATTCAGTAGGCCCGGCATGGCCAAGCGCGTAAGGCGCGCGACTCGTAATCCGAGGGTCGCGGGTTCGCGCCCGCGTCGCGCTAAACATGCTCGCCCTCCCAGCCGTGGGGGCGTTATAATGTGACGGTCAATCCCACTATTCGTTGGTAAAAGAGTAGCCCAAGAGTTGGCGGTGGATGGTGATGACTAGCTGCCTTCCCTCTAGTCTTACACTGCTAAATAAGGGACGGCTAGCACAGATAGCCCTAGAGTAGCTTTGTGCGAAATTCCAAAACAAACAAACAAACAAACAGACGTATTCAGCTCGCGTTTCTGGTCTGTGAGTCACCAGTGAATTGGAGGACATGCGCATTTAAGTGAAAAAAAGGTTTAAGAGAATTATCGTCCATCCTAAGAAACACTTCGACTCACTAAAGTTGTTGACAATCATAGTATTCATTAACTCTGGTTGCACATCAGCTCAAGAAGTTGGAGGGAAGGCGCGGAGAGATTGGAAAAGCGATCAGCTGTGGTATATTGTGGTTCATGGGTTTTCTGGGTATAACATTATTGCCAAACAAATGAAATCAGTTTACTTTTTGAAGTCCAACTTAGTCCTTCAAAAAAAGAGAGTTAATATAAAAATTAACTTTGCTTATACAAACTGGAACGAAGCATCAGAAGAGTTTTGAAGGTTTTTCTTACTTATCGAGTGTGGGCACTGATGGAAGTAACGCTAAAGACAATTAAAATCACTGTTAAAAAATCATCCACACATTTAATTAAATCAAAAGTGGCACAGATACTTGTCTGCAAACTCTTAATACTAGAATACTGATTTCGATAACCGTGATGAACAAATCACAAATAGCTCACTTTGGGCTTAATTTGAATAAACCAAACCAGAGGTTTGATGTAACCTATTTTTTTAGTCTCATGATCAAACAAAAAAGTTTACACCCCGCTGGTACAGCGGAAGTCTATGGATTTACAACCCTAAAATTAGAGGTTCAGTTCCCTCGGTGGATTCAGCCCATAGCCCGATATGGCTTAGCTATAAGAAAACATGCCCAGCCACCAAATATCATATTTCTTTTATTTTGTGTAAAACAAGAATTGGATAAAAATATCCTATAACTTGAGGTTCTTAAATTTGAAACCTAATTGACAAAGCAGTTTTTGCCATTCATTTTCATTCTTACTTACAGTAAAAAAGTAAACAAAAATACACTTAGACAATGAGGTCCAATTAAAGGAAGAACTAACAAGAAATTAACCTTGTGGAACAAAATAAAAAAGACAAAATATTGTTCTATTAATGTTCCCCACTGATACAGCGGTAATTCTACGGATTTATAACGCTAAAATCAAGTGTTCCATTTCCCTCGGTGGACTTAACAGATATCCCAATATGGTTTTGCTATATGAAAACACACACGCAAGCTCTATTAATATTTTATTTTTGCGCCATCTATGGATACAATATTTCACTACTGCAATAAACCATAATAAACTTATGATTTGTCTGTAGGAAAAAAACTGAAAAAACTGGACCGTAGCCAGATAGTCGTAATCTGACCACCCACCACAAACATTAAGAAATTAGTTGTAATTCTCTTTACGTACCTACAGTTTAATATGCGGAAAGTATTTTGCGGTATCCTAGATTCGAATTCAGCTTGACAGAAATATATTTTTTTTAAACGCCATTGATTTCGAATATAGTCATTAGTTGGTTAGAATGTAATTGATATTTAGGTGTTAAAAATAATTGTATTCATTAGTTAACATGTCAAAATATGCTTTTTTTTATTTATCTGAACCTCACCAGCAGCTGTAGCCACGAATGATGAAGTAAAAGTGAAACATAAAGAAATAGATACATAACTTACATATCTTCGGAAATATTCCAGCACATCAACGTCTTTTGAAATGACCACCGTGAAATTTAACAGTTCTAAAGTGTTTATAAAAAGAAACAAAGTCACTTAAGGTGTTAATATAACCGAAAATAGAGAATAAGCTATCAAGTATCAACTTCTAAAGAGTACTAATAGATTAACTAGTAAAAAGTTTACTTATCCTACGAATCCTGGGAGTGACGTGCAACATGATATATTTATTGAAAAACATTGATAACATAAATTTAATATACACACTGCTCTCAGTAAACATATTTTCTTGTTTCAAGAGAAACCTAACAATAAAACTGTTTTAAGCTTTCTTATGTATATATTTTCATAAAACTGTTACCATTTTGTACAACGAAAATGCAGCTGTATTGTTTGTTTGTTTGTTTTTTGTCATCTTGAAATTATTTGCTTTTCTCAAGTAAATTCTGTTTTAACAGGAAAATAAACTCTAAACGTAATTTGTATAAATTATGGAACATTCACAATTTGAAAAGATTTCTACTTGAAAATCTGGTTTATTGTGCTAGTGGTATTCTACAAATGTTATGCTTGATAGTGATAGATTGTTACTCTCAAGTTGGATTTAATGACCCGCTGCTGTTCGTCTGAAAAACAATTTTACATACTTTAAATTTTGATTTATTGTCAAACGTAGCACATAGATGGCAGCACACGATAGAGTGAGAATTTTATTTGATCGGTGACATGTTTACTGAATTTTGTGGATTATAAGTTTTTGACACAGGGAAGCATATTTTGTTTTACCTTTAATATCGCAACAGTACAGAAATGTAGTTCAAGTGAGTCAATAATAAAAGTGCTTATATACTAGTAGCACAGAATAGATAAGCGCTAGGTTACAATAGCTAGTAATTATTTGTAAACAAAAAATTGTATCCTTTGAGTTGCCTAACTACCCGTTTTAAGAACTTGAAAAACAAAACTATTAAATCGAAATTTTATTAGGGGTTAATTTTATTTCTTATTCATAATGGAGAATGTTTACTTACTGTTAATTTACTGCGACACGCCAGTGGAACAGCGGTATGTCTGCGAACATACAACGCTAAAATTCGGGTTGTGATTAATATAATAAGCAGAGCACAGATAATCGATTGTGTAACTTTGTGCTTAATTACAAAGAAACAAACAAACTTTAATGTGACAACTTGAAATAGAGAAATGTCTATATTTTCAACAATCTGGGTAAAGGCCTGGAATTTGAAGAATATTGTTTTAGGTCACATGTACGAGTAGCATGGCGTGAGTACCCTGGTTTTGTTAATATATTTGTATTCAAAACGACACTCTTTCTCGTTTGACAAATTTGTCACACGTAAAAACAGAGATCAGATTTTTTGTAACAGATCATATGTTTGTTTGATTTTTTTTTATTTAGCACAAGGTACATGAAGACTATCTAGATGGAAGGCAGCTAGTTATCACCATCTACCGTCGACTCTATGGATACTTTTTTCCAACAAATAGTTGGATTGGCAGTCACTTTATAACGACCCCGCAGCTGAAAGGGTGAGCATTTTGGTGTGACGGGAATTTAAATTCACGAACACCATATTGTGAGTTGACCGTCCTAACCACTTGACCATGCCAGGATTGAGTACTTACAAAGGTGGTGCTCTCCATATACAACACCCTCACTATAAACAACACTATGTAGTTAAATAGCAGGAAAACTAAGTAAGGTTTATTAGCAATCATAAGCCAGTTGAAGTGGGCATGTAAAGTTATGTTTGAATCTCTTCACAGATGTGGCCGTGTATAAGTAAAATATCATATTTAAATCATCCCCTATATATATAATGTAGAATGCACGTTGTTGAGAACTTGTTTGTTCGTTTGTTGTTTAGCACAGAGCTACACAAAAGGCTATCTATCCTGTGTCCACTATTGTTATAGAAATTCAATTTTTAGTATTATAAACCTTAAGAGTTACTGCTAAATCACTGTAGGTAGTGCGTTGAAAAAATGGATTTATTGTTATTAATTTTCCTATTTCATACTGTTGAAGAAAGTAGTTGTTTATTCCATTATAAATTAGTTGCTATTGATTACTGGATCAGTTGAATCACACATATCAGTTACATTCTGTTGAATACAAACGCTTTTATAACAGGTTCCACAATATTAGACATTCTTCTCGCTTTCCTTTTGCATATTGAATACTGAAATTATTAAATTACAGTTGCCCGCTATCTGTGAAGCAGATAATTCGCACTTGTTCATTAGATACTGTTGAATATTGAACATATTCATCCATTACATACATACCCTGATGCTTTAACATATGATCTCTAATTGTTTTTAGCACTATAACTGCTCGTTTAAAAAATGTTATTTTGACATTAAAATTATATTAAATACCTGACATTTGTTATCATACTCGTCCTTTATTTTCTGTGGAACACTATGATTGTTATACTTCATCACTAGAGCCGCTATATCACATACGCCTATTACACAATTTTTAATACTAAATTAGCTGTATCATATTCGCCTATTATATGTATTAATAAATACTGGAGATGCTGATTAAAACACGTCCATTACACGTTGTTCATACATTTTCCGAAAAATTACATGATATTATAAGTTAGAGGTGTTGGTTGACTTTCTTTCCTTACATAATAGTGTTTAATGGTCACTTGTGACATATTTGTTTATTGTATGTTGTTAAACACTGGAGCTGTTGTTTGATGCTCATATATTATAAGCTACTTTACTTCGGACCTATTGCATCACCGTTACTTATTACATACTCTTAAGGCCGACTTGGCTAGGTGGTCACGGGTTCGAATCCTTATCACACCAAACATGCTCGCCTTTTCAGCCATGGGGGCATTATGATGTGACAGTCAATCCCACTCTTCGTTAGTAAAAGAGTAGTCCAAGAGTTGGCGGTGGGCGGTGTTGACTAGCTACCTTCTCTCTAGTCTTACACTGCTAAATTAGAGTCGGCTAGCGCAGACAGCCCTCGTGTAGCTTTGAGCGAAATTCAAAACAAACAAAAACATACTCTCAAATGCTGGAGCTGTGATGTAATGCCATACTCTCCAATTACATGAAATTTAACATTAAATATGATGCATAAAACTATTAGATCTTATTACATGATGTTGCATTTTAATTATTATTTCAAACATGTTCAATTTTCATAAAATGATTTTAGTTTATCACTTCCTTTATTTATGACTTTTCCATTAACAAAATTATTAATGAAATTTATTACTTTTATTAAGCTATGAAATGCTATTTAACTTAAGAACTGTTAGAAAAGATATAAATTTCTTTCTTCTATTTAGAATCTATAATTATAATATCACAATTGTTTAGCAATGAGACCTTCTTTCACTATAGGCTATATCACTTATTAGATTTATTTTAATGATTTTTACCATGCTGGAATATAGTTGCAATGGTACGTCGCACGTGTTACCATATGCAAGAATATAAAATTGGCCTGTGATTTGTAATCTGAGGTTGTGTTTTCGCGCCAGTATCTTGTAAAATACATGCTCGCCCTATAAGCCGTTAGGGTTGTTATATATTATTACGGTTACAATAAGTTATTAAACTTTACTTTTTCTTTTTTGAAACATAGAACAGTGAATAAAAGAATAGAAAACAATTATCTCTTTTATTACAAACTTTATGCTCTCTTGCTATTTGCCGTAAGTTGCCAGCTTTACTAAATAACGCACGCGAATATGAAACGAAATAATTTTCATGTTTTACAAAAACACTTTGAAAAATCAAAAGTCATAAATTACTATATAAATGCCACAGACTTCCACTATAATTTATCAAGCTTAGCACCTAAGTTGTATTTGGGTCTAAAAATATGATTTCTGAGTTCACTAATATCTTACCTTACGGATTTTAATCTAGCATGGAAGAAAACTTTTGCCATATAAAACTTTGCAGAGACCAAGAAAATCGCTAGGGGACATTCTAAACATTCTGTTGTTATACACATGTCCTTAGGAAAAGTAGGTCTACGAACGCAAGAATTTAAAAAAAAAAAGAACGGAGAAGTGGGTAAGGCCACTTTGGTTGATTTAATAAATATATTAATAACTCAGAAAATAGAAAAGGTAAGGAGCTCCTATCTTATTTGCTCGTCTCTCAATTTAATAATTTGATAATCTAATTTATAACAAACTATAGGTTATGTATTTAAGATATCACAAACGTCTAATTTCAGCCAACATTGCATTGAACATATCACGTTACAAACAAAAATTGATATTTAGAATAATTTCAAAATTTACTTTAAAATTAAGAAATTAACTAACGTATAGCACTGAAAATTGAATTATAAATTACAATTTGTTACCAAATATGATAACATACATTTATTAGATAGTAATTCAATAAAATTTTAAATTTGAGTCTACAAGTGCGATGACTTGGCTATTGATCTGTGACTCCATAGACATTCATGTTAGCAGAAATAAATATCATCTTTCTTAGCATGCGTACTAGGTCTTTCCCATATACTTTAAAATATCCGACGATAGACATCCAACAATATGATATAAATACACTCCGTATTTTAACATTTTACTCATATAACTGCAGACACGAAAAACCTAAGAAATTTAATAGAATCGCTCATAATCCCAAAGAAAAACATATATATTGGAGGTCATGCTAGGAAGACCAAAATACGGTCACTTAGCCCGATTATACGAGGTCTGTTCAAAAAATACGCGGACTGGTTGAATTGCGCGGCTCCAGTTGGTTCCAGGGGAATCCGCTTGGTGTCGCTAGGTTTGCACAGATCAGCTGATTACGACGCCATTTCTCGATTGCAGATATCTTCATTTGTGTATTAGCTACGCGGTTTTAAGTGAAGTGCGATTTTTTCGTTTGGCGGATTTCAGAATGAATGACCTGAAGGAGCAACGACTTGCTGTGAAATTTTGTGTTAAACTTGGAAAATCTGCGACTGAAACTTTTGCTATGCTTAACACGGCTTACGGTGATGTTGCTATGAAGCGTATGGCATGTTTCAAGTGGCATGAACATTTTAAGGATGGTCGACAGTCCATTGAAGATGATGAGCGTCCTGGACGTCCTTCCACGTCAACTGACGACCCACACGTCGACAAAATCAACACCCTGGTGCGGGCAAATCGACGTCTGACTGTCAGGGAGCTTGCTGAAGAGTGTGGGATATCAGTTGGATCTTGTTACGAGATTTTGACCGAAAAATTGAAGATGCACCGCGTTGCTGCGAAATTTGTGCCTCAGAACTCATGAGTTTTTGGCCAAACACTCGATCACTGTTCTTCCCCACCCCCCTACTCACCTGACCTTGCTCCTTGAGATTTTTTCTTGTTCCACAAACTCAAAAGACCCTTGAAAGAAATAAGATTTGATACGATTCCCGAGATTAAGGCAAATGCGACGAAGGAGCTGGAGGACATTACAAAAGAAGCGTACCAAGACTGTTTCAACAAGTGGAAACACCGTTGGGATAAGTGTGTGCGCTGGGGAGGAGAGTACTTTGAAGGGGTCCCAGACCTGTAACTTCTAAATAAAGTACATTTTGTTTTATGATGTCAGTCCGCGTATTTTTTGAACAGCCCTCGTATGTGGTGATTAAAAATGTTTTTGAGAAAAACATACAGCGATATGCTTCGTTTTTTTCCGTATCCGGAGTAATAGGATTCGAGAACAGAATAAATAGCACAATAGAATGTCTCATACTGCGACCCTTAAAAGTAAAACTGTAGAATTTTATTGGTCAAAAAAGTTTTTTTCTGAAAATTACAATGAACATAATTATTCGGCCAGGAGTCTTAGAGTCCTTAGTGCTATCAGAATGTTTGAAAGCCTTCTTCTCACATAAATCTGATTTCACTCTATGAGTTTACGATTCTTAGACATGTCAGCCCTTGATAATCACAGGGTGGCTTATCAAAATTACGTGCATTTTATAAACTGCTAGCTATACCTTATATGTTAAGCATTTATTATTTTTGTGGTTTATTATTTTGAAGATGATAAAATAAAATATGTATGCATTTGGCAAAATAATTGTTTTTATGCATTACTTCTGAAGAAAAAGTACTTTGCTTAGCTTAACACCTATATCGTCTATATGTGATTAGCAAATACCTGTATCAGTCAATACTTATTAAATAACGTCCATCTCTTGACTGATAAATGTTGATATCACAAGTAATAGATATTTGTTAACGTTATCCATATAACAATAACGTCAGTGCCATTTGATAAATGAATGTAACTACTTTTAATATGTAGTAAATAAACGCCACAATCTTTCACCAGTGATGACAAAAATTGTACATTTAGTGAAAATATTAAATTAATGGCTATATGCTTGAATTTATGGAACATGGAACGTATTTATATTGATGATAAAAAAGCTTAAAAACGAAATTTAAGTCAAAAGCTAAAAGAGTGTTTCTAATATTCTATTTTAGAGTAACTGAAGCATGGAGTTATATATCATCCCTCGCTTATATTCTTGTAAAAGTATGATGTGTTTCAATCTTTAGTAATTTTACTATAAAATTTATACCGCAAAGATCCTTAGAGATTTCTTTTACAATCTAATACATCTGTATTTTGTTGTATAAACGTAATAGTGTATAGTATGTTGTTATTCATTCTTTACCTTTCTAAAATTGAATTTTTGTTTGTATAGCTTACAGCCTAATTAAACGTAGTAATTATACGAATACAACTAAAAATGAAGAAGAAAGATAAAGAAAGATCTTTAGATCGTTAGGGACATGTGCCTAGCATCCTTTATTTTTGACTCTCAATCTTTGTTTTCCTACATTAAAAATCATTATCTGAATAATTACGATTAACTAGTTACGTGTCGTTGGTTTAAAGGTTTATTATAATGAAGCATGACTTTGCTCAAGTTACATTTCTGAAATTTAAGATAAATTTTCTATCCTTTTTAGTTTGTTACAATTTTATTATATTCGCATTTTGGTTTTTATTCTTATGCCCGTTAATATTATTTATATTGTATTTATTTCTGTGAGGAGTTAATTCATACCGATGTAAGCAGAACAAATTGTTGTTTCTTACTAACACCCACTACCACATAAATTTAGAAATAGGTTTTGTTTCTAATGACAGCATATTATTTTTTCCATCGCTTCTGTTTATTCGTTTTTTTCGTAAACCTGTCAGTCTCGTTGAACACCTGTATTCTATATTTCTTTCTCAAACACGTATTTAACCACCCTCTTTCTTTCTAGCTTTGAACATGTTTCCTGTATAATGGATTACAACATTTTATAATCATAAGAATGTCTTTTACTCTCCTGTTGATTGAACATAGGAAAGCGACCTCTATACCAGCCTGTTCTAATAATTTTTTAATCATTTAGGATGCTGTAATCCCTATAATTTCTTAGACATTTACCAAAGACCGACTGCTTGCTCACACTTTTTCAAGTTCAACTGGTGTTATCTTACACCTACCTAAATAACAATGACATGAATAGAAAATAAGTCATGATATGAAACATTTAAATTCAATGCTTAATTCCACATTTAATCAAATTAAAACGAAAAAAGGTAGCAAGCAGATTGCGTAATGAAAAGCGTTGTCTTAGCATGTGAAGCCATTGTTTATGCTGTATTATCACATATAAAAAGTAATTGCGAATTCTAAGCATAAACGTCACAGAATATTCAAGTATTTAAATGGGAATTTGGCAAAGAATGCAGAAAATCATTGACGTAGAAACGAAGACAAACGATGAAGCATTAGGAATTAGTGGTAAAATAAAAAAGCTATGGCATGTAATTAAAAAAGAAAGCTTAGAAGGGAAATAACCATTTGAAATAAAGGGAATGCAGCTGATCGACGAACTAAAAGAAAGAAAAACGTATGATGATTTCTGAAGAGGAGTATGGAAGACAAAAATGTGAAAAAGAATGAACAACAAACAATATCATTCTGAATGATAATCTGTGATTTGAATCCAAGACCAGCCTACAACCCATGATGATGAACATTACCATACTAACTTCTAAGAAGAGTGAAGGTGTTGAGAAGCTTATAATATGACCTCGATGATTTCGATGATTTTGTTTTATCTTTATGATTTTCGACATTAACTAAAATGTTTGATATTATGCAAAATACAAACTATTTAACGTCATGTTTAATGCTCTTCAAACAAAACACTTGGTTATTTTTTTCAATAGAGATAATTATTAGATAAATATTATGTAAATTTACGGCCGCTTATATAATATGTCCTTACAGTTGATAAATTGATGTATGTAGATCTTCTTATACATTAGGACTTACCTTAAGTGACTTTTGATTAAATGACATGCAATGCTTTGTATCAACAAATATTAGAAAATGACTGTTTCGATGAAAATATTTATGCAAAGATGCAAATATAATTCTATACGGTATTTTCAAAGAAAAGCATTGCAGTAACAAATTTTAGATGAGGGTGGCTAACCAGCCGCCTTTTTATTTTGTTCATAATGTTTAAAATTCATCTGTGCATGGATGGCATGAAAAACTGAGTACGACATCAATTTAACGACAAAATAGTAACTTGTTTAGTGTTCCAATTTGTCAATAGATGACGCGGTATTATGAATTGTTTTTGTTATAACAGGTATACAACGATAAGTTGAAATTAGTTACATAATATCGGATGTTGCACACTATTTACTTACACAACTAACCAATCTGTCGACGGTCTTGCTGGGATGGAATATTTTTTACATTAAGACAGATAACTGAGAAATTTGTTGGATGGTAGACTTCGAGAGCTAATTATATTAACTTTCGAAACTTTAAGAAGTTTCATAGGGAGTCCATGATGTATCTGAAAAGATACTCTTAAAAATATTGAAGGACCGTGTTTGTGCTGTTAGACCCTGGTTTTGACTAGGGAATTACTTTATAGTTATCACATCTGTTAAGCAAGGCTACATCTTATATCTGTTGTTGTTTGCCATACAACTGACTGAGTGATAAGAAGGACAGCTTAACACAAAGCAACACTATAACAACATTAGTTACATTGGAAAAATAGGCAAATAAAGAGGTCTTGCCTGATTTAGACTTTGTGGAATACATTGCTGTATTCAGCAAACATAAAACAGAAGCGAGGAACGTTCAAATACACTCGAATGAAACGAGTATTCTGATAAAAGATAAAATAACATGTTAAGGAGTTGTGGTAGCTTGGAAATATTTTGGACAAATGTAAGATCTTATCAACCTGCTGTTTTGTCCACATCCTATATAGATGTAAAACTTAAGCATTGACTGTGAATATTCAAAAAAGCTAAAAGCTGTGTACCAGAAATGCTTTAGAAAATCTCGATGTATATCATGGAAGAATAATATCACAAATGAGGAAGTACGTAGGAGGATAAAGCAAAGATGTGTTTTAGGTATCATCAAGAAAATATGATTAAACTGGCTTCGATATATATATCGTATGAAAACGGATAGATGAGCTAAACAGGCGGTTTTGTGCTTACTAGAAGGTGAGAAACGTAAGAGAGAAAGCACACATACGTATTAAAAGATAACTGTCCAGAATGCTATGTATTCTGCTTTATCAGTATATACGGAACCACAACAAAGTGAACGATAACAGAACGAGTGAAAATGTTGGATTGTCTGATGTATCAATAATGATGTAGAATGGACCTAAGCCTAGGCTTCATGCAATCTGTCATTCAGTTCATCTATAGAAGAAACTTCCATAATACTTGGCCATACTTGCGTGGTGTCATGATCTACTTTGTCAATTCAGTATAAGTCTGCCTCTAGATGTTGTTATCTTGAATAGTTATTACAACTTTATACTAATTATTACCATAAATACCTTCATTTCTGCTATCTATGATTCAGCCTATCTGCTAAACTGCACATGGGATTTATGTAATGATGTAAGGTATTGAAGATATATCATATCCCATACCTTGAACCCAGTATATATCCAACTCGAGTTGAAGACCAACCGTAAGAGTTGTCGTATTTTCATACACAATACCTTTATGAACATTATCCTTTAAATATGTTATTAAGATTAACTTTCGACTTGTACAAATATCCTCCTTGATACTCTGAAGAGCATCATGACCTATACCTTCAACTCACTCGCATACTTGTGGTTGCCTTCATTGGTTATCATGGTTTCATCAACAATACTTATTCTAACTAAACGCCAACAATTCTCGTGGATTGAAGGAATATATCCTGGTTCAACCTACAAAATAAAAAAAAATAATACAAAGGTAATGTATATATTTATATATATAGAGAGAGATTTGAAAATACGCAGAATTACCGTAAGGTTTTAAGTAAGAACCGTATTCCTTACAATATGTTTCTCTGGTTTGTTCGCTATAAGTTCCAATAATAACCAAACATTGGACTGTCTAGTTGTTTTAAAATAATATGTTGAAACAATTAAAACGTATACAAATGCGACAACATCACAATACACAATCCATAAGAGTAGAATACACAAAGTATGGCTTATACACAGCTAGGTAAATAAACCTGCAATAAACTATCGTTTCTAAAAAAATAGCTAAATTTAACAATCACTCTGTATAAACTATAAAAATCATAATACTTACATAAAACGTAAACTGAAACAGTCGTGTATATCTAACAATCACAGACAGTGTGTATTTTTAATTTTCTGCCATTAGTGTATGAGCTTTTATTTACATTAAACTTGGTCTACAATTATTTTTATTTCATTCTTAATTTTACGGTACTCACAATTTATTTTTAACTTAATGTATAACGTTGACAATAATGTCACGTTTCATATATTCTTCATTAAGGATATTATGATAAATTATTCTATAAACTAACATAATTACGCTATCTATTGATTATATATTTTAAATTTGTCTGATGTAATTATAACTGAAACTTAGCATTCCACCTCTCAGAGTTATAATTTTATTCAACCTTAACATAAGGTATGGTGACTCAATTGTTTTCCACCGTTTTATAAATAATACACTTCACAAAGTTAATACAAAAATAAATTATTTATTTATAATAAACGTACACACTTCAACACAATGCTAAGCATTAAACATTTGACATTTACAGTTGTTTTGAACTTCAACAAAAACTATAGTGGTACAGCGGTATGTCTACAGAATCACACTACTAGAAACCGGATTTCAATACCCATGGTGGACAGAGTATAAATAGCCCACTGTGTAACTTTGTGCTTAATTCCAAACAAACACACATTAACTTAGTTTTATTAGATAATTTATATATTTGCTATATAATATAAGTAATTATATTTATCCTAACCTTATATACTTTAACATAAGTCTAAACAGCTTTCAATGCCAAATTTTCTAAAATTATCTTTCCAGCTTTAAGAACGAATTACTTTTAGTTTGTTTCATTCATAAGATCATTTTACAGCCTGACTGCTTGAAATACACACTTTATTAAGCCTATTTTAAATACATTAATGAATTAGAACAAATAGAACTTCTGCAGTAGTACGTCAAATACATAAGGCTTTTGTAATGTTCTGTGGACATCTCGCTGAAACATTTTAGACTCTACAAATGATGTAGGTTTAATGTGTTTACCCTCCAGTGGCACAGCGGCATATCTGCGGACTCCCACCTTTCGAAACAGGGTTTCGATATCCGTGGTGGGCAGAACATCGATGGCTCATTATGTAGCTTTGTGCTTAATTCCAAACAAACAAATACATGTGTTTATGTAACTTACAATATTAAATTTAATTATTTCAATATTAATTCTAGTTATTAATAGTATTAAATACATTTAATATATGTTTGTTTGTTTGAATTTCGTGCAAAGCTACACGAGGGCTATCTGCGCTAGCCTTCCCTAATTTAGTAATGCAAGACTAGAGGGAAGGCAGCTAGTCATCACCACCACCGCCAACTCTTGGGCTACTATTTTACCAACGAAAAGTGGGATTGACCGTAACATTATAACGCCCCCACGGCTGGGAGGGCGAGCATGTTTGGTTCTACGGAAATTCGAACCCGTGACCCTCGGATTATGAGTCGAACGCTTTAACCCATGGCCTGGCCATGCCGGGCCTATTTAATATATGACATTGACCAGATGTAATAATGTTATAATTATAATTCAACATTTAAGATTCACTAAGCAGGACTTGTAATGCTAAGTACTTTATGGATGAGGCTGATAACACACCTAACAGTAAGGTTACCCAAATGATGACATACACAAAGAAGGTATATTGGATTTTATTTTTATATTTATCTGGCATTGATAATATTAAAGATTTTATCAACTTTTCTGATGAAACTATTATATCATTACATTTACATTTTTTTTTCTTTCCTTTACCCTGTAGACTTCTTGCTTTGACCAGATCTAAAATACATATTCACCTCTAAGAAAGATTAGAAAAAAAAATTCCATGTGACTCAAAGATAAAATCGTGCGTGGAATGTTATAAACTTCTACCTTGTAAGTTTTTTTACTGGAAGACATGTCCAACGTTTGGAAATGTAGGTTGGTAGGTGGATTGTGTTTGTATTATTAAAAATCAGAAATATAATTAATGGAATATTTACTGCATGGTAAGTTAAGGCGTTCGACTCGTAATCCGAGGGTCGCAGGGTCGAATCCCGCTCGCATCAAACATGCTTGCTTTTTCAGCCGCGGGGGCATTATAATGTGACGATCAATCCCACTATTCGTTGGTAAAAGCGTAGCGCAAGAGTTGGCGGTGGGTGGTGATAACTAGCTACCTTCCCTCTGGTCTTACACTGCTAAATTAGGGACGGCTAGCGCAGATAGCCCTCGAGTAGCTTTGTGCGAAATTCAGAAACAAACAATATATACTGCCTTTTGATAGGAACTAATTAAGTAAAATCGTGCTACTTCTATTGTTTTTTCTTATTTTTTACCCATCAAGACATTCTTCTTCACACTTGACTGTTATTTTAGGCTAATACTTGAACTTATCGTGTTTATCTTTGTACAATAATAATAACATTTTAACTATCAAAGCTTTAAAGCAAACCACTCAACTAAGCTCAACAAAAACGAAGATGTAATATCTACCTGCTGAGTATACAAAAAAAACTGGTATGTCTCAACTCAAATAATTTACATGTTATAGAAATAATGCGTAAAAATTAGAACATTAAAGTAGCAATACCGTAGATTTAATGATACTTTAAAACCACTATTAGTATAGAAACGACAAAAAAGTGTCCTAAAGAAAAGATAAGTGAGAGCCAATCAGTGGTAATGATACACTTAATATCAGCTTTGACAACTATTCTTATGCTTCACATCCGGAAATAATATAAAATAACAAACAGCATATATGGGAGTTCAAGTCCATACCTATAACTGGCATTTCCCATCTCGAATCAGTTCTTGAAATAGAATTATACCAAATTAAGATATAACTGGATTTGGTAATTAAATTTACCTCTTGAAGTTGACGTAGAAACAGCCATAAAGACTACAGAAAAACTAATACGTAAAGTATGAGAAAGGCTACTATAAAAAAAAAAAAGGAATACCACGGAATTAATGTATATTAAGTATAATAGTACTGTCTGTTCTGTGTCTACGGAACTACTTTGGAGGGTGTAGATGAATATTTACCAAAATTTGTGTGGAGGTTCAGTAGCTTCATGAGGGGATGCACACAGATTTTCAGTTTTGAATTTTGCAATTTGCATCACAGTTTTGCTCCCTGTAAATGAATCTTCACGATTTGGCGTGAAGGTTTGTTGGGTGAATGCAAAGATACATATAATATTTCTGTTTTGCATTTTGTGTTTTGCAGTTTTTATGACCATTTTTGCGATTTTTTTTTACAATTACATATAAAAGAAGCAACTAATCATGTCCTAAGATAACCTTTCGTTGATCATTACTTTACATAGCATTTATTCATCGGACAGCTATTCCAGCTAGTGAAATATATAGTTTTACCTCCAAATTCCTTAAAGAAGGTAGCTAGTTAGGTGAGACTCTTACTCCAACACAAACACGCGTAAAAATAGAGCATTAATAATTAGATATGTAACATGTTATGGATAGACACAATTTACAGAATTTTCATGCACACATAAAAATATTATTTATAATTCTAGCGACACTTGTATACAAAGGAAAAGTATTTACGACAAAGAAAGCATTCAGATAGAATTGAAAAACCACAAAAGTGGGGCGTTCATTTCTTTTGCAGTCTGCTACATTTCCAATCTAAAGAAATGTTTTCACTGACCTTGTTACCACTAATCTTCATATGGTAGATCTGTCTGCTGTAGTTTTGTGTATCTGTAAAGTTCATTTACGATACACAATAAAAATTAGTTAATTACTCTATTCCTGTCTACAGTTGTAAACTTTTAATTTTTTAACACGTGTTCTTCCATTATAGCCTCCCAGTAGCTCAGGGATAAGTCTAAAGAATTTTAACCCTAAAGGCCATGTTTCGATATCTGTAGTGAGCACAACACAGATAGTCTATTGTCTAGCTTTTTGGTTATCAACAAACAAACAATTCTTTCGCTTTCGATATCGAGAAAATTTAATCTCTTATTCTGATGCATTCTTTGGTGGTCAAATGGTGCATTACAGTGCCACTTCTGTAGGCAATACTTTTTTTCTTTTGCACATGATTGTCTATGTATTCACGAGTTGCTCCAACACTTCTGTACAAATTATAAATTACCATGTATATTGAATGAAGCGTTTATTTGGTTAACTCCTAACATCGAGTTACCCCATATTTTACTTACATAATGGACTGATTTGTGCGTAGTATACAATACAGGAATAGTTGCACATACGATCTACAACTAGTTCATAAACGTGTGAAGATAATTACTGTAACAACTCAGAAGACCAGTTGCTTTGAGTTCGTAAACTGATTTAAGACCTCACGTTTGGCTGGATTTTTGCTTTATATTATAATATTTGAATATCGTTTGAGCATCAGGCTAGAAGTTCTTAATTTTAGGTTAAACAGCTTTTAATTAAAACGTGAATGTAATAAGTATTTTTATTAAATTAACAAAATAGGATAAGTTCTCAAATGAAAATATTCTGTAGAGTATTATACCACCTCCCAATATCAGTACAATCAGCTTGAAACATTGTGGTTTTCTTCATGTTTATCTATATAGTTAGCACACATAACTGTAAAATCGTCATAACACGTTTACACGTTTTTATTTATTTATTTTTAACATTTTATTTTGTTAATACAATTAGAGCTCTGTTTTCTCTTTCTATTGATCGTAGAAACATCTATTAGACAATCACTCTCCATAATATTCATCTGTAAAACTTAGAGTTCTTTGTTCTTATCAATTATATTGTAGAATAACTGTGATAAATCTAGATCTCATAATTTATTCTGTGGTGCTATCGCAAATGTATATTTTACAAACGTGCATTTGTGAGGATCCGAATAAAGGGATCAGTCATTGTAGATAATACAATACTTGTAAATCACTGACAGGTCTAATGTAAAATATATAAAAGTTCAGAAAATATATAAAAATTCATTTTAAATAAGTTGTTTAGTTAGAATAGTAAAAAATGTTGGTAAATAATTATACTCTGAATTATAACAAGCCCCCCATATAACCTGATTAAAAGGAAATTGAATAATCGATTTAAAAATTACATATTGTTATTATATTAATATTGAAGATAAATGGCTTAGAAATCGGTTATTATACGTTGCGATGAGTTCACACTTCTCGACCTTTAAAGCCTTTGATGTATTTTCACCAAGTTAAATTTGATAAAATAAACATATCTGAAATCGCTATAGTCTGACATAATGGATGCATCTAAGAAGCATTGGAATTGAAATATGTGCATTTCATTGGCATTGGATCTTACATCTTAAAAATATTTTTAAACATTAGATGTGACTATTATTTACCTTGTACCAAAGATGCTCGCCCTTACAGCCGTGGGGGCGTTATAATGTGACGGTCAATCCCACTATTCGTTGGTAAAAGAGTAGCCCAAGAGTTGGCGGTGGGTGGTGATGACTAGTTGCCTTCCCTCTAGTCTTACACTGCTAAATTAGGGACGGCTAGCACAGATAGCCCTCGAGTAGCTTTGTGCGAAATTCAAAACAAACATTATTTACCTTAAATACATTTTTAGCTCATTGCAGTATACTACGTTGGCATATACGTTTAAAGGGTTTAGAATGCTTCAATGAATCAATAAATATCTGTATTTTGAATGCCTTTAATTTAAGTAGCTTATGTACAGCAAAATTTGTCTAAGGCGGAATCGCACAGGACTGAGTAAAATTTCAGGTTTAGACAGTGAACATGCATTTTCTTAATTATATATAATTTCTAAATAAAGTTATTATTTTGTTTATGCTATATTTATTAGAATAAGAACAAAAATAGACATTCATAATATACATAACTACACAAAATCTTAATCAAATTTATTTGAAGAAAGTGTCCAATTTCAACTGTTTCATTTTTTAATGGACTTTCTCTTGCGTTTAAAATAGAACACCAGTTCTTCGGCCTTTGCATGAAGTTCACTTTCCCCTTCATTTTTGCATACAATTTGATAGCATTAATATAACTTAACTCTTGCAATGAAGTAGGAATTTCTATTTCCTCACTATCTTTTCCATTTTTTTTATCTTCTGAATCTCTCACACTCTTATTATCTTGTGATTCTATTATAGATTTTAAATCAATTTCATCAGTTTCTGTTAAAACATTCCTGTCAACGTTCACAAAACTTTCCGCATTCACAAAATTATCTGCATCAATCTTCTCAATCAAAGTTTGATTTCCCTAAATTTTAAAATTAGGGAAGACAGGAATTCATCTTTTTCTTTGAGAATTATTTAAAGAGTAGGATTTTGCACTTAAAAGAAAAATATATTTTTATACATTATGAATCTAATTTAACTGCAAAAATAATGACTGCAGAAAAAATAACAGAATATATTTAACCAATACGTACTGTAATAAAATATCCGAGAATTTATTAATATTTAAAGAAATTATTAATTAAACAAGAATTTATTAATATTTAAAGAAATTATTAATTAAATAAGAAATTAATATTTCATCAAAAACATTTTTCTGCCTTACTCAGGTTCTAATGCTACTTCTTATAGATGAGGTAGGTGAAAGAAAGGTTTTCGTCCACGTTACGCAGTTTCCGCCGTATAGAAGGCCTTTTATAATAGAAACCTTAAGATAATGCTGCAAAATTTTGATATTTCCGGTTTGTACAGGTTTTCACCCTTTGCAGTTTCCGGCTTAGAAAGGTTGTACTGTATTATAAAGCTACATATGGGAATTAGTAGTTTTCGTGTTGTGGTGCCCCTTGTCAGTTTTAGCCAAACTTTATATGTTAAAGGTTCATTTCTAAATTTCTATGCATTACTTTTTCTCACTTTTATGGACATAATAAAGAATATTGAAATCGTAACTACTTTGGTAACAACTGTTCACGCTTATAAACTTACAGCTGTCAGCAGAATTGTTGGTTTTCGTTGCAAGAATTAATAAATTTACCAATCATGAAATTATAGCATAAAATTGACTGAGTCTATAGTATAATCAGTATTATTCTAAAGCAGTTGCATATGTCTGAATAAGTGGACCAAGTATAAATTTGTCGTTTACGTTATAGTTGCTTGGATCATACATTAAAGGTCGTTTAATACAATGTGGACTTATATAAAGAATGAAAAGCTTAGGACATTGACTTAACACAAGCCGGACAAAAGCAATATTTTTAGTGTATGTTAAAACTAGAATTGGCTGAGTGGTAACGAGCATCTTAAACAAATTCTCAGATAAGATAGCAGAAAAAAAAAAAGTAAAACAATTAGCTCTGTCATGCGATAAATTGAAAACACTGACCCTTCTAAGTAAATGCTAATCTAAGCCCCTAATGATACAAAATTAAAAGTATACGCAGACGCAAGAAAACGACGCATAAAAACTAAACATGGTTTACTGTTTAATATCTAAAATGTGAAATAATATATAATCAAAAAAAATTCGAAAATTATTTAACCACAATTAAAAAAAAATAGACAAGGTCTTCCGACATTATACTATAAAGTTTGGTTTGAATTTTGTGCAAAGCTACACCAAGGCTATTTGCGCTAGCCATTCCCAATTTTGCAGTGTAAGATTAGAGGGAAGGCAGCTAGTCATCACCACCCAACACCAACTCTTCGGCTATTCCTTTACCAACGAATAGTGGGATTGCTTGTTACATTTTAACGCCACACGGCTGAAAGGGCGAGCATATATGTTGCGATGGGGATTCGAACCTGTGACCCTCAGATTAGGAATCGGGTACTTTAACCACCTAGCCATGCCTTACTATGAGATAACAAATATATCGAATAACACTTGAATGGTATAATCACAAATAAGATAATCATAGATTTAACTTCTCAGCTGTTTAACGCATATTATTAGTGATAAATATTAACACTATTCGCTTTACCCAGAAGACACTATTCATATATTCAGAGATATTTCCAAAACATTATATCAAGGATATCCTACCTACATATTCGAAAATATTTCCAAAGTGTTACATCTAGATTACATTAAGCGTATGTCCTCAAAACGTTAGTTTACAATACACTAAATATACGTTTCTTTAGGTATTTTCAAAAATGTTATCTATAAATTACATTAAACGTATTTTAGGAGATATTTCCAAAACGTTTATTTCTAGAATACACTAAGAATATATATAGATATTTTTTTACACTTTTTTGTAATGAATACAATATATATTGTAATAATTACAATAGATATTTACCAAAAGATACAGATAATTCATCAGACTAGTAGAGGACTGCATTTAGAGTCAACTCTTTCTTCAGACTTTATTAAATTTCATGCACATTATTATTATAATTCACAATGATTCGTAAATTTAAACAAGTCAAAGGTCAGGGATATTTGCAACTTACATTTAGATGCTGAGAAAATTGTGGGAGTTGTTCCATTAAGGCACGGAAGCCAAAAACTTAAGGAAAATGAGTTTCATGATCAGAAGAGAATTATACAAGTAGTAAACAGAAATATAAGTTAAAAATGGAGAGAAACTCATGTGACGAAACTTACTGCATCTTAGGGTTTCAACGGTAATTCTGTAGTCTTACGATGCTAAAATTCTGAGTTCGATACTCAAGATGGAGAAAACCCTGATAGTCCATTGTGATAACAACTAAACAAACTAGAAAAATACTTCACTAATAAAAGATACGTTTATAATAAATATGTCTGTAGCCCTTAAGAGTTTCAACTTATTTACGTTAAACAACAGGAATATTCTGCAAATAACAAAGGTTTCTTGAAAGATTTTAGAGCTAAGTAAAATATATTAATATGAGAGAATAGTGAAGTGGTTTGATGTATCATTAACTCCTCACAGGAAAACAGATTTATATGAGATCCCAAAATACCTACCAATTTCACTTTCGAAAGATTTAATAAAATAATACCGTACGTTTTAAAATAATTATATTGTTTTTTATTATAAATAAAAAGCATTGTTGTTTGGATTAAAAAAAACTTTAAGAAATTAGAAATTTATGAAATCTCTCAAATTACAAGGGCGTATGCCAGAATTTAAAATATAAATTATTCACTATTTTTGCCATTTTCTTGATTATTTGTGTTTACCCCTAGCGGAAAGTCGACTAGCCTCCTCTGTGGAAAGTCCTTCGGAGGATGGCACAGAGCTTCCTCATTCTGCAATCTACTCTTTCCGCGCAATAGCTTCACGTTAGCTATTAAACGTCCTGACGACAATTGGAATCGTTCATAGCTTTACAGTTATTTGCAACTAGTTGCAATTCACTGCTACTTTTAGCTCAATAGTTTCACTGATGTTTATATTTAAATGAAACTACAGTTCGGACATTTTACATTCATCTTCTATGCAGGTCTCGAATAATATCCACAAACTGAGCAACAGAAACTGCTTTGAGAAGCGAATTATTGTGTGTTAAAAATCACATACGTTACTGTGTGCTCTAGACTTGAATGCATTAGATGAAACAATTTGGATCTATTTCTGACTTTTAATTAGGGGAATACTGTGCCCATCGCTTCCAAAGTGAAGTTGGGTTAATAGTGTCAAGTGAAGTATTAGTTCAGACAAGATTCTCAGACAGAACCAGCCAGACCGTGTTTGAAATGGACTAATGCCTTATGAATAAATTGGTAAGAATTTGTATGTTTGTTACTTTATGTGTTTTTTAAGATAGTGTGTATTTTATTATATACGCTACAGCATTAATAATTCGAAAATAAGGGAAATGTAAATATTATAGAAACATATACCATGAAATGTCATCACCTTTACTTCAATAAGGCATGCGTATGTATTCACGTTCGCCAACTTGTAGCAAGATCACGTTCAATTGTACTTCCAATGGAAATAAATTCATTCACTTACACTGAGAAATACGTAAATAACTTGTAAGCGAATGTATATCACTCATAAAAGCAGAATTCATGAACTTTAAGTGAAATAATTAAACAATTTTGTTCCCCCGTGGAACAAGTTACAGAATAACTTAAATATTTCATTACTTGTTGATATTTTTACAAATAGTACTTAGATTTTTACCTTAAAATCAGTTTTAAAAACAGACTACTTAAAAAATGAACAATAACTTTGAGTTATACCTTAAGGTGTAATAACACAAAAGTAGCGCAATTCAGTATTTTGTGAAATAATTTTACACGACTTTATATATAGATGTATATCATTTAAGATTAAGTGCTCTTTGACTTATCACACTTGCCATTAGCAACACTTACATAAATATCTTGGTGTTTTGACCGAAGGAATACTATGGGCAAATTGATCTGAAAACAGCAGAATTTCAACTAATAAGTCAAAATGACGCAAACTCTACCAAATATGTGTTTTGTAGTGGTTAGTTGAATTTAATTCTAAACACCAATTCTTTCATTAGGTGGTTATTCAAATAATTCAGCATTATATTAAAAGTTCTGCATTCATGTCTAAGGAGATTCAATGCACCAACTACATATAATTGATGACAAAATAACTTGACTGTTTTTAATTGTATGTCACCCTTACAGTGAAAGGATATTGAAAGTTAATCTTTGTAAGTAAGTTTCGTTAGAAATGTTCATGTGAGATTAGTAAAAGGTTTATTGAAACACTGATCTAAATAATTTTCAACAAACACTTTCTGGCCTCTTCAGTGATTGATGTTAAGAAAGATAAAGTAGGTATCCTTAAAATAAGAAAAACATAAAATATCAATTTACTTTTAATGTTTTAGTCTTTCTATTTTATATTTTTTATTAATTTATATTCTTGGCTAATTCTGGTAAATACACATGTAATTTTGAAATTAGTCAGTGAATGCTGACTGCTAAACTGAAAACGCCTGCTACAGAAATATGAACATTCCGAAATTGCATCACGTGCTCATATTAATATAAGTTCTACAGTGCGCTAGAAATGAAGTGTGGCACACGTACACATAATAAATTAGGGTATTAGGTCAACCCGTTTCTTATGTACAGACGTAATTTAGCCAGTAATAATAAAGTCATTATATTTATATGTCATGAAAATTCTAAGTAATTAAGTGAAACTTGCGAATAAATCCAGTATCTATAACGATGTTCACATGGAAAGTGAAATAGACATTAAGTAATTTAATTCTTGATGACGATAAACCCACTCTTTTCTTTCTTTTTTATTATCCTGAAGATGACCTCGGAAGGTCGAAACGTCGTTTTCTGCTTATCAATAAAAGAGTTAATACCTATACCAGCCATTCTGAAATACATTAAATCATTAAGTTTAAGTGGTTGGCAAATATTTTTCGTATTTATATTTGTGTTATTTCCTGGATAGTATTAAAATAACTAATACTGCATAAAATTATGAGTGACTTATTTATTCATTATGTAATATTATATGAAAAATAATAAAATAACTCAAATAAACTATAAGTTACTTAAACGTGTGACCAAGTACAACATTCGCTAATTCCATATTAAATATTAGTGTCTACATCATCAAGATGTTTTAAGTTATAGTATTCCTATTTTTAACTACCTTAACTGCTAGTGATTAGAGGGATGTTAATAAAAAAAAAAGAAAAATAAACAGATGTATGTTTTCTACATGAAACTACAAACAAGTATTTATAATGTTAAAACTAGATAATACTCTTCAAAATAAACCTTATTAAATATAATGTATTTCTCCAATAGTTATGTGATTGTAATATGCTGTTTAGGATTTTTGTTTTAGAACAAAGCCACATTGGGCTAGCTGTTATGTCCAATGCAGAGAATCAAATGCCAGATCTTAGCGTTGTTAAGTCAGTAAACTTACTACCATCTCAACGAGTAAACTGCGGTAGGGTAAAATACTAGTGTAGTTTACACATAAACCTGCAAATAGCTGATGTAAGAACATCTTTGTTTGTTTTTGAATTTCGCGCAAAGCTGCACGAGGGCTATCTGCGCTAGCCGTCACTAATTTAGCAATGTAAGACTAGAGGGAAAGCAGCTAGTCATCACCATCCACAGCCAACTCTTGGGCTACTCTTTTACCAACGAATAGTGGCAATGACCGTCATATCATAACGCCCCACGGCTGAAAGGGCGAGCATGTTTGGTGCAACCGAGATTTGAACCCGCGATCCCCAGATTACGAGTCAAATGCCTTAACCCACATGGCCATGCCGGGCCCAAGAACATCAATTCCCCAAAACTGTTATTTACACAGTTTGCCCTTGACATGGCCCAAATCAGTTAAAAGTCGCAGAGAAGATTTTCGTGCCACAGACAAGGAATGTTCATCTAAACATCTCACAGCGCTCATTACAGTACTAGAAAATTAATAATGTAATAAAATAATTTGTTAGCTACAGTTCACTGAATCTCTAGTGCAAGGGAAATAAAGCTGCTTTTGGTTTTGAAAATTTCTCATAAAAATGATAAACAAACAAACGATTAAAGAATGTAAAACTGAATTGTGGTTTTAATAAGACTTCACAATGAAGCTTTATACTACCAACCTTTTCAGATGACGCAAATACGGTTTACGTTTCCTCTAAAAAAAAGAGAGAGTTTGTTTTGGAATTTCGCACAAAGCTACTCGAGGGCTATCTGTGCTAGCCGTCCCTAATTTAGC
Organism: Tachypleus tridentatus; assembly: GCF_004210375.1. Taxonomy (NCBI): domain Eukaryota; kingdom Metazoa; phylum Arthropoda; class Merostomata; order Xiphosura; family Limulidae; genus Tachypleus; species Tachypleus tridentatus. The sequence continues at coordinate 234,524,267 of NC_134837.1, read as the reverse complement.
AGTGTAAGACAAGAGGGAAGGCAGCTAGTCATCATTACCTACATCCAACTCTTGGGCTACTCTTTTACCAACGAATAGTGGGATTTACCGTCACATTATAAGGCCCCTACGGCTGGGAGGGCGAGCATGTTTAGCGCGACTCGGATGCGAACCCGCGACCCTCAGATTACGAAGCGCACGCCTTAACGCGCTAGGCCATGCCGGGCCCCAAAAGCGAGGGAATATTTTACAGGTATTCACTGTAACGCAATTTTAAAGCCAAAAAATATGACAACTGTATAACATGTTTCACAATTTACGCCAGTTTAATCGAGTTTTCTTAGCACCGATTCTAAAATATGGATGTGAAGCAATATTTTCGTACTCTCTTAAGGAGGTAACGAATAAACAACACATCTCGCCAAATTACAGACATTAATATATTATTGTTGAAACCAGGCATAACGATAAAAGCATATTTCTGACAGTGTCATTATAAATTGTTGCACAATTTTATAAAATAGGTTATGATTAAGTTATAACGGATACATGGCCAACTTATTATTGAAGAAGGAACTAATTATTCATTGTCCTTCCAATTTTTGTATACATTTGTGCATAGGCACAACTTGAGTGTTGATTTAACTCTTAATCGAATAACTGGAGAAGCAAATATTACAATTAATAATAAAATGGGTAATTTCATCATTTATCTATAGTTAAACGGAGTTGCACATACACTGCTGGCCAAAATCTTTAGTCCACTGAACATAAAGAAAAAATATGCATTTTGCGTTGTTAGACTCAACCACTTATTTGAGTAGAGCTTAGAAAGATGAAAAATAAAAATAAAAAACTGTTTTAGCATTTAATAGAAAAAAATGTGAACACTATGAAATTAGCCTAAATACTAGCTGGTCAAAAGTTTAAAATCATACCAAAAATAAGTCCTAAACAGGGTAGGAAATGTCCAATAAGAGCTTTGGCATGGTCGATGTAAGCGTTTGCAGAAGGCTGGCTGGAATGTTATTCCAAGTGGTGAAGATGGTTTCATGAAGATCATGCACTGTTTGGAATTGACGTCCATTTCTACAGACTTCCCTTGCCATCCACCCTCAGACATTTTCAATGGGGTTCAGTTCGGGCGAACACGTTGAATGGTCCAAAAGAATTACGTTATTCGCCATGAAAATTCCTTTGTCCTGCGGGCATTGTGGATTGCAGCGTTCTCCTGCTAAAAGATCCAGTCATTTCCAAATAAGCGAGGGCCTTCAGTCAATAAGGATACTCTCTCCAACATACCAATGTTGCCAGCTGCTGTTTGACGCCCCTGTATAACCTAAAACTCCATTGTTCCATGGAAGAAGAAAGCACTCCTGATCATGATTGAACCTTCTCCACTGTGTCGTGCAGAAAATGTTTTCGGTGGGATATCCTTATCGTGTCAGTAACATTGGAAGCTATGTAGACCATCCAGGTTAATTTTTTTTCTCATCAGAAAACAAAACCTTTGTCCAATTTTCTATGTCCCATGTTTGGTGCTTTTCAGCAAAGTTTAACCGAGATGTTTCGTGGTGTGGAAGGAGGCGTGGCCTTTGAAGACGTTTACGGTTTATAAAGCCTTTCTCTCGTAGATGCCGTTTTACTGTTCTGGAACTGCATTATGCGTTCGTGAGGACCTTAATCTGGCTCGACGATCGGCTGGTGTCTTGCTGAACAACCCGTCGAATCTTCCTGCACAACGCTGGCGATATTTTCTTTGGCCGACCACGTAACATGGTCGTTCGTATCCCTCAGCGTCTTTTAAGAAATTTGCAACAGCAGTTTTACTACGCCCAATCTCACCAGCGATGGTACGTTGAGAAAGACCTTGCTTTAGCAGCTCGACAATTCTGTCACGTACAAACTCTGTCAACTCTTTAGCCTTTGCCATGTTTTTACCCAATGTAACACAGGAGATGTCAGTAGGAAATGTTGACAACGCTTATGCTTGAACACAAATGACTAAATTTCGTTACGTGTTTACCGATTAATGCTTCGTTTCATGGTCTTAAACTTTTGATCAGCTAGTATTTAGGTTAATTTCATAGTGTTCACATTTTCCATATTAAATGCTAATTTTTTTTATTTGTATTTTCCTTTTCCTTATTTTCATCTTTCGAAGCTCTACTTAAATAAGTGGTTAAGTCTAGCAACGAAAATGCATATTTTCTTTTCATGTTCTTTGGCCAGCAATGTGTCTCTATAAATTAGCTGTCGTTTAACTGGTACACACTTAGTGTTTGTCTGTTTAACTGTTATGCAACAGTATGTCATTTACTGATTACTTTGGTTTAGTTGAAATTTTATAGCAAATAAAAAACTAGCGCAGACTATTAAATCTTTCACAAGTTCTGTATATATTCGTAAGGGATTACCTATACTACATGAACATATTTTAGTATTTCTGTAGTTTATATTTTAGTTTTAAAATAAATAAAACTTTCATAATTCGCATAAAGGCCCAGCATGACGAGGTGGTTAAGGCACTCGACTTGTAATCTGAGGGTTGCTGCTTTCAACCTCTGCTGCACCAAACATTCTCGCTCTTGCAGCTGTGGGAACGTTATTATGTGACGGTCAATCCCATTTTTCGTTGGTAAAAAAGTAGCCCAAGAGTTGGTGTTGGGTAGTTATGACTAGCTGCCTTACCTCTTGTTTTGCACTGCAAAATTAGGGACGGCTAGCGAGGATAGCCCTCATGTAGCCTTGCGCGAAATTCATACGAAACCAAATTATCATAAATAATATGTATCTGAAATTATATCACAAATTTGACTGATATATCTGATTTTCTAGATTAATCTGTTCCGTGAAAAAGATATATTTATGAATATATTTTTATTATTGATTGGCATTTTGTATTGTATTTTATTTTTTAAGAATGTTGTGTAGAGATAGTTTTTATAATTAGATTTTGATAAACTATTTGATCAGGTTTATATGTAAGTTAAAATGTTATCTCTCAAATACGGCAAAAACTCTTTCATCTCCTTTTGTTTCAATTATCACCTCTTACGATAACACACAAAATAAATTGGTTATCACAAAATGAAATACCAAACATATAACTGGTTATAGATTTGGAATTTAAATCGACTTTAATAAGAAAAACATATGCATCTAGACAAATGTATATAAATATGTAAAACAATAAATCTTTTCTTCATTCAAATTGAAAGGAAGAACTGTATCTCTAAACATCCAAGGATAAGCTTCAAATAAGGGCTGATGTAATCACCAACGATGCGAGTTTTGCTGCATTCATAAAGAAATTACTTAACTATATAACCTTCGTCGGGAGGAAAATGTTTCTTTCAACAGGAAGCTGTAACTCATTTGGATAGAATAATCCTGGAGAGCAACATTTCCAGCTGCTTCTAATTGGTTTCAGATGAATATCTGCTACAGCTAAGTTATAATAATCTCCCATGACTGATAAATAAAATAAAAGTTTTTCTGATAATAGTTTCAGTTTAATTTGATTTAAATAGCATCTGCCACTCCCACATTTTAAATTGACAGGTGAATAAACAAAGACAAAGCTATTATATTTGCAAACTCCTATTCTTTTTGTTACATTACCTATTAAGTACTATTTTAAACTTTCTGGGGTTACTGTATAGGAAGTAAAAACTGAATAAAGGACAATGGTAGAAAACGTTCCTATTTTTTTTTGTTATAGAAGTCACTAATGGTCTCATTGGGTGCTAACTGTGTATCTTTCTTTGTCGAAATTAATAATTGATACATTTAACTAAGCGTTTGTGAATTTAGATTCAAATCCAAAAGACTATAGATAAATAAAAATTTGTTCTATTTCAGGTTCGTTTTTTTACTGTTATCTTCCTTGGACAAAAATTGCCAAACAAGCTAGTATTTGTACACAGTTCAACTGTTTCCAGTTGCTATACAAAAAGCGATAGCAAACGAGCCAGAGAACTCTGGGTTGTACAAGTCAAAATTCTATTAAAAAAAAGAAACTTGTTTTATTACAGAGGCTTTTGTATCCTCCCTTCTCTGGCAAACACTCTAAAATCAAATAACCTATAAACAACGTCAGTCAATTTCTAGTTACAATACAATAATTTACGGTAATCGGATAACCCAGCACTGGATGGTGGATGGTAACACATAACCAACAAATGATGTATTATATATTACACATTAAGTTCTACAATAATATTATAATAATTAATAAAATATATGCGATGCATTACTTATGTAATAATTTGCCAAAAGTTTAGCAAGCTTTTTTTTTTAAATTAACAATAGTTCATGAGCGATAAATGTTAAAAAATGTGGTTTGTTTTGTTTTGAATTTCACTCAAAGCTACACAAGGGCTATCTGCGCTCGCCTTCAGAATTTAGATATAAAAGATTAGAGGGAAGGCAGCTAGTTATCACCACCCAGTGTCAACACTTTAGGATACTCTTTTACCAAAGAATAATGGGATTGACCATTGTATCATAACGAGCTCTCAGCTGAAAGGACGAGCATATATGGCGGAATTCGAACCCGCGACCTTCATATTGCGAGTCGAGCGCCCTAACCAGCTGTTGATACCTGACCCTTAAAAATGTGGAAATACGTACTTGTACTGCTAGGCCAAACGTTGCTAATACAAACTTAGATGTATCTAGAATAATAAGTTTGGAAACATAGATGCATGAAATATGAATAAATACAGTACAATTATTGCTAAATAAGTAATCCAAAGTTTAATAGATTGTTTGAAATTGAGTACACAGGAACATAATGGGCTGTCTATGCTCTGCCCAACACAGGTATCGAAACCCAATTTCTCGCGATATGAGTCTGCAGATATACCACAGTGACACTGGGTGACCCATATTTTAATGATAAATACATAGGTAATATACTTATCTGTTTCAAAACTCCAGACTTGTTTATCTTAAATTTACTTGGTAAAAATATTTTTATTCTAATATTATTTCCTATTTCTTATATCCGTCTTCTTTGATTCTTACATCTCCGAAAGGTACTTGTAACGTAATGAAAGCTAAACGCTAAGCCCAATTTTAAGAAATTTACTCCACGCTTTTAAATTAGATAACGTTTAACGAAACATAAGTTTCAGATGTCTAAGTTTAGTTTGTACAATCTGCTCGGTATGAATTCCAGTGCAACTTTCCGAGGTTTCTCTCAATTCATACTTCTTCGTATTAATGGCAGGATGTCTACACAGCAGATCTTTTTCCAAAATTGTATGACAACATTTTGTGAGTTGAAAAATGGAAACGTTATATTATTTCTTCAACTTCAAAATCCATCATACACAACACGACAGTTCCCTTCAGTGTGTCCTCAGGAATCAAGATTTTCAAAAATCTTACCATTATTTATAATAAGATATCGACCTTGTAGCCAGGCTTGTACGCACAGTGTCTACTTCAGTTACTGTGAAACGACTATGACCTCGCTCTAGAAAACAACACAGAACAGGGTCGATCAAGTGTAATCCCTAATGGAGAATCGTTGAAATACATAACTTTAGTAAATTTAAAGATTAATGCATGTTTACGAGATTTTACATCCGATTCATAAGGAGTTCCCTAAATGTACGTTGAAATCATGCATACAATTTGGAAAAATATCCTGAGTATAATTTGTTTGGAATTTAAGCATAAAGCTACACAGTGGGCGATATGTGTTCTACTCAAAACGGGTATCAAAACCAGTTTCTCGCGCAGTAAGTACGTAGACATGCCACTCTGCCACTGGGGCTATTATAATATAGACGAAGGTTATTTACAAGTCATGGAAGGATACAATTTGTTAAATTATAAAATCGTCACAGCAAGACTTCACTATTCTTTCATAAGTACGTTTACTGAAAGCTTTGCTTTAAATGAAAGGAAGGCCAAGCGCGTAAGGCGTGCGACTCGTAATCGGAGGGTCGCGGGTTCGCGCCCGCGTCGCGCTAAACATGCTCGCCCTCCCAGCCGTAGGGGTGTTATAATGTGACGGTCAATCCCACTATTCGTTGGTAAAAGAGTAGCCTAAGAGTTGGCGGTGGGTGGTGATGACTAGCTGCCTTCCCTCTAGTCTTACACTGCTAAATTAGGGACGGCTAGTACAGATAGCCCTCGAGTAGCTTTGTGCGAAATTCCAAAACAAACAAATTAAGTGAAAGTAATTTTAAAAATATCCATAAAACATATCATTATTATAAAGCTTATTAATCTAACCATGCGTAGCCGGAAGTTAATAATGTCTTAACATTTAAATCTTTCGATTTTGTTTAATTGTTGGTAAAAGTTACCAAGTAAAGAAAGAAACTTTAAAAAATCACTTGTCTAGAGTATAGTAGAAATATCAATTTTATTCATTCCACAGTTTCAAAGACGTAGTGCGGTCGATTACCGAAAAACGTATATTTTACTTTTAGGGAAGAAATATGTTTCGAAAGTATTTTTGTAAGCAAAGGTGCGCTTTAAACCATTTTAGTGTACAATCTACCTTTTTTTTTACTTAAATCCTGAGGATAAAAGAAAACGAATGTACTCAAAGCTTGTTACAATATTTTATATTCGTTTCAATCCATTTCTAGAAACAGTTTTTTTTCCTATTTACTGAAACTCCTCTTCTGTATCGATCGTTTGTTTTCTTTATGCAAACACACTACTTTTACTCTCTCTATGTTGATGAAATTAAATATTTTGAGATTGTGCTGGCATAAATCCAAAACAAATTATACTTTATAACGAGTGTTCTTATAACTCACCACATTTAGTATTTATTAAAATAACTTTTTCCCTCTTGAAAGGTTAAAAGTATATGTTATATCAAAATAAAAACTAAAAGTTATTCAAGTCAGCTCAGCCTCCAACGTCATGTAGTATGTTAATCTCTTTTTCACTCTGGTCTATTGCTTTAATTACACATTTATCTCCATAAGAAAATGTAATTTATATCTGCAGCTTCGATTCAGACAATTTAATCCCACATAATATATCATTAAGTTTAAAAATTGAAATTTATTATGTTAAACTGTTGTTTTTCTATTGTAGTTAAGCACAAAGCTGCACAATGGGCTGTTTGTGCTCTATCTACAAACATTCCGCTGTGCCACTAGGGGAGGTTACGTTACGCAACAACTTGTGAGTGCCTTTAGTGATAGGCATACCAACCGTTGTGTGTTTGTGTGTTGTTTTTTTTTTAGAGCAAAGCCACATCGGGCTATCTGCTCAGCCCACCGAGGAGAATCAAACCCCTGATTTTAGTGTTGTAAATCCGGAGACATACCGCTGTACTAGCGGGGGGCTCCAACCGTTGTTAGATATATTTTTATTTCAAATTAGTTTCTCGTCATCAAGAACTTGTTGGCGCGTTATTCAGAATCCCTCTTTATGCAATATTTGTCGTTAATTGACATCTTTATAATCTAGGATAGAAAACAAATCATGGCTACAACAGGGAAAATAAGAAAATTAACTTAAAAGTAGCATAATACTGTACATATTGAAAGGAATATAAAAATAATGAAAAGTTAAAATTCAAAAGTAATCAACCAGCTTCTAATTATTTAAACAATAAAATAACATCTTGTTGATTACAGAGGGCTGAGCACGTTATATTATAACAATTGTGGAGCCTCAAAATTCGGTTACTCTTTATTTGATAACCATTCATCTTGAAAATAACTCAAGAGTGTAGTTTCTATTACAAAACTCTTCGTAGTAAGATTTTCATGTCCAACTCATACCACTACATGCTGTGATCTTTCCGTAATCTGTCCAGTTTATAGGACGACGGCTTCTCGTTGCCCGTTTCTAGAGTTCATTCACACAGAAATTTAGAAACACTGCGTCCAACAACTTATTCATTATGTTTCTATATGAAATAACAATAATACATAGTTCATCATCAAACAGTTTGAGTTACGTGAAAGTTGAATCCGAGGTATAAGTAGAGCGCTTATTTGGTGAACCTATGCTACAGTGACCTCATTTTCGCATAAAGCCGATATTCATGTATTGTATAAAGGGTCCAGAAGAGTGAACTAATAGTAAATACAGCTGGCCTCGACTATAATATTTACTACAATGATAGCTAACTTGCCCCTAGCTTAGTACATAACAATTGTCTTAAATTCCTTTGAAAATGTTGCAAAACGTGTTGTGTACCACTTTTAGAAGGAAAACAAACGTACTGCTACATTTCTCCTGCTAGGTACTTTTCTCACAATTTATATTCCTTTCCTAGATGTGTCATGGAAGCAACTTCTGTACACATGTTTTATGTCAGAAAAGACAGAGATATTTCTTGATTATCTTGCATACTATTTCTTAAGTTTGTGAACAATATTTGTCAGTTGTGTTCATAGATTCCCACCTATTACATTTGGTTAACACTTGTTACAGATCTCGTTTTTTGGGAATATCCTTATACCTCAGTATGATCCATTTTACATTACTTCCAATACTATTAAGTTCCAGGGACTTCCCCATCTTAGACGTTCTAAAGCCCCAATTTTAACACTACGATATAAGTGTAAGGATATTTTGCATCAGCAAAAGGTGCTACATACCCTTCAAAAAGCGATCAATGTTTGGTGGCTGGTATAACACTAATTGCAAACACCAGCCAAAATGTAGTTCTGATACATGTTGCTCAAATGCGAATTCATATCAGCTGTTGTTCTAAAGCGACTTACTAATTTGCATATTTAAAATAGTTTTATATAACGCATTCAACTCTCTTTAAAGCAACGAGCAACGTACTAGACAAAATATCATCTAGAAAAACACATTTCAAACAGAAAAATTTTGAAAACTTTCTTTTGTCGACTTCGTTTTAAGATCAAGTAAAGAGAAGTCGCTATTATCTCAACACATTTGTTACAGTTTCTTGGCATTTTACATAAATGGATAAAATACGCTTGTTTTATAATGCAATGTGAAATTGAGAAGTGGAAATACTAATCAAAACAAACATGCTTATTCTATAGAAAATATTTAACATAATAATCTGCTATGGCGTTATCCAACACTAGAAATGCTGTCACTAACATATATAATTACAAAAAAAAACAACTTAACACAGACAGTTGTTACATGCATGGCTCTGACACGTTCTGATTGTAATGACAAAAACTCATTATTTTTTACGGAATTTGTTGAATAGAGGGTGTTAAATATCTCCTGTCTTTATAGTTTGTATTTTTAAATAAAAACTGAACATATTTTGAACCTTAAAGGTTCAGAAGAATTTTCTTTTTTTTTTTTTAATTTCGCGCAAAGCTACTCAAGGGCTATCTGCGTTAGCCGTCCCTAATTTAGCAGTGTAAGGCTAGAGGGAAGGCATCTAGTCATCACCACCCACCGCCAACTCTTGGGCTCCTCTTTTACCAACGAATAGTGGAATTGACCGTCACATTATAACGCCACCACGGCTGGGAGAGCGAGCATATTTAGTGCGAACGGGATTTGAATCAGCAACCCTCGGATTACGAGTCGAACGCCTTAACACGCTTCGCCATGTCGGGCCGGTTCAAAAGAAAGGAATCGAAATTAGTAAATTTAATACAATAGTACTTTTTCTTGAAACAGACACTATTCCTATTAATAAAATATCGAATTATACTCTTGAATATTTTTATAATATCTCGTTACGTTAACACTGGATTTGAAAATAAAATTTAGTGAGATTAAAGGTGTCAACAATATTTATACAATATAAAATTATCACGATAGAACACCTCTAACTTCATTTTACATTGTAACGTATAACTAAAATTTATGTATTACACCAGTATACCCTTGTAAAAAGTTTCATGTAAGAAAGTTAAAAATGCATTCATTATTCAAAATAAAAACATCTGCTTTACAATATAGCAGAATAATCTAAACTATTATATATATTATTCTTATCCTAATGCTTCAAATAAAAAATACTTCTTAATGGTTATTTTGATATTGTCAAATTAAACTACAGTAAAGGGTAAATTCGACTATGATATGTCGATATTTATAAATTATTGTTACCTAAGTGATTTTTAGTCCTTTAATCTTATCAAAATATGTCAATAAGATCTTAGGTTCTGGAATGCAAAGAAATGAAGATTAAAAACACTTAGTAATAGTGGAATGAAAATATGTAGAAAACAAACAAAGCACTTGACCCTGCTTATGTTGTTCTACCATTTAAAAATCTTGAAAGTGAAGTAATCGTACCATGAACGGTTTATAATAATTTTTCATAGTTTTTTTATTCCTCCAAGTGAAATATATCATCAAGTAAAATCATCACCTAGGGAGAGTTTTTTTTTTTTTTTTACTTTGCAGTGGAAAATAAACATTTTAGAATGGAATTATTTTAAATATCATCCACGCACACTCTAGTTGTAATTATTGAATAAGTTGACGTACTTGTATTGTACTGTTATTTTTTTTTTCAAGTACAATCACTGGTCCTCAGTCTGATTGAATATTTTTTGGAATGAAATTAAATGTCGCTTTTCCGATACAATATAATATTTAAACATGTATATACATATATACATGGTTTACATTTTTTTTTATTTCAGTGGTTGTGTTTTTGCTTTAACTACCCCTTTAATTAAAACCAAAAATATTCATTGTTGTTCAAGGAAATTCGGCGATAAACAAATCATATTCTTTGACTATTAAACAATTTGAAGATCATTTCCCTTTCATTAAAAATAATTCCTGGTAATTCAGGTGTAAGGCTATACCAGCCATTTTTGTTTTAACTACTTTCCTTAGTACAGTCTAACGACCATGTAGTTAATTATTCCAATTATGGCTTTAGTAGGTTATATAAATAAAAGTATTAAAGTATCAAACTACCATAAGCCCTTTTATGTACTTCATACACATTTTTCTTTTATAAAAAAGCTTTGATGCGACGTGCAAGAATTTCTCTTACACTGTCTGTTTGCCTGTTTGTTTGTTTTTTCTCAAAGTGCACGTATAATCGTCCTTAATTTTTTTTTTTCTGATAGGTTAGTCAGCGGCACCCACCACCATCTCTTGAGGCAACTTTCTTCTGACTATAAAATCAGATTTCACAGTACCACTTACAATGAATTACTCAAAGGGCCCAAAATACGAAGTGTATTTTTGCGACAATGGGATGTTAATCAGGAATTCTTAAACATTTATTAAGGCAGGCTAACCACTTGATCTACTACACGTTTCTTTTAAACCACAAATTTATTATATGAAAATACACTGAATATACACCATTTCTTCAAAGTGTCACAAAATATTCTTCTTTTTTCCTGAAGTATTATGTAGTGACATGATAGCAAAATCTTGTTAAATGCGTAAATTTCTTTAAACTATGATAACGTCAGACTATATGACTCTTATTAAAACGGTGTTACAGATGTAACAGTCTGCTATTTCTATTTTACGCAAGCTAAATATCAATAACACAATAATATCAATAATAAAACATCAAATTTTAAAATAATTTAATGCTTGAATGTAATACTTATTTAAAAAGACACAACATAATATTATCGTGTAGGATACGTTCATTTAAAACACGCCTTATTTTCACATTTAATTTTAATGTTTTACTATCTGTCGACGTTTAAATACTTACAACGTTAAAATTCATTTTTAACCGCTACTATTGATTAAAAACTTTTATTTCGTGTATAAAAATTATTGTTACTCTGATTACTGAACACACATATGAAAAAAGCAGCATCAGGTACAAAATGGTTTATATTTCAGTGTTATACTTTTATATTTTATATTATATCTGCTTTTATATCGTTTTACCATGGAAATATGATAATGTAATAAATATATATATAATGTGATGACAGCTGATGTGCTGCTAACATTACACACAACATACTTCAAAATTTCTGACCCGAACGTCAACGGACAAGAGTTGGCGGTGGGACTGGCCTACACTTGATAACACCCTTCCCGGCTGACATAGAGAGCATATTTGGTGTAACGGGGATTCGAACCCGCGACCCTCATATTTGATATACACTGCAGATATTATAGTATTTTGTTTTCCTGTGATTCTAAAAGAATGATTGATCAGAATATTGTATGTATTTTTGTTATTACAAAAGGAATTATAGGGTATTTAAAGAACAAACACAGATATACATACGAAACAAATGCAACACAAAAGGAGCTTTAAATTGTTGTACCCTGAATAGACTTGTACATGCTGTTCTTCTTGTGAAAAAAACAACACAGAAAACACAATAACACATTTTGCGTATTATCAACAAGTACCATAATAATAATATTAACTTTATTACTGCTGTTTACACCTAGCTCGGAATTATTAATATGATCAAATACTTCTGAGAAATAGACTTAAGCTGAAAGACACATTATGCTCAGATTCCAACAATTTCAAATTTTGTTTGGGGAATTGGACTAAACACAAGAACTAAAATTTCCAACGTTAAAATAAGTGTTATATTTGGTATGTTTAATAACTGAATACCTGCTATTGTGTTTTGTTTCTGTGGAATTAAGCACAATGTTATATAATGGACTATCAATGCTCTGCCGACCACAGTTATCTGAAGCAAGTTTTTAGCTTTGGTGAGTCCGCAGACGTACCGCTATACCACTGAGAGTTGTTACTATGCATAGATAAATAATTCTTTTAAATATTTTTTTCCAATTTACTATGCATAGATAAATAATTTTTTTAAATATTTTTTTTCCAATTTACTATGCATATTATAACATTATTTGTATTCACGGTATTTTTCTTACATATTCTTAAAATAAAATTTCATTTATAGATTGATAAGTATCCATATTTAACATCAGATAAATAACGTAGAATTTCTAATATGAGATTGAGATTGCGAACAATAATTAATTTCTTCCTAAGATAAATATAGTATCAGTTATGTTTATCTCAAGAAAACAAATTTTATGTGATTCACATTTATTTCGTTTAAATAACTTTTAAAACTTTTTAACAATATTTAAAAAAAAATTCATAAATTAGATACTGCTATTACCCTGTCCTATTTTGTATATCTCGGCCTGACATGGCCGAGCGCGATAAGGCATGCGCTCGGAATCTGAGGGTCGCGGGTTCGCATCCGAGTCGCGCTAAACATGCTCGCCCTCCTAGCCGTGGGGGCGTTATAATGTGACGGTCAATCCCACTTTTCGTTGGTAAAAGAGTAGCCCAAGAGTTGGCGGTGGGTGGTGATGACTAGCTGCCTTCCCTCTAGTCTTACACTACTAAATTAGAAACGGCTAGCACAGATAGCCCTCGAGTAGCTTTGTGCGAATTTCAAAACAAACAAACAATTTTGTATATCTCATAATAATAATTTCTTAAGCAAATAATGTTTCATAAGAAACACTATATTGAGGACACTGAATGTGCTCCTCAAGTAAAGACTTATATTTAAACAAAATAAATCAGTTTAATGAAACAGAAAACAAACACTTGAAGTTTATCCTGGTGAAATAACGGCTCGATATGGCCAGGTGGTTAAGGCACTCGACTCGTAATTCGAGGGTCGTGGGTTTCGAATCCGCATCGCACCAAACATGCGCTCCCCTTCAGCCGTGGGGACGTTATAATAAGACGGTCAATCGCACTTTTCGTTGGTAAAAGAGTAGCCCAAGAGTTGGCGGTGGGTGGTGATGACGAGATCCCTTCCCTCTAGTTTAACACTACTAAATTAAGAACGACTAACTAGATAGCCCTCGTGTAGCTTTGCGCGAAATTTAAAACATATCAATCGTGAAATAACACCCGTTTTATAGCACTAGCTTAATTTACTTACACCTGTCAATCTGTATGTCATCAGTTTCTACTCGAAAAAACTCATCTAAATATTCGTACTTCATAGCTTCTGAAGCAGTGAGAATAACATTCAAGTTCCCGTGAGAAATAACCTCACATTTTACTTCTTTAATTTCATTTTATGACTTGCATTTTATGTTTGTAAAATTAATTGTATATTTTTACATAATTTTGTCCTAATTTATAAAAAAAAGCTATAAATATAAATCACAAGTTGATGAATAATTTACTTGATTTCAAACTATAAATTAATTTCATCAAATATGTTTCAGACAACGCAAACAAATGAAAGTGAAATAAGAAACGTGTTAAACTATATGATAAATATTTAAGAGTAAGTATGTTTATGTACATATATATATAGATATATATAAAAGCACAAGAGTGAAACACAACTTAGAACGGTGAAACAACCATCAAACCTTTTCTATACGTAGACTTTGCCCTTTCTACTCCTTTTAAAAAGATCTTACATTTAGAGTGTCAACTCAACAGCTTAGATATTGCCCTTTTAGCCTAGAACTTCCAGTACATTACTTGTAAATATTAGTGGAGAATGAACATGTTTTGATACACAATACATCGCACATAATTTGGGTTGTAAAGGCATATGCTACTCAGATTTACCTACATTTAAGCTTAAGAATATGGTTGGACTCTAGGAGGAAAACATTAAAGCAATTAAAACACACCAAAATATTTTCTATAACTAATAGGAAGTCATCGTCATTGACGCACGTTCATTCAATTGAAATAGAAGTACAAATACATTGGATAATTTAACTAAGAAATATATATTGAAATATTAGAACAATTATTTAATTTATACAATGAGTGTGTGTTTTCTTATAGTAAAGCCATAACGGGCTATCTGCTGAGTCCACTGAAAGGAATCAAACTCCTGATTTTAGCGTTGTAAGTTTTTAGACTTACCGCTGTACAACCAGGGAACTTGTACAATGATAAATTATGCTTCTTTTATTAACAGAATGAACATACATAGTGAATTTTAAGACTCATCTATCCAACATCTGATTTTATTAAACATATAGTTTGACCTACATAACGTTACGTTAAATTACTCTTATTTTTAAATTGAATTTTAAAACGCAGAACAACAACAAAACAGACAATACATGTAGATTAACAATAACGCGTTTTGAGAGAGAAAGAAATAGGAACTGTGTAATGGGCTGTAATATGATACAGCTGTGGTGAGACTCCCACGAGATCTGTATGTTTAATTGTCGTTTCCCTATACATATTTAATATCCCGTATACCATTCCACTGGTCTCTCAAACATAACTTGTAGAAGCGAAAGTCTAAAGTCTAAGAGTTAAAATTCAGAAAATTCTGACTTTTGACATCTGTGGTTAAGGTCACGTAAAAAAGGTTCGTGTTGTAAATAATCCTGGCCGTATCAGCGAGTGAATGGCTGTAGGAAAACTGATTGCATAAGCGTGTGGGAGTTAGTTCGTCAATTATCGAATCTAGGTCATGATTTTTGTTGCTTGCATGCAATTTCAATGAATCACATTGAAAGGATAAATTCTTATTTTGCATGTACAGTTGTAATAAAGAATAAATAAAAATTAGAGGTAAGATACCTGATATTTTGAAAAATAAAATACACAAATACAGAAAAGTTTTATGTTAGTTATATTCATCTCATTTTCAAGCGTTTGCAAAATTTAAATATGTTCTTTAAAAAAGCTGCCACTTTCAAAATAAAGTGTTTAGATTCAGACATATATTTAGCAAAAAACTACAAGGAAAGTGTCATTTTAATAATACATCTGAGAGCAGTTTTCCATTTATTAAACAGATTAGAGTTTTATCTTTTTATGTCTTAGCAAAATTGTATATAAAGTAGATTTTCATACTTTTACATTTAAAACACCGAAGAAAAGAATGTTTAGGTGTTCCTCATAAACTGTTTACATTTTTTAAAAAACTTCAGCTATACAAAGGTCTGTGTGTGCTCTCCCTACCAGGAGTATCGAAACTCGGTTTATTGCTGTATAAGACCGCAAAAAATATTGCTGTGCTGCTGACACAGACTTTATTAGTTTGAGAGGGCTCGCGCCTTGATATTAGATGAAGTGTTTTGAGACATCTGGGTCAAATGTTCTCTGTGCCACAGAGGAGGCTTTGGATTGAAAATCCTTTAAGAAATATGAGTTCCCATAATAAGTCTCACAATTTGAACTAGAGAGTGAAATCTATAAAAAACAACAAAAACTACGTGAATTTAGCTACACGTTCTTTAGAAAATATTTAACCCTGTATTTTACCGATACACAGCAGATCAGTCAAAATAAGAAGTGGTACACATAATCTCAAACATCATGGAATCACCACAACAATTAACCATCGGTTTTTTAATGTCAACAGAGAGCGTATATTTTACAATCGTACAATTTACATTTATATAATATTACCACTAACTATATATGGTTTCAGGATCTTTCTTATAATTATCGCAACTAATAAAGTATGATAAATTAGTCACAGACATGACTTTATCAGTGCACATAAGAAACTGAGTGAAAAATGCTTATCTATGACATTTAGAAATACACCTTCTGGTCACATTACAATTATTATGAACTTGTGAACCTATTGTATTTCAAATTCTAATAAAATGTTTGTAGAATCTGTAATAAATAAATTTCTAGCTGTGGTAGAAAGCGTGTACACATTTGGCCTGTGAGTATCCTTCACCTTGTTTATTTTTGTTCAAGACATCAATGATGATTTTGGATTAAGAGGTTCTTTATCGCAATAATAACCTTCAATTATTACTTGAGATAAGATGTGATTTCGAAGCCAATTGTTATCTTAAAAACTTTGCTGTTTGAGTATTTCTGCATCCATGAAGAACATTGGAAATTCCTTTCTTTAAAATGTTCTTTCCTTGTCACTGTATCATTTAACAATCTCCATTAGTGAGTATTTCTATTCGGAAAGAATATTTTCGTACCTTCTTAGCTACAAGTACACTCAAGCAGCAGCGCATTATCGAACAACTAGAAATTATTTATGATTCAATCATTTTATGCCACTTTTTTCGGTCCAAATGAGCGATTAACTGGAAAAGATAAATTATACAAAAGAGATTTCTTCCTCCTTCTACGATGTAAGAAATTTGTAGACATTTGGTTTTACATTTTATACATACTTAATAAAATAAACTACCACATTTTGTAAATTTTGAATGGTTTACTCGGCATTTATAAAAATCACACTAATGACACACATTATAGTAAGTCTACAGATTAAAATATTGATATTGCTCATTTTACACAGAAGTTCGTATAATAAATAAACTGTCCAGTCTTAAATTGAATAATAACATGGAGTATAATGTTATCCAGCATAAAGTTTGTTAATTATGAAGTCAGAGAAAGTATAAATAAGCGACATATTACTTTAAGTAAAAGTAGGAAAGGTGTTACTTAACCCTCGTAGCATTGCATGATGAATTGGTAAATGTGACCTAACAGCTCAGTCGTTTTAAGCAAATAAATGAACAATAGTAAAGTATATCTTGTACAATAGGAATGTTTGCTTAGTCGTGGATAACTTAGCTTAGTATACGTTTTTCCATAAACTCTTAGAATTATGCTTACTCATTTCAGTACAATGTTATAGCACAACCTATCCATATTCTTTCCACCAAGTTATGTAATTCATCGGTAAAATGTCTACTTGTTATCACTTCATCAGTAGAAGATCTACTTATTATGTACTTCATCAGTGAAAGGTCGACTTAATGTATTTTTCATAAATAAAACATCTGTTGAAATCAGATTTTAGTGTTGTAGGTCCGTAAACGTAACGCTGACTCAATGCGGACGAATAAAGATTATTTAGAAGCAAATAAAATACCTGGAACACTCTTTCAAATAACAAAGCTAAAACAGAGGCATCTTTATTACAAATATGCCACGCTTCGTCGGAAGCTTTTCTATGGGTGCATAATAAATGCTGATGTACAGTGCCAATTATTAAAACCTATAATTATTATTTTTGTCACCTAAGTGATAGATCAAATGTCTTCCTTCATTGTTTTTGTTGGTTTGAACTGTTGTAAATCTCCCATTTCTTATTGAATTAAAAAAAAGATAACTCTCTGTTTGTAAATTGTTTTCCAAATTATGTCTATAGAGTTTGTAAGGTTCATAGATCTGTATCTATTAGTTTTATCCGCTTTTATTCTTTCTTGATTTGTTGTAAAATTGGCTTGCATCCAAGAAAATGATATATATTATGTTTTGGAAGATAAATCAAAACGATTGCTAAATGGTGTTGGAATAAGACTGATTTCTCTTAGACTTTGCCCAGTTAATTATTTTTATGGTGTCTGCGTGAAATAATGTTTCATTAACTATTATATATTTTGATCTATAACACCCTATTGTGTGATGTTTCGGCACGAAGGTGTTTGTTTTAAAAGGAAATTTTCATATACCTTTCGTTAAGTGTTTTGAAAGTATTTCGAATGTGTGTTTTAAACTTGTGTGATTTTTAAAGAAGTTTCAAGAACACGCCTGTGTAGTTGTTTGTAGTCTAGGAACAGAAATATTTCATCTCATTTTAATAAAATATAATTTAATGTGAGAATACTAAATTAGTCCCATTAAATTTCGATTTATTTTAAACTTATTGAGAATATCCTACCATGTGGTAAGAAGTAACCGGTTCTTATGTTTTTAGCAATATATATATATATATATATATATATATACATATGATTATAACATAATATTTTCAATTATATTTCTATTTTCTGGTGAGTCAGCGAAAAGTTTACGGACTCACAACTCTAAAATCCGGGTTTGAATTCTTACGGTAAGCATTGTTTGGGGGTAAAATTATAATTTTAATTTATTTCAGCAAACTCTAGCAGCACATTTGCAGTTGTGTTTTTGTTTTGTTTGTTCGGAAACAAACTTACGATTAATGTGTTATAAATAATTTTAAAGTAAAAATATGTTTTTCGTTTTATTATGTTTTGTTCTAATCAGTTGGGCATGACTAACTTTTTGGGAACCACTAAACTGTATGCTGCTCAATAACAGTGGATTGTGTTATCGTAGGTGTTTTTGATTATTAAGAAACATTACGAAATACCAAGAGATATTTAGTGTTATCAACTCATTACAACGTTATATTTCTTTGGATTATTTATTCTTCAGTTTGTTCTTCTGTTGTGAAAACTTAACAAAGGAAACTGTATCATCTTAAGGATACCGATAACATTGTTTATGCTTCATGCAGTGTTAAAGAAGTTTCATACAATAACATCATGATCATTATTAGACTGATCATCTTGGATTACCTAAATGATTAAAGCAGAGGACATAACTAGTTTCTAGACGTGAAAAGTTCATTAAAATATTCCACTCTTCTCAACTGTGAAAACCTTTATAACAAAAGAAAAGATAATCAATGTTACCTGTACATTATTCTTGCCTATGGTTATTTATTTTTTGACCTTTACGACTCTTACCAAAAACATTAAAGTATTTCAACATATAATGTCTGTTATTTATTGTTTTACTCACTGGAATTAATTATTTTATAGTGAGAAATGTTACAAGATCAATAACAGCTAATCCATTGGCGAATTAGGTCCTTAGGAGACTTGGAACATCTAAGCGTATTGTCACTGTTAGAGAAATTGTTTTCTGCGTTAACTTGTAATTATAATATTCAGCATAAATTTATCACAATATACCATCAGTTGAGAGAAAAATAAGACTTTGAAATGTGTTCATAGATCCATATCACATTCGTAATGACGAGAAACCCACTTGATGTAAAAACGTATCTCAAGACGGCTGGTATGGGTATTAGAACTTTTACTAAAATAAAATAGAGAACAACATTTCGACCTTCTTAGGTTATCTTCTGGTTAACCTTGAGATTCATATCATAATTCTTTGGTTAAACATCTTAGCCTGTAACAATTTGATTTATATTAGGTTTCTCAAGAAAGCACGGAGGAAAAACTTGTATTTCTAAAGTATGTCAGATATATTTTGTTTCCCATAGATACTCTGATAACACCTCTCAATATTAGTATGAAATAAAAGATACAACAATATAAAAATATTAGAAGAAGATATAAAACATCCTGCACAAACCTTAGCAATGCACTGAATAAAGCACATGCTAAACAAAAGTGTAGTTGTGACACTATACAGAGAGAGAAATGTATGTTACTGTAATTTAGTTTCAAAAAGTTATCAGTGTGTTAAACTGAGACCCATACTTCGAATGATCTTCAACTTAAATTCAGTCATATGATACTTAACTTCTTAATGAAATTTATATTAAAACTAGGTCACAATCTATTTGTGTTTAAGGTCTATGAATGATGTAAGGGAACTTCACACTGTTTTGTGAAGATTACAATCATCTATCTGAAGAAATAATAAGAATGATTAACTTAATCTAATGAAACTCAGAAATTTGATATTTTGAACGCCTGTCATTAGAATACTGTAGTTTTGTCAATGACGAAAGTTTCACTGTATATATAACCAATTATTATACTTGTAGATTTTCAACACGAATTATTGATCATGTAAATGGTGGCTGGTAAATGAGGAATCAGGCCAATCCTTATCATATCCATATACTTGAAATTTAAAAGTAATATATATATATATATATATATAAATATATATATGTATAAAACTGGATTAAGGATAATCTTTTTTTTTTCAGTGAGTGTGAGAATAACATAATATTACCCATTTAGTTTTCTTTATTTGATTAACTACACCAAAACACTAATATTGGAATAATAGTTTACTAAAAAGATTACTGTAGGACTGTGTTGTTTATTTTTGCACACGGATACGTTAGCAGTTTATGTGGCTCTCGCATTTGCTTACGCACGTGTGAATACTTGTCTTTGGTTGTACTATATTAATATATGTAAATGTTGGTTGTTTTATATTATAAAATGTGAAGTGCTTTATCTTGGTAAGAAACAGTAGTAGTAATTTCGTTGTTCTGTCATGATATATGGATAATGTTTTGAGCATGACGAATAAGCAAATGCTGTTGTTATAATTTCCATATTTTTATTTGTTAGTAAACGTTTTGATGATGGCTATGTGGTAAAAAGTTTAATTCTGATATTGACCAATTGAAATAGATTCCTGCATAAGATAGAGACTATTTTTGAAGAGTTGAGCAAAGTCATTTCTTCAGTAACTATGCTTTGCTGCTTATATTGAAGAAGATGCCATGAGAAATATAAAGGACTATGTTAATGATTTTTGGTGTTTGGGCACATGTTAAACTCTGCCACCTTGGCCTAGTATTTTCATTTATAAGAAAAGCATGCTCAAAATTTAAAACGTAGAAATGTGTGAACATGTATGTAATTTCTTAGCATAGTCTATGTAGACATGGTTTTCTACAACAAAATTAATACCACAACAGTATAGATCTGGTTTTAATTCATAATCAAGTGAGCAATATACTGTTCCATTGGCTTTGTATCATACTATTAACGTTTTGTACCTGGGTTTTCCAAGAGCTCTGCCCTGTTATTCACTCTCACACCCAGAATACCTAATTTAGGTAGGCTAAAAGATGTGATCAGACATTGACGTATTTAAAAATTTAATTTTGACAAGATTTTATCAGTAGTAGAATTAAAGAGTTATCACATTCGCAGGACCAAGGGGAACGTGCAATAATTTACACTTTGTAGACGTCGATGGCTATTGAATGCAGATACTATTAGAAAAGAGGAAAAGAAATTCCTTGTAACTTAGGAATAATGGCTGAAAGTTCACCGTTTATATGAATGATGCAACACTAAAATGTCATATGAGCTTTATAAATTGGGAAAGTAACTTCATTCTGCATCACAACATTGTAATAGTAGGGCAGAAATGAATAAAAACCCTATAACCTGCTCGCTTTAGAAAAGTGAACCTTTCTCTGCAGAAGCAAATTGTATTTTGTTATACTACATCCACAAATCTTTATTTTCCAGAATGGAAGTCTTCCTAAAAATTATTTAAGTGCTAAGAAAATACTTATGTAGGAACCTCAGCTTGAAGTCATACTGGGTGTATTCATGATGTCTGCCACAATTTTTCCATCTTACGATTAGCATCACACACAATCTTAATGGCAAAGAGGAAAAATGTCGCTCATCAATTTTTTGTTTAAAGTTAAGCACAAAGTATACAATGGGCTATCCACACTCTGAGCACCACGACTATCAAGTCCCGGTTTCTAGCGTTGTAAATCTACATACTGTACCACTTAAGGTCTGCTTATCATACATACCTCTGTTTGTAATTAAGCGATTCCTGATGTATCAACAAATTCCAGCTTTAAAATGTTATAATCAGAAAGAAGCAGTTAAGATTACAGAGGATGGACCTCTCAGATGTTGTTTTTTCCATTTACCGAAATCTCTGAAACTCCAATAAAGACGCTATCTTGTACAAATATACTCACTTTGATTGTGTTTGAACACTTAATTAAAATTGTTTTACAATATTATACACTATCATACGTTTCTCATCATTTTCAATTCAGTCAAATTTCAAGAATACTGTTTAATTCTGCATGTAATTTTTTGGTCTCACCTTCAGTTATTTTGGGAATTATTCGAAGAAAAATCAGTGCTCCTGAAAATGCTAAATTCTTAACGTGGATCTTCAAAGTTGCAGACTTTGGTTATTTCTATTATTTGATCTTACAACACATAAAGTTTCACTAATTTGCAATTTCAGGACGTTATGTGAATTGGTATATTCCACTAATGGAACACACGTGTGTGTGTGTGTGTGTGTGTGTGTGTATATCTTTTTACTGTATTTATTTTTAACAAAGCATTATTACATAAATGTTTAATAATATCGAAAAAAAGTACGTTGTTAGCCTAGAGATGATGTATGGAGACCGAAATGTTGTTCTTTACTTTATATTAATAAAAGTTTTAATATCCATACCAGCCGTCTTGAGACACATTGTAAGTACATTATTCAGTAATACTTTGTATCCAAAGCAACGTTTGTAACAGAAATTGAACACGTATTTTATAATGTTATAATTTTTTTTTCTGAAAATGACGTACTTTTATGAGGCATTAAAGACTTCGCATATCTATATATGTATGAGTGAATTTAAATTTTGAAAACTGAATCATGACATATAAATAGTACATTTAACAAGTTGTTCAAAAGCACTCACAAACTTTTAAATTTTGAGGATAAAGGTTTAAAAAAGGTGATACAACAGTATAAATAAAAGCAGTTCTGATAAAAGTGTTGTCATCGAAAGAGCATTTACACCAATGTAATGTTTTCCAATGTTTAATTTTTATTTTTGGATTCCTTAATAAAAGTATTATCCCTGCTGTGAGCGACATGAAAAAAGATATAAGTAACACATTCATTGTGAAAATTTGGTTGTTTATCTTAAAAGTAATATCTTTTCGTAATGAGTTACATATAAGTGCATAATTATCCAATAGTAGGGGATTCATTACATCAGCTACACAGGTGGATACGTAGATAAAATGACTTAAGAGTGTGGCCTATTGATTAGTTAGAGTCAGAAAAAAAAAGATAATCTGGCTAGTAACGTCTTTGTCTTATGTGTATGCATGTGCGTGGTTGCTAAGAGATCAAGGTGAATGACAGCCTCGATTGGTAACATCTAAAAAGTGTTGTAACTTTCAGACTTTATTGACATGTCACAATGAAATAATTCCAAAATAAAACTTAAGTCTTAGGAATATATATATGCAAATTTTGATATATTTAATACGTTTAAAAAGATTAAGATTGTGGCACGGAATACCACAGACTCGGAAAATAAATAAATGTGTCTATGTATATCAAATGTCATTCAAAGACATACCGGATAATATCATAAATTAATAATGTATGCTATTAATTTTAGGTAAGATTCGTCTAGATTTCAAATTCTCTCAGTAATGAATGAGCCTGTATGTTTCATGATTATCTCACAAATAAACATCCTTTTCATTGCATCTCAGAAGGTATTGATTAGGATATTGTATCATATCAGAATCTGTAAATTTTGGTGTTTAAAAAGGTTATAAACAGGCAAAAAATTCACAATTTGGTTTTGTGGTTTTCTGAGATCAACCTTGTTTCAATGTTACAAATAAAATATTGGAATACTATGTAGTTAAAAATTAAACAACAACAGTATATCAAAATGTAATTTTGTCGACAAAACTCAATATATATGTAAGTAAAGTTTCTAATGCTTCATTAAGCAAATATGTTTTTAATATTCTGTGTTTCAGTAAATTAGATCGTTATCAAATATTATAGAAAAAATTCCAAATACGTAAATATGTTGTAACTATAATAATTTAACTCTACGAGTGCGTAATTATTTTCTAAGTAATTCACTATTGCGTGTTATTGATTGCATTAAAACAAATAAAAAATAATTAATTTATTATTTACAATTTTACAATTAACCAACTGTTAAGTACAAATATATATATACATTTCAATGTTATCCTCTTTACAGCTGTGAAATTAATATTTGGGAATCCATTAACTCGGAAGCACAAAAATGGCAAATCTTCAAGCATACAGCTTCCTGAAAATTCAAACATTATTCATCATAATGTCTATCTGTTGTACTTACGTATCAACAGGTAAGTTTATTTAGCACCATCGTATCTAACAATGATACCATATGACCATTATTATATATTTTCATGTATACTTCCAATACATAGTATTCCATAACTGTGACTAGTTAATCTCTTATGATAAATCATAATTATTTTATTATTTTTAACCTTCTTATTATAATATATCTATTTAATAATCTTCAAAGCTTCGTACCAAGAAAAACAAAATACTCCTTGATTATAAATATTACATTAATGCTTTTAATTAACAAGAGACTAGTTAGAAAATAAATTATTGTTTATAATAGCTAACAAAATTATGCGTTAGTTAGTATTCAAAAAGTTATTGCTACTCAGTGCTAGATTCGTCCATCAATTAGTAATTAACTAGGTATTACTTAACATAGATATATACGATTAACAATGAAGAAAGCATGTCTACCTTCCAACCCGCTCTGAGGTTCGGCTTCTTATTTTGTCATCATAGATATGTATGTGTAAATTATTTGATACAAGTCAGTGAAGCTTAGGCAACTGTAAGTATTAAAAATGAATATAAATATTTTAATTAAAACATTTCGTACTTACGATTGTAGCGTCTTTTTTTACGGTAATCACACCATGAGAATATATTCGTAATATTCTCAGGAAAAGTTTCAACAGCGACATGTTACAAAGATAAAATATGGGCGAAGAGAAATATTTCTATTTACTGATCATCAATGAATTAACAAGACTACAATGACTGGATTTATTGACTTAATCTAGTAGCGCATTTTAATTGAAATAAACTTATTTATACAATGTGCAAACTTTCTTCGATATATTTCGATTTGCATATGGTTAACCCGTAATGGAAAGTGTAATCCAAAAGGCAAGTACAAGGCTACTAAAGTAACTACTGTGGAAAGCAACCTTGGCTTGAAACAGTGATCTCAAACAAATCCATGACTACCGACATTGATTTGACGAATACGAGGCTAAATGCAATAAACGTATGTAAAAACTAAAACAACTTAAATTCATGAACTACCCCCCAAAAAAAAAAGAGAAGTATTTTTATTCTTGTTTTAGAAGCTTTGAATCTGCCACAGCATTAGCCAGTCACATTGATTTAGTGATACGTAGTTTAAGTATTTTCTTAGAAAACAGGTATTATAAAAGCATAATCTACCGAGAATGGACAGTCTCTGGTAGAAATTGTTATAAAAATGTATCATGATAAGACTTGAGAGACTAATAGCCTAATTACTTTTTATCACGGTTATATAAAAGTTCAGAGTAAGTTGTGAAGATTGCTCGAAACATCTATCATAGAATTTTCAACGAAAGCTAAAAGGGTGTTTAGTATGTTAAAACTAATTACATCAAAATTAAGATTGTTTTGCTACAATAATGTTTCATACTGCTACCAGGTCTGCAGATTCTTTTTGGATAATTTGTTCTCATAAACAAAGGTTTAAATATTGTCATTTTTGCAGCCTCTCTCTGACCAGAAGAATAATTCTTAATATTGTAAACTATGATGAAATGTGGATGGTCATGTGAAATATAGACTTGGGTGATAATTGTTAATTTATATTCTGATATTCTACTTACTTATTAATTTTTCAATTTTCTCTTTCCACCCTCTTAACTAGTATTTTACTGCCATCTCTTCACGGATGATTTAAGAGCAAAATGTTTTTGTTTTAATTTTATTTTATATTGATATTCATTAAAATGTGTACTAATAAACTATATTTCAACGTATTTGACCGGCAAAATATAGGCTTCCACATAGCTTTTTACTTGAACTTACCTGGAAAATAATGTTAGTGCAGTGTTCTTTCATCAAGGGCCCGGCATGGCCAAGCACGTTAAGGCGTGCCACTCGTAATCTGAGGGTCGCGGGTTCGCATTCCTGTCGCGCCAAACATGCTCGCCCTTTCAGCCGTGGGGCGTTATAAGTTACGGTCAATTCCGCTATTTGTTGGTAAAAGAGTAGCCCAAGAGTTGGCGGTGGGTGGTGATAACTAGCTGCCTTCCCTCTAGTCTTACACTGCTAAATTAGGGACGGCTAGCACAGATAGCCGTCGAGTAGTTTTGTGCGAAATTCAAAAACCAAAAACAACTTTTTTCATCAAATAGGCCCGGCATGGCCAGCTGGGTTAAGGCGTTCAACTCGTAATCTGTGGGTCGCGGGTTCAAATCCCGGTCGCACCAAACATTTTCGCTCTCTCAGCCGTAGAGGTGTTATAATATGACAAATTCCAAAACAAACAAACAAATTCATACTTTCCCACCTTACTTTATCTCCTTAAATAAGTCAAATCAAAATACAGGAAAACTCCCACGTAAAGGTAAACAATCTTCAATGAGCGGGAACGAAGAAGAACCACAACGCTCCTGAATACCCCTGTTTGGGAGATAATTTTTCTCCTTCTCTAAACTAAACCTCTGCCAAGGTTTTGTTTTGTTTCACACATACTGATCTGAAGACAAAAGACGGAAGACTTTCGAAACGTTGTTCTCTACACTTGTGTCTCTACAACAGGCAGTTGCTGTCCATTCTACAAAGATTCATCATGAATACTCTGATATTAAATTTCTCAGTATTTTCTGCTACTTCTATAGTATTATTTTTCGTATAATGGTTGATTTCTCTCACATTCATTCAGAGTCACTAACATTTTGAGTGATTCTTTGTTACCACTTCAGCCGTTGTCTTACTTCTTTCGCTGATCTTTCATGATTATTTATAACTAGGGGATGTAGCTCGGAAATTCGGTCTTATATATTAATTAAGCATAATTAATGTTTCACAAACTGTCAAAAAACTAGAATTAACGTTTTAATTAACGTTTAATTTATAACAAGATACAAAATTAATATAGCTTTTATATCTTTTTATAAATCGTTTGGAGAATACATTAGTATATGCTTTCTGACGCATGCATAGTTAAAAGAAACATATATAGCACTTTGATAATAAAGTCGTGATTTATGCTTACTTTACATAAACATTAGACTGCCAATTAACCTAATAAATAACATATTTACCTTACCTTTGAGATAAACAAAAAGTTGCAATGAAAATTCAAAATAGAAGCTCTAGAAACCGTATACACTCCACGCTAGCCTTCATATAAACAAAAATGACATGGAAAATGTGAAACAGCCCATTAAGCATTTTAAATACACGTTTCACCTATTGTTCATGTTTCTAGCTAAACATTGAACAGCAGTTACATGACTTATCATTCATTATTCAATTTTGATGATAAAATTGTTTTTGTTTTGTTTCTGGAATAACATTTAATAACATAATTATATTTGTTCGAACTGTGGAAGAAACGAGACTTTAACTTCAATTCCAGTGCACTATTAATATCTTTTTTTAGCCATTTATTTTCACTGATTTGAACTAATATCATGTTCTGCACAAATCAAATAACTTTTTTATGGACATTAAAGTTTATATTTTGTTAAAATATACTTATCTGTCCTCACTTGCAATCATTTTTAAAACACCTTAAATTGTTCGCAAAATGACTTTTGCGCATAGGAAGTTAATTTAAAACTAAAAATTAGTTTCTATTGCTAACAGTTACATTGTACGTGAGAGGAGCATTTTTTCTTTTAGGAGTTGTTTTACAAACTTTTTTTTTTTAAAACACAAGAAGTTATAATTTCAAAATCTGATATAAGTCCAATATTAGTTTCCATAACTGAACAAAAAGCATATTAAATTGTAAATAATATATTTTTATCTAACATAATTTATAAATAAAATCTGTTTAATAAATACTCTAGGTTGTATACATAAAAGTTTTTTTCGTTTCAATAACACAAGCACTCAAAACTTTACTAACAAACAAACAAAAAAGTTTTTAACTGATCTAAGCGAAGAACATTTACTGTTTATATATCTCTAACTCCATTACTTACAAACTAGAAAAAAAAGTTTCCCAACTGATGACTTCCGTGTGCTTTTCACCTGAATTCATAACATGACAAGACTGAATATACAACGTTTAAAATATCATAAAAATTATGATATTATAACACTTTTGCTATTCCACAAACCCCTATGTTTTAGCTGTATTGAAGCGTTATGTGTAGCAATAGAATTAAAATTTAATAGTTCTTGCAACATGTTTAAGTTGGGACAAGAATACGAAGCCAAAATGGAGTGTCCTGCTTTCGTTATATGCTTTCTTAACGTAACTGAGATTAGGCGTAGCTTCCGAATTTCAAATGATACCAGCGAAATAAGTGTGTTTTTTGTTTCTCTTTCGGAGATTCGTTTCAGTAAAAATACTAAAACAATTAAAGCCCAAGGGGTTTAATGATAAAAGAAGGTAGAAAGTTTTCTAGGTCGGTTAATTAAGTATTTTTTTGTTTCTTAAGATTAAGGACAAAAATACAGAATCAATTACATCACTTATATATTTTTTTAATTACATGTAACTATAGCTGAATGTTATGTCAGAATATTTGTATTCATGATTTTGTTTCTGCGCATTTTCATCGGGTCATTCACTTCAGTTTATTAAACAATATCAAACATCATCTGAAGTATATTTGAAAAATGATATTTAATTAAATATTTCAATGTGTTAAAAGACAGCTCGTAAAAAACTGAGTATTGGTATTAATAGTTTAGGCTTAAAAACACATTTATATTTATTTTGTTGTAATTAAATGCTAAGATCATCACACTTAACCCTCTTAAACACAGTTATTTTTCAGCATGATAACTAACGTTCATTGAAGATTTAGGAAAAGGAATACACTGATGCATATGAAGTTCAAAAATCATTCTAATAAAGAATTTGATGAAAGTTTGTTTGAAATTCACGCAACGCTACTCGAGGGCTATATGCGCTAGCAGTCCCTAATTTAGCAGTGTAAGACTAGAGGGAAGGCAGCTAGTCATCACCACCCACCGCCAACTCTTGAGCTACTCTTTTACCAACGAATAGTGGGATTGACCGTCACTTATAACGCCCCTACGGCTGAAAGGGCGAGCATGTTTGGCGCGACCGGAATACGAACCCGCGACCCTCAGATTACGAGTCGCACGCCTTAACACGCTTGGTCCTGCCGGGCCGGGGATAGTATGAAAATGACGGGTGAGAAAGGAGAGCGAGACAAAGGCGGCACAAGGAAAGTAGGCCAGGCCGGAGCCTGCAGTACAAATAGCCGGATGGCAGACGAGACGAAACATCAACTCAAACAGCACAGTTCGGGGCCAGGCAAGGATGTTGCCTTGACTGGGATCTAAAGATCCAATGCCTGAGATTTAGTTGTGGGGAGAAACTGGAGTACCCCGAGAAAACCAACTTTCACGGCCAGAGCGCCGGATAATCTGCCCAGACCGTCCCCGAAAGTAGTTGGAAAGAAAATCAAGAAGTGTATACATTGTGTGTGTAAGGTTTTACTGTATACAGTTGTGGTGATTTGTCTTGCTTGAGTATGTCAAGAAGTAGAGGAACAAAACATTCTACCGTTTCTTGACATATTCAACAGCAAACAAGCAAGACAAATAACCACAACTGTATAAAGCAAACCCACCTACACTTCCTTCCAGTCCTATTATCCAACCTTGATGAAACGTGGTTCAATTCAATGTCTAAACAAGAGAGCAGAAAACATTTGCGATAAGACATCCATTGAAGCAGTACGCTAAAAGATCGTATGTAGAGTTTTAAACAGAGTGGTTACATCTCCCCCTTCATCAAAAACTCCTTAGGAAGGCCATGACAGAAAGAAAAGATCAGAAAGTTACCATAACTACTACTATTAACCTACCATACCTGCAACATTTCAATGAAAAACTCAAACGCATAGCCAAGAATTCAACATAGAAGGCTGGTGGAAATCCTACAATACTTTAAGGTCCATCCTGGTAAAAACACAAACAGCGACCTACCAAAGAGAATCTCAAAAACGTCATCTACGAAATTCCGTGTTCCTGCAACGATACATACATTGGAGAAACAGGAAGAAAACTCCCGATAAGAATAAAAGAACATAAAGATAGTACAAGACTCATGAAAATACAAAATTCAGCCATTGTAGAGCACGCCACATCAACTGGACACAGAATAAACTTGAAGAAAACTAGAATCATCAACACAGACTAATTCTGGAAGACAAGACAAATCAAAAAATCATTTTATATTAGCATTATTAAACCTACACTAAACAGAAATTTCGGATTAGAGGTGATTAACCTGTAGCTGCCATTAGTTAAATGTACAGGAAATTTCCCTCCAATCAGAAACCAATCACAAAACGCTCTCCAGAATCCACCAGGTCACTATAAAAGACCAATAACACCTTACACACACACTGGCCTGAAGACGAAAGACGGAAGACTTTCAAAACGTCGTCCTTTACATTTTCATCTCCACAACAGGCAGTTGCCGTCCATTCTACAAAGTTTCATAGAGAACATTAGGTACAAATCTATGAATAAGATATGAGCAAAATGGCACGAATTTTCTTAAAGAAAGTTTGTTTGTTTGAAGTCAACTGCAAAACTACATGTTGGGCTATCTGCACTCTGCCCACCAAAGGAGTATCGTATTTTAAATGTTAAAATTAAAACTAAGTTTACAGAGGATTAATTAGTATCATTAAGAATGAAAGGAAAGAAAAATTACGAAAAAACTAATTCATATTGGTTTCTAATTAATGCTAACGAATTTAAGTAATACGTCACTACCGATTACATTTTATTTTTATATTCCAATCATTCTTAGTAATTTTGAACTTAGTTTGGTTTTGGTTAAGTTCAAAGCTACATAATAGAATACCTCTCTCGTGCTTTCCTTTATTTATGCTGGACCCCCAGTGACATAGCGGAATGTTCGCAGACTTAAAACGCTAGAAACCGGGATTCGATATCTGTGGTGAGTAGTGCACAGATCCCCTATTCTGTAGATTTGTGCTTAACTCCAAACAAACAAACAATTTCTTTATTTTTATGAAAAGACGTTGAAATAATGTGTTTATGGAATGGTGAAGAGTTTTTTTTTTTTTTTAATCTAGCAATAAAGATTAGCAATAGAATACTTAAAATGTTTTTAACAGGTGAGTGAAATGTAGATAGATCCGGCATGGCCGGGTGGGTTAAAGCGTTAGATTCGTAATCTGAGGGTCGCGGGTTCGAATCTCCGTCACACCAAACATGCTCGTCCTTTCATCCGTGGGGGCGTTATAAAGTTACGGTCAATCTCACTATTCGTTCGTAAAAGAGTAACCCAACAGTTGGCGGTGGGTGGTGATGACTAGCTGCCTTCCTTCTGGTCTTACACTGCTAAATTAGGGATGGATAGTGCAGACAGCCATCGAGTAGCTTTGCGCGAAATTCCAAAACAAACAAAAAATTCAGAATAAAACAAACAAATGTAGATCTGAGAAGTTAAAATAAAACGTTTAATATGGACTTAAACATTATGACCAACATACAGTATGAAACTGATTCAATTTTGCCGTGTATTAACTGAATATGCCTTTTATAGAGCCATATTACCGCCAACCGAACAATCACATTATTATAAGGTGTGATATTTCTATATATAATTTATAAATTTCATTTTGATGGCGTTGTCAAAAGTATATTACACTTTGCTGGTTTAAAAAGTTTCTAAAAATTTGCGTCACTTGTTGAAATAGGAAGTTATGAAAGAATATTCAACTGATCTATGAAAACTTTGTTAGAATGTACAGTTGAAATGGAATATCAGTTGATAGTCTTAAAACGAATAATATATATAACATATTTGCCTGATTGGGATATTCGGATAATTAAAAATAAGGGGGATTTAATAAATATTCATTATTTAATTTATATTTGAATATTAACTGTTAATGGCTATTGGGAAATGAGGACTATTATGTAATGTCGATGGTGCTCAGTCAAATGATCACCATTGTACCAGACTCCGCTATTTCTATGTTAACAAACTTTTTACGAGTAACCGCCTTGTTAATCTTAGACAACACATCTTCACAAGGTTTTCACAGACCCTCCATTGTTCATCTATGTCAGCTTCTAAGATCACTTTTACGTAAAACAAATGTACAAACATACGCGTGCATTCGAGCGATTAGACAAGTGCATTATATATATAATGATAGCATGTAAGTCTACTTTAATTCCATATGCTTTGTTGAAACATTGTTGTGGGCTTAGTCATAGGATTTAGTGCTTTATCTTGAGGACGTTGTTGACTGTACAGTGTGTTAACTTAATTTTGCATAACTTGTATTAATTTGTTATTTTGGAAGTAATTAAACTTACCTCTTCTCTTTTATGAAAGTTGTGAAGTTTACATTTCTTATTACATGAGAACATTTTCTTTAGATTCTCTGTACTACGTTGGAAAGTCTTTATGATTTAGTCGCCCAAATTGTTTAGCAGTGTTTCAGTATAACTAGGCTGTAACCGATATTGTAACACTTAAATCTTTCTATAACACTCGGATCATTTATCTCAGAATTTTCTGCAGTTTATTTTGTTCTAAGGCCTGGCATGGCTAGGCGGGTTAAAGCGTTAGATTCGTAATCTGAGGGTCGTGGGTTCGAATCTCCGTCACACCAAACATGCTCGTTCTTTCAGCCGTGGGGGCGTTATAAATATACAGCCAATCCCACTATTCGTTGGTAAAAGAGTAACCCAAGAGTTGGCGGTATGTGGTGATGACTAGCTGCCTTCCTTCTAGTCTTACACTGCCAAATTAGGAACAGCTAACGCAGATAGCCCTAGTTTAGTTTTGTAGAAAACAATTTTGTTTTCACCAACATGTCTGGTGTAGCCATAACTTACCTATCTTTACAAAGATAAGATATTTGTGAATTACCATGTGTATAATTGATAGAAATAGATACAATCACTTTCTGGATGAGGATGGATTTCCTTAAATTTTATTTTTTTGAATTTTGGCAATGGTAATGTCAATCTTGTTTATGTGATATGACGTTCGAGTGTTATGACATTCTTTTTCCAATGTTATTAACTGAATTATAGACAGATGGTATTAAAAATCGGTATACTCAGTTTTTTTTCATTTTAATGTTTCACTTTACTATCAATAGTTAAAAATTCTCTGTGAACCAAATATATCGGCACTAAACATGTGTCCTCCAACTCCAAAGATATCATCAGCTGTGGCGGCACACAAATATGTTAGCTTATGTGAATCATTCTTATAAAGCGCTTTCAATTTTCAGTATATTTTGATGGTTATTCCTCTGAAACTCAAATGCAGAGTCAAGTCTTTTAGAGCACAAATAACTCGTCTTTGTTTCGACATTTTATAGAACATTGTCCAACTCATTCTTTCCACTTTTGTTACATTTCACAAAGTTTTGTCGCTTTACTATCGTTATTTGAAAATATTGTTCTTTCTACCTACACATTTTATATGCAACCCATAGTTCTTACAAATCCCTTACTTCTTCAATTTATTCCGTAGGAGTTTTGAATCAATTTAATATTGGAATTCTCTAAATGTCACTATAAGGAAGTTTATTTTGGACGTCGCTTCCTTTTATTAGACTTTAAATCCTCGGTTGCATCAAAATGCTCTCATGTTATTTGAGCTGCACCTTTTGAAATTCTACATTCTTTATTCGTATATCCTAGAGATTTCACTTCATTATATAAAGCAAAGATGTGAACTCAATTTGGCTGCTGAGTTCTAAATATTATTCTTATTTTTGTTTCATCTATGTTGAACCTTATAAATCTTTGCACATAGGTGGCACTTTACGTCATTCACTGTTATTAGCTGAAGTGAAAGAAACTCATCTATTTTGCATTTGAGTGACGGCTCTGTAGAGAAGTGAAATTAATGTTATTATTCAATATATAATAACATTTGGTTATTTAATCTAGAAAAAAATAAAGAAAATAGGTTGAACAGATTATTCAACATTTCGTGTAATATTTCTAATAATTACATTTCTTTTATTTAGAGAAAAAGTGAATAAGCAACCAATAATTTTTTACCTAATCTGAAATCCAAACGTACAAAACCAGTGTATGATTTATTTATACAGTTAATGTTTCGTCTGTTATCAGCAAAGATATGTTATTACGTTTAAGTGAAATTAATGCTTACACCTTCTGAGGTTAAATTGTTCTTGAGGTATCATCAAATAACGAAGGTTAATATAATATCATGGTGATTTGAACAGTTTCGTTGTCGACAGCATGTTTGCGACACATTTATTATGTTTATCAGTCATAAAATTTCATGTTAATTAAAGTATAAAATACTGAAACTTAAATACCCAGTCAAAGTTTACAGTTAAATATGGAACTGAATTCAGTTTATCTCTTCGTATTAGTTTGGTACATAATGAGTAAAGCAGTTCTAAAAGTGGCACATCACAACTGTATATAATTTGCAGGTTATCTTATAATAATAAACACTTATTAATTGCCATATTAAGAAACACCCTAAATGGATGTTTTAGAAGGAAATTAATTTTATATTAACTTTACTAATAGTATTATCAGTAAAATGTACAAACTCTCTCCACCTCTAAAGTTTTAAAACTTGCATGGTCCTCAAAACTAATGATAAAGCAATTACATTACCATATACATAGGACAAATTTTTAATACTTTAAATATGTTGGTCTTAATCTCAGGCAGACTGTAACCACATAATAATATTAGCGGTTTGTTTAATTTTTTTTATATATATATATATATATATATGTTTCTTTTAATTTTTAAGATGTGTTCCCTGAAACTATACATTCGTTTATTACCTAAGGATTTCCTTATTATAGCTGTACAGAAAAATATTTAGCTCACTACACGTATGAAACGACTTACTGTGGACTACCGCACAGTATAATGGTATCAAACACAATATAAGTCATAACCGATACTTTTGTGATAATTAGTCGAGCAAAGAATGAGTTTTACAGATTAAGGAAATGGTTATCAATCCTATTTTGAATAATCAGAACTCGGCCATAACATTTTCAAATTGGAACCATTCTAAATTTTAGAAGAAAGTTTGGAAGTTTAAAACAAGCATAATATGTAAACATATTATCATGAAAACAAGCATTTCACAACTTAGTAATTTCACTACACATTTACGGTGCTTGAAGTGAGCTGAATAAATGTTTTGTTGTAATTATAGATAAAATACTTGGTAAAGAAAACAACAAGAATTGCTTGCCTTAAGCTTTTGATCTAAAACTACTAAAGGGTTATCTAAAAACAGTGTTCATAATTGTGAACTGATAAACTAGAAGGTAGTCAAAGGCAGCTATCGCCGGCTTTTAGGCTATTTTTGTTGTACCAAACAGTGGAATACGACTGTCTTTCTTATGATGCATTGTTGGTTTCAAATATAATAACACGTTCTTTCCACAACTAGATGAGACCAACGAGGGCTCAGGTTTGCAGTCTGTGCTTGTTACAAATAGGCCTCACCCAGGCTAATAGAAACTGTTAATATTTAAACAACATTGGTTTTTATTCTCTTCATATTCTAGAACAAAATTACTTGTTTTATTTATTATTATTAAACCCAGTCTTATGAAAGATAATGTATATTATTAAATAAGTAATTATACATGTTTTTTTTCAATTAAATTAAAACTTAACCTTTAATACGCAAAGTCCTGAAACTTACCTTATTAAATTTAAAAGTGTTTAATAACTGCTAGTATGGTGTCTTTCTTTGGTATAAGTAGAATAACTGATGCTAGATTCAAAATAAATAATATGATGACTATAAATAACTGTGTTTATTTAAATTCAGGGTAGAATTGCATAATAAAATATAGTTGCTCTGTTTTTATAAAAAACTACTAAATCAGGTGTAGATTAAATTTACCGCTTATTTATAACAGCAAAAACTCCTTTTGTTGAATTTGGGTAAAATTATTATAACATTAAAATAAACTGAATGATAAATTTGGATCATTATTTTAGGCGATTACGTTACTTGTTGAAAAGCTTAAACATTGGCAAAAAAATATTTATATATCTGACCATATTTTACTTGATATATTTTTCGATATGCTAAGTATTTCTTTGAGAATAATACATTGATGTGCAATATTAATATGGCAACTAGTGATATATATATATATATAGCGATTAAAAGAGCTCAGAATAAGAGATAAATCAAAGTTCACATTGGAATAGACTACGCCTACATAACATTACGCTATAAATAAATTCTTACTTTTCAGCATCATTTTGTCTGGTAACATGTATTTTAGAACATCCATTCCCTTGCTACACTTGGCTTTCATAAGGTATTCACTACAAAATGCTATTGTAACGAACACTTGACACTCACTTTTCTACTTTAGTGATCACGTCCACTTAAACACTCATTTAAAGCTGTCTTCCAAAATCTTGTATCCCAACTTTGTATACAACATACAATCAGTAACCTGTACTTTGAAGAGTTTGTTTGTTTGTTTTTGAATTTCCCACAAAGCTACTCGAGGGCTATCTGTGCTAGCCGTCCCTAATTTAGCAGTGTAAGACTAGAGGGAAGGCAGCTAGTCATCACCACCCACCGCCAAGTCTTGGGCTACTCTTTTACCAACGTATAGTGGGATTGACCATCACATTATAACGCCCCCACGACTGGGAGGGCGAGCATGTTTGGCGCGACAGGGTTGCGAAATCGCGACCCTCAGATTACGAGTCGCACGTCTTAACACGCTTGACCCTGCCGGGCCACTTTGAAGAGATAAATACTTAAAAACAGTGTTTGTTAATCAACTGCATGTAGTGTGAAGGCATTTTTTCAGCTTACTGTTTTGTACTGTTATATGCTCTAAATAACACGCTTCTTGTGAATGTATGTATTTGACTTAGCTTTCCTCTTGTGACTGTACTTTTATATGAATTTTAACGTGTAATTAAAAATGTTTTAAAGAAGTCTCCATTAATATCTTTAATTTTTGAATTACTTATAAAGAAGAATTGTGAAACTAAAGAAATAAATTCTCACAATCCTAGTTTCTGAATGCAAGCTGTTAATCAAGTTTCTCGTGTCAATCCTTCCAGGGTTTCATGATCTTTAATTCTGTTTCTGTTTATAAAGATTTTCGTATCATTACTAACTTGTTAAGGAATTTGTGCCTTATTTTAATGTTCCATTTAAGTTATTTATTTTTAATTCAAATTAACACAAAGTTATATAAAGATAAGCAGATACAAAAAATAGATTTCATTGTTTTATTTATTTCGCCAAAACAACAAAAAAAGATTTGAATACATTAAGTGCAAATAACAAGAGACAGTGGAAGTTCACACATCATACAAAGTGATTAAGTGATGAACTTATCTCAATTTTTTAATAGGAAACTTTTTTACAGAAAATCCATTCATCTCTAATGCAAAAAGTAAACAGGGTATTCAACATTCAAAAGGATAGAGAAACATTTAATAACATGATGATTTACGATGATGATATACCAATAGTTGTCTACTTACTATTTTATTTCTTTTATAAAGATTTTAGATTCATAAGTGAGATTGAAATGTTACACGCCAACATGAGTGTTGCATAAATATATTTTAAATCTAGATGAGCTGATGTTAACTTTTCAATGATGTATTGTCCCACCTTCAACTTAACAAATCATATTCATTTGTGTTTCCATTGCAGTAGTCCAACACTGATACAAAAATGAAGCCTTCAGTTCATGAAAGAATTATTCTACCTACCATTTCAAAATAACATCAAAGCTTTGGTGCTACACCGGAGGAGTTAATTTTCTTTAAAGTAGTTTGGTAACTCCCAGTTCCATAATCATTACAAACAAATATATATTTATTTTCTATAACAGAAACTTTATAACTAAATATTTGGTGTGTTTGGTTACTTTCAATTTCATAATCATTACAAACAAATGTTTCTTTTTTTTTCTATAATACAAACATAATAACTAAATATTTGGTGTGGTTGGTAACTCCTAATTCCATAATCAATATAAACAGATGAAACTTAAATGTTATACAATTTATTATTATGACCAATCATATTTAATGCCATGTTTTCTTGAACTGAAATAACGACACTAAAGCGAAATATTTGGCTACAAAATGATAATTAATAATGCTGAGAGCAATTGTAAGTTTTACATATGTTTTGTGAAATTCAGATATCATGACTACACTTAACATGGAATAAATATACAAAATGGATAAATAGAAATATACAAGTAGTTTAGATGTTAACTTTTGGTTATAGAAAAAACGCTGTACGTGTTGAAATTTTCTGATAATTTTTATTCATTTTTTTCAAAATAACAAGGGTTAAAACAAAATACAAAATATATTTCTTTAAAGTTTAAAGATGAAAAACAAATGCTAGGTATTATTATAAGGAATCTTAAATGGATTGAAAAACAATATACATCTTGTTTAAGCTCTAACATCACTTCATAATCATACATTTAGCCTTGTATTTCAATTGTAATACAGCATTTTGTATGAGTATCTCTTTCTATTTATAATGTTAACGATTCTGAGTATTGATATCCATTGTTTCTATTTATAATGTTTAAAGTATTAGCCGCGGCATAGAGGTTCATAGAATTGCTCTGACTTTTTGTTTTTTTGTTGTATTCAGTACCAACCTTTAGGTCGTAGCTTTGTTATCTCTTGTCCAATTTGAGAGTTAATTACACGTTTGGACTCAAGAGATCAAAACATTTCATTTGATGTATCTGACCACATCCTAGGTTTTATAGATTAATTTACTCTATTCCTGCCTAAAAGAAGTTCAAGCTTCGTTGCTATTGAAGATTCTCTTGTTACTGAGTGTGTACTGTGGTCTACAAACATATATTTGATGGAAAGTTTCCTATTTCATACTTCAATGTTAGCTACTAGAACGAGTCGAAATACATCCACTTCTAAACTAGTCTTCAATGGAGATATTGCATGAGGTTCTGGTTATTTGTAGCATGTAAAGCTTTTTGTAAGCTTAGTATACCATAATTATTTGGATGAGAAATGAACATGAGTTTTAACACATTCAAATTTAACATGATAATCTCAAACTAACGAACTTTTCTATTTTTAGTGGACATTGAAATATTTCTATACCTAACCATTTATTTGATATCAGATCACACAGTCTGTAATTAACCGTAAGCTAGTTATTGTTTTCTCGGCTTTAAAGCAGAATAGTGAGTTTTATGAAAAACCTCAGTATAATCCTAATATACATTGGAATTTGATTGATATGACATCTTATGTATATATATTTTTTAAATTATTCTTCGATGGTGTAAAATGTATTTTCGAAAGAAATACCAAACCCTGAATATATTCTGACGAATGACGAATTAGTAACGTAATTAGAATTTATTTATATGTCATTTCAATTACTACTTACATAGACTGAATAATAAATCGTAAATTTGTAATATGATATTAAAGACAGTTACGTTAGATATTCATACAGTAAACACGTTTTTGTTAGTATTATTAATACTACCTCAGATAAATATTTCGATATATTGTAAGTTACTGCATCAGTCTTAAATTTACCAAGTCATAAGCTATAACATAAGTTATAAAATATGCAAAGTAAACTTAC
Source organism: Tachypleus tridentatus (assembly GCF_004210375.1). Taxonomy (NCBI): domain Eukaryota; kingdom Metazoa; phylum Arthropoda; class Merostomata; order Xiphosura; family Limulidae; genus Tachypleus; species Tachypleus tridentatus. The sequence continues at coordinate 234,484,173 of NC_134837.1, read as the reverse complement.
TTAGTTTATTTATTCTTTTTACGAATTGCCTGTGACTATGTAAACTATAAACGAGCTCAGAATGTCATTGTTGACATTTTAATCTTTGTTGCCGTAATTCTATTCTCCAATCAGGTAGTTTCTTATGTTCAATACAGCTTCATTCAGCGGTTGAGATTAATCTTATGTTTCCTTTTTTTTTTCAGAAAAACAGAATAAGATAATTTTCACTTCATCAAAAATAAAGTTTGATATGTTCATCATATATATATTCGATTATACATTAAAATAGTATTATTAAAATATAAATAGTAATTAGCAACCATATAATTATATTTGGCTCAAGCAAATATTAGTCAGTAATATACGTTGAATTGAAAATAATCAACACACCACAGTGTTTCATTTGGCGCCAATTTTACGTAAAGTGATAAATTTAGACTGAATAATATGTTGAAAAGGGGTTATCATTAATTGCAATAATAATATAAAATTAACTTAATATATTTTAAACTTTTTTTAAGGACTTGCAGTAGTTCCTTATAAGTTTGACTTACAAAGACCTGTTGAATCACGAGTTTTAATCAGAGCAAAATACACACCATTATTGAGTAATATTTATCAATTGTACGCATATCATCAGTAGAAACAGCACATCGTTATCAACTGGGCGGCTTATTCCTCCCTAAATGAATGTTTTAGGCTTAACCAACTTTTTTATTAATTCTATTTATTATTTGTTTTGATTTTATGTAGTTGATTACACACTTTCAAATGAAACACACTGCCACTATAACCTCTTTCTTTGCTATTTGTAGTGGAATATATGAGAACCACATACTATATATATAGATGTGTTTCTAATCACTAGAGAACCATATATATATACATATTTACTTTAAAAAATATCAAACTCTGCTATCCTTAAAATTGAACACCATCAACGACGAAATGTTTGTTGTTGTTTTTCTTGAATTTTAAACAGTTAAAATAAGCTAATACCTTTAACATTCTGCTATTTTATTTGCATACATGTTGATTTTTTATTCTAATAATAAACTGATGAATAGCAACAAAATCATCGAGATCAGAACATATACGTTTCGGTTTTTAATAAGATTTTATATTTCTGTGTATAAATCATATGCGTTTTCAGTTTTCTCTCATATCTCTTCCTCTAACGTTGAATCGCATCGTTCTGCGTATATTAAACTAACGACCATAAGTAGTTATGTTTCCATTTTCTTAAGTGACATTTTTACTACACTCTCTTCAATCAGGTATGGTTCGATGTAGTACTGTTAATTGTACCAAAAGATAACATCTACTTCATACTAGCTAAAGGAAAGGGTTTGTTTTATCACATTTACCTATTACGAAATATGTCAGCTAGAAATTATAATATCTGATATTAATCATATGTGTTCTTACTGAAATTTTGAATTATTTGTGAATTCAAGTTTGAAATGTTTTGTTTTGGAGTGTATCCCACTTTAAAACAGCTTCGAAAGGCATAGTTGTGCCAGTCACGGCTATTATAACTTATAGTATTCCTATATACCCGTCCTATGCTTAGGGCACAACAAGTATAGATATTAAAAGAAAAATGAAGGTCGTATAGATTGATTTATTCGAATCCTGTGTAAAGGAATTCTAAGTGCCGCAGCTACTGAGAATTTCCTTTTGTTTGACTTTTAAATTTGTGTTGGGTGACGTTGCCACGTTATTATCCCAAATGTTCCCATAAGAACTTTGAGTAGTCATTTCACAATCTTCTATGTAGTTTATTTGGATTTCTATGTAATTATTTATTTGTTCTCTGACCAGTATATATATGTGTTTGAATCGCAGGTCACCATAGAACGTCTGAACCTGACTTCATGCAGTAGAGCGTAGCTCATTTGCTGTTGTTTTTTTATTTCATAAAATTAATCAATACAAACAATCATTCGAATAAATAGCGTTATTTTAAGGGAAACTGGTGACAACTGAACCAGCAGTTTCCTATTTATAACTAAAACGATTTGTTCTTTAAACTTCAGTAGCTCACCGTCACCTATATCTTAATGGGTGTTAAGGTTGTGACATAGGTGACGTATCTCCTTGTAAAACTTTGTTGAAGAGTATTGCATAGTTACAGAAGGATGATCAATATAAGATAGTCTGACACATATCTGAATATATTTATATATTTGTCTTGATACTGTAAAATTCTGTTCCAAGAAATATCTTGTTTTCAACATTTCGTTATTGCGTACAAATTCTAATTAAACTGTAAATTATAAAATACTAATTTTTAGTAAGTTAGATGTAGTATTTTAACTGAAACTCCACCAAAACCTCTTGTGAAGTCAAAATATTCTGATCCATTTCGTCTTTCAATCTGAAGCATTTTTCTCATGAAGAAACTATCTTACAACAGAAGCCAAATTACAACAAGAAAACTTGTTTTTTTACATTTATAGTTGTAAATAAAGCTAAAAACGATATATTCAAGATAGGATTATTTTGTCGTTTAAAGAACGCTTAAAGCGAAATAAAAAGTTTACTGGAAAGAAAGATGCAAAAAAAGTATAGGGTCGTAAGCTGGTCGTACATAATTGGTGCTAAGTGTATTGAGGTAACGTATTTCAAGGTCTTTAGTATTTATTATTTAAAAATATTTCAGAGGAATCAAGTGCACTTCAATATATTCTCTTCGCTTCAATGTATCTAACCTCAGGTTATTCACATTTATCTTGAAGTATTCAACTTTATAACAGTGTATTCGCTAGTAGTACAGTATATACAAGTGTACCTAATCGTTTTCAGTAATGTCTCAAAATATTTGTTTGCACCTCGCTGCCTTCACATCACCTTTTGTACTTAAAGATTTGGTATATTTATGTAAGTACCACGCTAGTGTTGTTTATGATATTCATATACTCTACAGTGTATCAAGAATATCTAAGACTGCAGTGGTAACCATGTATAAAAATCTATTTAAAAATACTATGTTATATGTATAAGTATGTGTGTGTGTGTGTGTGTGTGTGAAAAGTAAGAAAAATGAGATCAGAACGGGTTTCGTGGCACCTAGTAATATCAATAACCATATAATTTCATAATTGGATAGGAACCGTAACGAACACTGCCAGTATCGATGAAAATTAATGTGACAAATTAGTCAAGAAGTTGTAATGTAGCATGTATATCAATCTTAAAAATAAAAATAGAATATTCTATATAATTAATAACATTGGAATATATTTTTAATTTACTGTTTGTTATGTTACTAAAAGTATTGGGAGTACCTCCACAAAGGGCTATCACTTTTGCACTTCTGGTGGGTAATTAAAGCTTTTTAAACTATCTTCAAAAGGCATGGGACTTCGTGAACTGTTTGTTTCTTGGGCAACACTTCAAAGCTCAATATACCATGTGACCTCATGTATATTGTGTGTATGGTTGTGATGAGAGATTAAACACTAACATCATAAAGTTTTTTGTGCATAATGAATACGCTAGTTAACAGTCATGGGTGAACGATTTAACAATAGATGTCATATTTACTTTTATGCCGATATTTACTATTCTCAACCTGAATAGTGCCTTATGAAACAGGTGCGTTCAGCAAATAGGTCAGAGTCAAACGGTTTGAGTGTACCCATTCTTAATTTAATGGGAGAACCAGTTAATAATATTCGTTGTTATAAGAATACCCCTAATCAAACACCTGAATTAACTGTTATGGTTATAATGTCCGTAATGTCCCAAAAACTGAAGATGTAAGCTATGTTCAGTGAAATATTATGGCTCGGACCTTGTATATTTTTATCCACTGCCTAGCATGCGAGTGAAGTTACTATACTACACCTGATTATTTTACGTCAGAGCTCTGAGTTGATAAAAATGAATTTTGGTTTCTCTTTGTTTATTTCAAATCACTGGTGAATTTAGGTAGTGGCATGCCATGATGTATCACTATGCTGTAAAATGTATGGACCAATTCAGTAGATTCACATAGATGTTGGTATTGCAGCATTCCTTAGAAATCATTACAGCAAATTATTTGTATCCGAAACAATAAAACAGGTTCGTGATAATAAAGTAACACTTTTCTTTAGGATTTGAGAGAAAACCTATTTTTGATATATTTTCTAGTTTACTGTTATAAGTCAAATCTATATTTAGAATAAAAATGTTTACATAGCTCAGAATGCCACGCGATGACTTTTCCATTGATCTTTATTCAAATTGTGATACTCATGATATCGTAAAACCTCATGCATTACATTTATAGCTATAATAAGAAATTAAAATATAGCATCATAGAGCTTCTTGTTGAGGAGTTATCCAACTGTCATGAAACGTAATTAAAGACCTGAGTGAATGATTTAACAATAGATGTGGCATTTAATTTCATAACCAATTTCAAAATTATACGGATCAAAGTACAGATAATTTTGTGCAAGTGGATCTATATTCTTCGTCAACACGTTGTGTGGTCTTCCCTTTATTCAGCATATATAATAGCATCCAGTAAGTTTTAATAGATTACTAACATTATAGTATTCTTTATTGTAAGCTAAATGAAATGTCTTTTAGGGATTTTTTGTTTTAATAATTTTGTACTTAAATGCTTAATCAACAAACTACTATAATAGTAAAAATTTATATATATTTGAATAACACAATGGCATTACTAAATTTAAATATATACATATATATAGTATATTATGTATCTACACATTTCATGGCTTTATATTTCTGCATGTCATATATTTTTTACTTCACCCTACAAGAGTCATTAATAATACTACCAAATTACTGTTCCTTCCAATATAATTGATTTATTTTTATTTTTTTAGATCTAAGTCTTAACTTAAAAACACACATTAGATAAACGTGCTTGCATTGTTCAAACTGCTGATTCCTCCAATTAATCTATTTTATCTTAGTATGTACTTGTAGTTGTCTTGTTCTCTTTACTTAACACACTAATTAGGATGTTAAGCTTTGGTCATCAGTGATCCTCGCTTTGTTTTCGATTCAGTTCCAAAGCTACTTCTAGTATATAGTCGTATTTCAACCTTAATTAGACGTTAGTTTTAACCAGAGAAAGATTAATTTATTTGGGTTGTATATTTGTATTTGAGAATATGTTTTTGCCTTTTTGAACATCTTGTCAAATGGTAGATGTTGGAAGTTTTACATTGTTGAAATATAGAGTTATTTATTTTTAGTTTAATGTTATATTTAAATAGTAAGGGTAACTAACTTTCCACAACTGGCTGAAACAGCAAAAGGCAGTAAGAGTTGAGCCGCCGCTCGTTTAAGTACTCAACTTCTGATTCTTAACTGATTTTCCTTAGATTCTTTCTCGTTTGATATGGGTGTCTGGATCTTATCAGATACATGGAATATCGCGAACATCTTTGGATGCCACGGCCATAGACATAATCCGTTATGAGTTTTAATGACAATAACTAGTACTAATAAGAGAAAAAAATAATTTTTATTTTTGAGTGTCTTTGTAATGTTTTTTATTTACATTAATATCATCATTATTGATTATATTGCTGTTTAACAAATAATATAATTGATAGCTAGAACAATATATTCACGAATATCTTCGTTAGTCGTACCCAACTTTAGTGAACCGTGTATCAAACTAAAACATTTACTTTCTTAATATGAGCATGACATTGATTTTTAAAACATAGATTATCTTCGTTCTTTTTTGTTATAGGTAAAGATCCATGCATTCAATGATTAGATTCCTTAAGGCAGAAAAGAACAGATGTTATTTAAGCACTAAATGTATGTTAATAATTGTTAATATACACAATCAATCACGTTTATTTTCAGGTTTCGATACCCCTGGTGAACAGAGCACTAACTGTTTCTCTGCTTGATTACAGATTAATATATCATATTAACGTTAAATTTAATTCGCTTTTAGTTAATAATTAAGATAGTTTTATGTAGTGTAAAAGTATATAGTTTGTCAACGCTTTGTGACATAATTAGATTTAAAATGCCATAGAGTTTCACAATAAAATACACTTTTATAACATTTGATAACAGAAGAAAAATGCATAATAATTAAATTCGTAACTACTTTAAGAATTCAAAAAGTATTTATTGCTCAAAAGTTTTGTGTCTAGTAAAAAAGGATAAAACAGAGGGCGTGTGAAATATTTTCTCTTATCATGAGTATGTAAGAAAATCAGACAATCAATAGGCTTTTCTTATATCATTAAAACAGTACAAAAGCTATACCACTGTGTTTTTCTCAATAAGCTAATATGTCATGGAAGCTAATAAACGAATCTTTCATATTGTACAAAAGTTGATTTGTTTTAGAATTTCGCGCAAAGCTACTCGAGGGCTATTTGCGCTAGCTGTCTCTAATTTAGCAGTGTAAGACTAGAGGGAAGGCAGCTAGTCATCACCACCCACCGCCAAGTCTTGGGCTACTCTTTTACCAACGAATAGTGGGATTGACCGACATATTATAACGCCCCCACGGCTGAAAGGGCGAGCATGTTTGGTGCGACGGGGATTCGAACCCGCGACACTCATATTACGAGTCGAACACCTTTATCCACTTAGCCATGCCGGGCCGCAAAGTTGATAATTACGTAAAAAGTAACATCTAATGTCTTGTGTTTGAGTTACACACCAATAAAAATAACTAAATCTGAAAGGTTCATTTTCTGTATAACAACAAGAATGTTTTGTTGAAATGCAAAACTTAAATAAAATACTTAAAAAAATATTTTCCTGTAGTTAAAGTGCTGATATTTAACGCATAAGATAGAAAGGAGTTTTTATTCATAATGTCAGAAAAAAAAACATAGGATCAATAAATCTTAATATAAAATGATAAATACCCTATAACCCCAGCGCCTTTGAAAGAGTTCGGATTATAGGGTTTTTGTCGTTCTATAATATGTTTTTAGTGAAATATGATGACTTGTACGAACAGCGAACAAAAACTGTGTTTATATAAAATATACCAAAACAATTAGGTTTTAATGGATTCAGAGTTTTGAATGTAGCACAAATAACGGTGAAAAGTTTATTATTATAATTTTTGATATTCAAAGGATCTTATAAAAGGCATACAATAACAAGAAACATTATATATTTAAACTTACAGTTTATAAAATGCACACATTCTATAACAATTTTTCATATCGTTTCTATTCCTGCAGAATACTGTTTATATTTTTCTATAATAATAGGTGTTGTGGAGCAATCAGCTTATTCCTGGAAAACGTCAAGGAAGTGTTAGTTCCAATTTAACTGGACAGGAATGAATTCTATGTTAAAACTTTGGTGTAAAAATATAAATGGCTGTAATCAAAATACAAAACTATTAAGAATTTTCAATTTTATTGGTTATATGAGATGTTAAAAATCGTAACTGTTCATATTACAAAATTAGCTTTTATGCATGTGTATAACTAAAGGAGAGATTCATAATGAAAACGTGATTCATTTCCACAACAATTGGGTGTATATGTATATATAACTGATTAATACATTTCTTTCCTCATATACGCCACGATCTATTTAAATATTACATTTTCGTTTAATAAAGGCCATAGAGATAATATCTAATATTTCTCGTTACATCAAATCTTACTCTATTTCCTCCATTTCTCATATGAAGAAAATACCTTCTCAATGAAATACATTGAACAAAAAATAAGAGTTCCTACATTATTTTAAATATTTTTTTTGTTTCATACCACCACAAACCTACAACTTATTTTTTAGGCTGAACTTGTGCTTATTATTTGGTAAGAAATAATTCACAACGTTATTATATAAAGCGCATAAAGCCGTTTAAAAAGAAATGAAATTTGTAATAATAAACATATGATAAGGTAAAACTTTGCAATAAAGTAATGTTAATCGATCCGACATTCGTTTTTGTTTTGTTATTTTCTGTTAATGAGGCATCAAAAAATGTAAAAAAATTGCTAATTCATCAAATTATATTTATACTGATGTCGTTTTTAGGAGAGCTACAGAGCTGAAAATGCTTCAGATTGCTCATGTATCATAACTAGACCTCTGGTAAGATACTTAATTACCCCACTCCTTTGAAGAGTCACGAAAGCTAGTTAGACAGACCACGCTGAAACAAACTTATTACAAGTGCCATGGGTAGAATTTGGAAGTACCCTTAAACCCATAATACAGCTGAATAGACTATTCAATATTGTATATTATCATTTACACTCAAGCATATGCGTCTAGAGGTCATTGTAACAACAGAATACTTGCTACGAGACTGAGTTAAATGTTTGCTAAAAATAACACGGTACACACACAGCGCGTATAGCATAAAACCGGAGAAGTGCAGCGGCCTCGTGCACATTCCAGTGGACCAACTATAGGTGGGGAAAAATCAGAATGTGTTCCCAAAACACTGACAATCTTAAAACTATTTTTCACTTCTTTATCATATATTACAGTTTAAGTGACTGTTAATAAATCTGTTTCATGAAATTAACGAAAACAGCGTCTTTGTTTTCGTACTCTCTAGAATGTTGTTTTCTTAGGGTCAGACCTCAGTGGGATGTCTTCAGCTGCCAGACGAAATACTGGATGACGTTCATTCTGTTTTTGTAGCATCGAAGATGAGTGTTGGCGTCTCTTCTCTTAAACAACAAGCGCCTCTTACCACTCTTCTTCATCCTTATAAAGACGGCCCATCAGGATGCTCAGGCCACATTTTACCGTAAAATTCTCCTTTATTACCTTATGATCCTGAATACAGGATGTTACCGTTTTAAGATATGTTGGGGGTTCCAGAGACTGTTAGCGATTGGCACTTTAGCCTTTTGATCCAGATAACTGATGGAGAATGTCTACGTTATTCTCTCCATGGCTAGTGATAGCTCTCTAGATCCTGAAAACTCTCTCTCCTAGACTTTGCTATATTTTCATACAAAATCCTCACTTCCACCGAAGCTTCACCGCTTCTGTTGTATGTTTAATGGAGTCTCAGAAAGTTACCTTTCAGGATAAAGTGATTTACAAACTTTGTTGTAAGAGAAAATGAATAGAAAAAAGAAGTATTTCAAAATAACCTCTACGACAACAAATTAGAATACAAAATGTGCTACTTTTCAATGATTTTTTGATAATTCAGGTCGACTGACATCCAACGTAAAAGCAAAAGGATCATGAAAACTGAAGTTCATGAATGTTTACTGAAAAAAAAATTAAATATGTCAATAAAGAAAACTGCGTAAACACAAATGTAGTTTGACATATAAAAATTATTTGGGAAAAAAACATTCTTTGATTGCTGGAGATATAGGCAAAAATTGAGGTGATGTCGGAAGTTAATGACAGAACACAGAAAATACCTGGCTTACAAAGATAGATGAATAATGGATCACAGTGTCACAGTTTACACGTTTTGAACGATGTTATTCACACATTCTCAAGTCAAACCAGTAGAATATGCTTATTTATTGAAAGAGATATCTTTCAAGTAATACAGAAATACATGCATGCTAAATAAAAGTTAAGAACAACCGTTGCAGTATATTACATTTAACTATGTAAAAGGATTAGCACATGCTTACTACATTTAGACAACTGGTTAACACAAGTGTTGCTAACTACGTGAAGAAATCGCGTGAAGCCTTTAAGATTTTTTCAGTTTATTTTATTTATTTTAAGACTGTTTTCCTCCATGAAGAATACAATTTACTATATTCTAATGAATACTTTAATATTTTTTTCTAAGTTTAATCATGATGTTTCAGAACAAGAATATTTAAAACTCTTGTAAATTTGTTACAATTTATTGTTTCATTTGTTTCAAAGTAAGTCTTCATGAATGGGCTATCTGCTTGTGCTCATTGTGGAAATGAAACCTAATTTTTAACGCTTTTAAGCGTGAAGTTTATCATCACTGAGCCACAAGAGGGCTTAATCATCAGAATTTACAGGCAATGAATATTTTTTAACTAGTGGTCCCTAGTTTGAATTGAAATATTAATTGAAAGGACCTAGTCAGTACCAATCACCACCAACTCTTGAGGCTACTCTTATCTGACTGAACTATCTCGAATCGTATAATTTTATTTGTTGTTATTTTTATAGTGCAATCACAGCCCCAAAAGTGTTGCCTGTGTTTATACACTAAGAAGTCTCATTATGAATTTGTCATAATTTGTCATTTGTCTCATTAAAATTTGTCTTTGTGGAAATCAGTTTGTTTCCCAGTGGCAGAAAAGTAGTTCGGTGGACTTACACGCTAGACGTCTAGTTTATTTTCTATAGCACACAAAAGTATAAACTTCTTTGATATTAATTAACTGTTAAATACAAATTTATAAAATAAATACTTGATATATTAAAATATAGTACACTGTTATACTTCAAAAAATACTTTTAATGTTATATATAATCTCGCAGTGCAATCTAAACCATGTAAACAGCTGTTTATATTATTCTGCGAATAGAGTCATTTCACTGTAATTTTCTCAACAAAGCATGGACCACACATAAACGTTAATTTTTAAAGTCCATTCCCAGAAACATGTAAATAGTTTAACGGTTTTCTGTATTAGAATAGTTTTTTTTTTAGTTTTAGTAGAACTAGACAGAAGCTAAAACTAAGGACGAACTTATACTGAACTCTAAAATAGTGTTAAATATAAATAAGTTACTAACACAAATTAAAAATGTGTAAAAAAATAATATCGAAACAGGAAAGTCCAAATTCTGTAAACAAGTACAGAAATGTTTCCGGTGACTTCTGTTAAATCGGTCCCAGTGGCTCATCAATAAGGCTGAAGACTTACAATGTTCAAGACCGTGTTTCAACACTCGTTCTTGGCACAGCACACTGTGTAAGTTTGCGTTTAAAGCATAAAAAAACAAAGAAAATCTTCTAACTCGGAATATAAACAGAAATCTTACATCTATTTGCTACATTCTGTGGGAGTTCCGTAAAGTATATATATTTCCAAAGTCCCATCCAGGTTGGTCGAAATATAAATCAATAGGAAACCAAAACTTGTGATGTTTTGTAATGTTTCACCCTTAGGTTCTAAGTAAAAATGTGTTTCTAAGTAACAACAACAACAAAAGCGAGTCCGGACGTATCAGCTCGAGGTATCTGGCTTTCAAGTTTCAAGTCGAGCAACGTAGAAACAAAGATTGTTGTTCTTTGTATTTAAGCACAAATCTACAAAAAGAGTTATCTTTGTTTTGCCCAGCCTGGGTATCGGAGCCCCGATAACACAAGAGAGACACGGAAGTTTTAATTACTAGAAAGAAGAAGAAAGAAAGCTAGGAAACATATAACCTATACATATAGTAATTTATTGTATTTTTGAAATGGAAATTGACATAACGGAAGGCGAAATCGTAACTCTTGTTCGTCGCGAAAATACACATGTAATGCAGGAAAAATGTTTTCTTTGTTTGTGAATTTCTCGCGAAGCTACACGAGGAATATCTGCGCTAGCCTCCCTAATTTAGCAGTGTAAGATTAGAGAGAAGGCAGCTAGTCATCACCACCCACCGCCAACTGTTGGGCTACTATTTTACCAGCGAATATTGGGATTAGCCGTAACAATATAACACCTCCACGGCTGAAAGAGCGAGCATTTTTGATACGACGTAGATTCGAACACGCGACCCTCAGATTACGAATCGAGCGCCTTATCCACCTGATCATGCCCAGGCCGGCAGGAAAAATAGTTATTTCCAAATTATTTTTGGGACAAAACATTTATAATAATTTTCCCACTTACACATTTCCAGTAATATTGAAATTATATTTATATAATTACTTAATTACTCTCTTGCAAGTCTCCCACGGGTAAAATAGTAAGTCTATGAATTTATATCCCTAAAATCACGGGTTTGATCTTCTTAGTGGACACAGCAAATAGCCCGATGTTGCTCTGCTGTAAGAAGACACACAAAACACACACTTTGTTGGAAAGTAAAGTGCAAAATACCAGTATATGCATATTTCCTGAACTTATAACATTTAACACTCCTACGAAAAGACGTTTCTAGTCCTGATTTCTCCAAGCCCGTTCCCCTGGCTGTGGTTTCGCTAGATAGTAGATAGGGACAGTGGGAATCTCGTTAATCCATTCATTAATGGATTTAAATGGCAATTTCATTTAAATACAAAATTATTAGCCTAATATTAATAACCTTTCAAGTTGCTCTGGGGCCTATTAGGCCCCACTTTTCGTAGGAGTGTTAATGCACACAAGCAATCATTAAATCTAAATAGTTGACTCGAGGAAGTCTTAGGTTATTATATAACATGTAGATAAACAGAGAAACTTGAATAATCGTTTCAGATCATTATAAGAACTGAACAAATAGTTATTTGCAAATAGCCATACCTAATTTTGAGTTGATGTACCAGAAATGAGACTGCTATTCATCATCACCCTACTGCTATTTAGGCTAACTGATTCACTACCATGCATTGCCTCAAAATGCAGAGCACGTTTTTGCGATCCACGACCTATTGCATTCATAGTCTGAGCTCCCTATTCACCCTGTTTATTATTGTAAACATTAAAAGGATGTAAATAGGCTATATATTTAAACAAGTTTAGACTATAAATCAGAGATAGAAAATGAATGAATAATAATAAAAAAATAAAACCTGAATTATAGAATAAATAACCAAACGTATTAGAGTGAAACTAGTCAAATTATTTGGTGTTGACGATCATTCAACTTTTGGCTTTTTTTTTCTGTTATTAAAAGTATACTCAACCATGCATGCAAACGTAACAAAAATACTTGGTTCTCTAAGTGAAAATGAAACAAATATTTCAATAGCTCAATTTTTTTGAGTAAGAACAATATTTTATCAACTTCGATTGTTCATTTTACTGACGTTTCACTGAAAAAAAAGGAAGAGTTTAGTACCTACTCAATGAACAATCAGAAATTATTGTCATTAAGAAATACGTAAAATTGAGAGCAAATTTTAATTATCTTACTGTAAACATCGAAAGTAAATAAGTGTTCTATGTACTCAACTCAATTTTAACTATAAATGAGGAATAGAAAATGAGCGAATCTTGATAAGAAAAATGGAATCTGAATAATATAATAAATAAAACGTATCATCAATTGATGGTACAGTAACAATATACATTAACTTCTCATAAGACAAGTTATGTCTTAGCGTAAAACTAATCTGTCAGTCAGTGTTGCTAATTTGCGTTTTTACTTATAAAGATAATAGTGATTCGTTTTATCTGGTGGTTACGTATAGAGTTAACAATATTTTTTACGTTAATATCAGTGAACCTTAGGAAGTTCGAGACGCTTAGAAAATTTAGTTTGTTAACAGTGTAAAACAATCTTTATAATAAAAGTATAATAACAGACTAAAAAAAGTAAAAAAAATCGATAACATAAAATATAAAATAGTATGATTGATACTGTTAATGAAGGAAATAATAAAAAAATAACACAGTATACCTTACTTATGGAACAAAGAAGCACTAGCTGTTGGCTTGAACTACTGTCGTAGAAGTTAATTGCTTTAAAAATGTAACCTTTTTTTCTCTATCTATCTCTTTCTAGCATGTGTCTTGAAAAAAGAAAACTAATTAAGCCATCCTTTCTGTCTAACGCTTGTGACAGTTTATGAGACTCATGTTACTTTTTATACAGAGTCGAGTTAGTGGCAATAATATTCTTATAGTGCAGCTGAAAACAATTTTCATCAAAATACAAAATAGTATCTAAAACATAAAATAACATATGAACTGTCCATTTAAAAGATAATAATTTGAAATGTAATAGAAACAAAATATCTTGCTAATCATAATAACTTGCGTGTCACGCTTACTTTAAGTAATTTCTATAATAAACATTCACAGGAGCTGGTTATAGAAAGTAATAAATAATATTAAATATTATGTAAAAGAAAACATGATAACTCTCTAACAGGTAGAAGGTTCGATAAAAATAATAATACCTAGAAATTAATGTCATAATACCAATTTATATCACGTAGAAAATAATAATAATAAAAACTATGCCAGTAAATTAAAGCCACAATAAAGGTGGAAACGTTATATAGCCAATATTAATTATGCATATGTGTGGAATAATAATAGTATAAACCAACAGGAAATAACACGACTTGTGGTGAATAAAATTAACTGTTTCATTGTTACCCTAAACAATATCTTAATTGAAGTCTAAAATTAAAATTTTGAAAAATCGTTATATCCTGTAAAACTTCTAAATCCGTAGTCTGTAATACAGTATTGTTGAATTTTCTATAGAGTGAATGAATTTTGCAATTAAAATGCATAATTAAAACCATGGTTATGAAAAATTAGGGTTTACAACTTTACAAGGTCTATCTACAAAAGTCTTGTAATGAAGAACAAATTTGTTTGTATCCATCAAACTAAGAGTAGTAAAAATTATGTTATAATTTGTATTAAACATTTGGGAATGAAAAGTTTATAACATCAGTGCTGAAAATGTTCATTTTATTTAAAACTTCAAATGGGTATTTTCGATACACTGGTATCTAGACTTATTCAAAATGGGTTTCTCGCTAATGAACACTTGCGTATCAGTCGTCTTTAAAGCATTGTTGCACTGTCATTGGTTTACAAAATTGTATCATACGTTGATCTTCTGTTCTTCAACTTACCAACTTCCTCATTTTATTACAAGCGTTGTTTTATACAGGTATATGTGGAAACCCATCAAGCACACATATATAACCGGTAAAATACTACAATCGAAATAGTGAAATTCGTTCTCGTCCTGTACTAATTTTTGGATTTCACTTCAATGTGATAGACTTTTCGTCGTCTATGGTTACTGTAGATACCCCTTCACCTTAAGAAAGGTTAAATAATAATTAAATAATATATAATATCACATCTGTAACAAAACTTAGGAAAACTGGATAACTTAATTATTTAGACCTCTGTTGTAATTCATTTCGAATCAAGATATCAGATAATAAAACATATTTCCACACGTTGTCTTAAGGACTCGTGTTAGAGAAATATATTAAATTTGTTTAGCAGAAAATTTTCTAAATAATTTTAAGATTCACCTTTCGGGTTTGTACATATTTATTGATATCTTAAAAAGTTAAACGTTGAACACTGACCAACAGTAATTAATTGCCTTCGTTTTACCAAACGCTAATAGGCTGAGTACTTTTTTACAAATATACTTTATATTCGGTAAGGTTTTTAAAATATATCTATCGGTTCTCTCTTGTAAAGTATATTAAATTAGGTTAGTTCAATTTATTTTAAAAGACAGTATTTTGATTTCTGGAAACACCATTATTGACTAACTCCTTATATTGTTGAAAATGAGTTGAATTATTATTATTATGAAGGATTATTTATTATAATTTCCTACAATCGCTTAAAAAACAGTAAAGCTAATTGGTACTTGTTGGTCCTTTCGAAAATCTGCGTTCGATCAGCTATTGGAATTTAACAGTTCTAGAAAAACTCCAAATGTTACTAAAAATATGTCCTGAAAATGAATAAACTACCGCGAAGGAGTGTTAGATAGAGATAAATCGTACACAATTAATAACAGATAATTTCGTGTCTCTAGCAGTTACATTGTTTTAATTTGCATACTTATTTCTAGCAGCTAGAGAGTACACTGCATGTAAAATATGTTTTTTCTTAGTAATTTCTTTCTTACTTTCTTTGCAGTGATAGGTATAATAATAATGCTATTCAACATTTCAAATTCAATGGGGCACTTAAAACGTTAGAAGCATTCTGTAATAAATCGCGAAAGATAAGAACCATGCACACGATGTCATTAAGATGTGTTTTAATGAAACACTCGATGGATAATGAGGAAAACTCAGTAAACAACGACAGAACTCATTGTATCTATACTTCTATTATACTTCACTAATAAGTTTTGGCGCTTATATACCAATATCTAAACATTACTAAACTTTTGTAAGAACAAATACTACAGAATCTTTAATGTTTATTATGAATAAAAACACAGGCTTACGCTTAACAACAAGTAGTTAACCGGAAATATGTTGACAATATATTAAAGGCATTTCGAACATCACACTGATGCAGAGCTGTGGTTTTTTAAACAATAAACTTTTCTTAACACTCTATAATCTTAGAAGATTGAAGTGTTCAGGTAATATAGACTTATTGATTGACTCGAAAACCAAATTAATTCACTCATATTACTTTAAATATGTCACAGAGTTATTTAGAAATTTAAAATTTTACCTTTAGGGATCTTTTGGCTTTGGCAGTAACTTTTTAAAACCCCATAACAAGAAAGTTAGTCAACATATTTTCTTGATGCGTTTACTGTTTCAAAGTAAAATCACAAATGTTACTAATAGTTTATAATTTGTATAGCCTCTTGTGTAGTTTTCTATTTTTTTAAAAGACAACTTAAAACTATTGAATGTTCTCTCTCTAAGTTAATACAACTGAATAATTTTCTGCCAGTTAATTCCATTACATATTTTTTCTAGTTATTTGCTTTATTTGTCACGTAATGCAACTATATTTTTTTTTCTATATAACATTAATACTTAAACTGTAGTTTTTCTTCTTTCTAACTTTTTTTTTTCATATTTGCATTGGCCATGTATCACCGAGTTGTATTATGAAGACAAACGAACTTTTCAAGTATGGTTATTTATAAATAATACAAATGCACATAATACGGTAGCTGACGCTCTCCCCGGCATGGCCAGGTGGGTTAAGGCATTCGACTCGTAATCTGAGGGTCACAGGTTCGAATCCCGGTCGCACCAAATATGCTCATCCTTTCAGCCGTGAGGACGTTATAAGTGACGATCAATCCCACTATTCGTTGGTAAAAGAGTAGCCGAAGAGTTGGCGGTGGGTGGTAATGACTAGTTGCCTTCCCACTAGTCTTACACTGCTAAATTAGGGACGGCTAGCACAGACAGCCCTCGAGTAGCTTTGTGCGAAATTCAAAACAAACAAGCTGACGCTTTTTCTGTAGGAATGCCTTCATTTCTAGCATTTGCATAATTTCTACCTGCATCAACACTCACATTTCACTTCACCTCCATAATTAGGCTTAGATGTTTAACACCTCCCCAGTTCTTGGTGTTTTTGTTCAGAGTATAAACAACATCAGCTAGTAAAACTAATTCATACAACTAAAATTTTCTGTTAGAATTTTTTTCATCATTTGTTTATTTGATTTTGCGCAAAGTTACATGAAATCCATCTGTGTTAGTCATTTCTACTTTTGAAGTTATAAACCAAAGAGAAGACAGCTGGACAATATCAGCCACCATTAACCTTTGGGCTAGTTTTGATAGGCTGAGTACTTAGATTTTACCGACTATTATAATGCACAATATGTTTCAACTCACTGGACCAAATGTGTTTCAGTAATAAACAATAATTTTAAAATTTTAAATTGTGCACACACTTTCGGTAAAAGATCGTGTCTCTGCCATTAAGGTAATTAAAATAATACATATCTTAACTTAACAGCGCATTAATTTTATTCAAATATAGTTGGTAAAGATATGCAATAAATAAATCTTCGTCTCTACCTTTTTTCAATTCCTAATATTTAAAAAATATATTTGATCCAAAATACTACCCTATGTTCGTATTATCGTTTTCTCCTTAAAACTAAGAATAACGTGACGAATTAGTTATTTTAATGAGACAAGAGATACGGATACAGGAGGCAACTTCAAAAATAACGAAAGTTTATGAGCTAAGTTTCATTATACTTAGTAATATAACGCTACTATTATAGGATTACCTAAGTTTTCGGTTTATTTAATTACTGGAGCATGCGAAACTTCCAGTGTAGTAGGTGGGATAGGTTTAAAAAAGCAAATGTACAATATTATGAAGATAAGAGACGAACTGGAATTTTGTTTTATATGCTGCTAAAAAAAATTAAAGGAACAAGTACATATTTTAGTATATCTATATCATAATTAAATTTATGTATAAAAATATATCCGTTCGTCTACAAGTGTATTGTTTTTTTAAACTTGCGAGTGAAGTTTGAAACAACTCAAAATAAACTCATCTCACTCAAGGATAATACAATTCAAGGTACCTTATATAAGGCAGTTACGTGAAACTATGCATTCCTCATTAATTCTCGAAACAAATACCAACATGGATCTCTTGTGCTCATTTTGTCAGTGTGTACCTGCATTTTGGGTACTCAAGCAGTCGGGTGCCATTTGATAGAGAACATGGTAGCCAGGGTAGTCCAGATGCTGGAGGATGGCCAGACCTAAAGGAGGATAGCACAGCGTGTCGGTGTGTCACTGATCGTCATCAATCGACTTTGGCGATGCTACCAAGAGACGAACTCTTATGGCAGGAGACCAGGTCAAGGCCGTCATCACTGCACAACAGCCAGAGAGGGCCGCTACATCGTGACTACCGCTCTATAGGATAGGTTAGCTACGGTTCGGTCACTGTGAAATTACCTTCAGCATTCCACCGGAACCCGTGTGTCAAACCAAACAGTTCGCAATCTTCTGCACGAAGGACGACTTGAGGCCAGGCGGCCTGCAAGAGACGTTCTACTTACAGCGCGATATCGTGTAGCCAGGTTGAGGTTTGTTCGTCAGCACCTGTACTGGGAACATCGTCAATGGGCCGTTGTACTGTGGACAAACGAAAGCAGGTTCGTTTTGTCTCGTGATGATGGACGTACGAAAGTGTGGAGACGCCGAGGAGAGCAATTTTCCACCTGTAACATTGGGCTAGTTGAGGCTTTTGGAGGAGGTTCTGTAATGGTCTGGGCAGGCATATGCTTGGGTGGCTGCATGGACTTACTCATACTCGGCAGGGGTGCTCTAAACGCACGACGATATAGAGACAAAAATCTGGAACCCATTGTGAGGCCTTTTACTGGTGCTGTCGACGACTGGCTCATTCTCATGCAGGTAAACACACGAGCCCAAGTCGCCAAACTGTGTATGGACTTCCTTGGCGAAGAAGGAATAAAGACTTTTATGTGGCCTGCTAGATCTCCAGATTTAAATTTGATTGAACATTGTTAGTATATTTTGTCTTACACTGCTAAATTAGGGACGCCTAGCGCAGGGAGCCCTAGTACTTTTGCGCGAAATTCAAAACAAAAACGTAGTTCCCGCTTGCACGTTCTGAAAGGAAAGGTCGTTTAAATACACCACCACTTCCGAAATTGTGATTAAAGAAGTTTTGCTTTATATGATATTATACATTATTAAGAGTTGAGACAGGTCTCGACGAGCCTTGTGAATCAAGAAATAATTCTTATTAGACAAGTTGCTTCAAGTCTTGTTCTGTTATACGAGGGCTGTTCAAAAAATACGCGGACTGTTTGAATTGCGCGGCTCCAGTTGGTTCCAGGGGAATCCGCTTGGTGTCGCTAGGTTCGCACAGCTCAGCTGATTACGACGCCATTTCCCGATTGCAGATATCTTTATTTGTGTATTAGCTACGCGGTTTTAAGTGAAGTGCGATTTTTTCATTTGGCGGATTTCAGAATGAATGACCTGAAGGAGCAACGACTCACTGTGAAATTTTGTGTTAAACTTGGAAACTCTGCGACTGAAACTTTTGCTATGCTTAACACGGCTTACGGTGATGTTGTTATGAAGCGTACGGCATGTTTCAAGTGGCATGAACGTTTTAAGGATGGTCGACAGTCCATTGAAAATGATGAGCGTGCTGGACGTCTTTCCACGTCAACTGACGACCCACACGTCGACAAAATCAACACCCTGGTGCGGGCAAATCGACGTCTGACTGTCAGGAAGCTTGCTGAAGAGTGTGGGATATCAGTTGGATCTTGTTACGAGATTTTGACCGAAAAATTCGTTGCTGCGAAATTTGTGCCTCAGAACTCGTGAGTTTTTGGCCAAACACTCGATCACTGTTCTTCCCCCCCCTACTCACCTGACCTTGCTCCTTAAGATATTTTCTTTTTCCCCAAACTCAAAAGATCCTTGAAAGAAAGAAAATTTGAGGCGATTCCCGAGATTAAGGCAAATGCGACGAAGGAACTGGAGGACATTACAAAAGAAGCGTACCAGGACTGTTTCAACAAGTGGAAATACCGTTGGGATAAGTGTGTGCGTTGGGGAGGAGAGTACTTTGAAGGAGTCCCAGACCTGTAACTTCTAAATAAAGTACATTTTGTTTTATGACGTCAGTCCGCGTATTTTTTGAACAGCCCTTGTATAACGTATAATATTATAAATATATAATTTGATTGAATTTTTAATTATAGTATTTGTGAAACGAACTAAATTGAGTTAGGTTTCAAAAGAGGATTCTTTTTTTTGTAGAATATTATATATTGTTTGGTTTTTTTCACAAACATTATTTCTCTGCTACTAAGCAGGAAGAAGATTAGTTATAAACGCTTGACGACTCACGACCAAAAAGGAAAAATTGATAAAGTTATTTTTATATATAATATATCGTCTTATGTGAAGACGATAGATCGTATATGTCCAGGTCATGTGCAATTTAAAACTGATACAAATTATATATAAATCATTAAATCAAATTCCTTATGAAATTGGAGTATATACATATACTTCATCAAAGTGGATTAGGCGTTTAGGAACGAAAAAACAAAATCAGATGAACGTATCAGATGTCTCATAAAAGGTTGAAGTTCGTTTTTTTTTAGAAACTTTAGCGTTGGAAATTTACAATACTGTATCCATAAAAAAATATATTTACAACATGTCTGGTTCGATCGCTCTTATTAATACACTAAATTCTAAGTATCTGGTTATTTTTATTATTTCAAGTGTAACAGCAGGCTTGAACACTTTATCCCTAGTTAAGAAAAAAAGCACAAGGGAACTTAACAGTCTTCATACTAATTATTTCTTTCTAACTCACGATATGTTGACTAGGAAAGAAAGTTTATATGTGGCTCAGCGGTACCTATTTAGTGGTTATAACAAAAAAGTTGATGTTCGATTGCTGTAGTAGGTATTGCACATAGAAGGACATTGCTTGAATAATAATATTATGAATAGAAAGCATGTAAATTATTTGTATGAAGTTATTCCATTCGGAGAAATAACAGTAAATAATACAGAAGCTGCGAAAGTTATATGAAAATAATATTGGAACATCATCAAGCGATAATATTTAACGTCAGCACATCTGGTCATGTTCAACTTGATTACCATGCATCTTAACAAATGGTCTGCAGTGTAGTTTCTATTTCAAAAGATACCGAAATAAGGTTGTCACGTCAAAAGCACATCACAGTTTCCTTCTTTCTTTCCATAATATATCTGGTGCACGAGAATGACGGTGTTTCAGTGCCAGTTTCCTAAAGTCCGATAACAAAATAATCTATAAATGCCTTGTCTGACAAAATATATGGTACGTCTTCATATGGAATTGCATTCTCAAACTATTTCATATATTAGAGGTAAAACAGATATGACGTGAAAATTACTTGTGTGCACAAAACGGAGACCCTTGTTCATTATACTGCACAATTCTTTCAAGTACATACAAATTCCTATTGTTACTGCCTTGTATGTTCCTATATTCTCACCTGTTACAGAAACCCGCACATTCCTTTTCGTGGGTAAAAGTATAGCCTGTTGTAGGACTCTTTCTGATTGTTTCAGGTATCCCGTGTTGGTTCTGTTTTCTTTATTTTCCACTATGAGTAAGTACAAATGATATTTCTGTTTAAGAAAGTTTAAGTTCCCTATTTGAACAGCGCTTTATGATCTGAATGTATGAATATTGTGCGTCGAGAATAGCGTTATATGCCTTTCCAAACACGATGAGTTTTCCGTGGCATCAGACTTCCTACGAAATGCTAAACAATGTCAAAATATAAATCTGATACATCATTATAAGTGCGTCTTTGTATCGACAGTAATTGTTACACAACTAGCTGACTTACATATTCTAAATATTTTTATATTACTTTATCACTCTTTTATATATTTGAATATTTCAGGAATTACTACTATTTTATAAAACATTTTCAATTGCTGGAAAGTAAAATTCTCTTTGCAACTGTACCCTGTTTGTTTGTTTATAGTTTCGCGCAAAGCTACACGAGGGCTACCTGCGCTAGCCGTCCCTAATTTAGCAGTTTAAGACTAGAGGGATGGCAACTAGTCATCACCACCCACCGCCAACTCTTGGGCTATTCTTTTACCAACGAATAATGGGATTGACCATCACATTATAACTCCCCCACGGTTGAAAGGGCGAGCATGTTTGGTGTGAAAGAAATTTGAACCCACGACTCTCAGATTAATAGTCTAGAGCCTTAGCGTACATGCTAGCCAGACTGCTACTACTCGTTTTCCAAAGATAACTTTTGTAAGAACTTTTGTCATTATAAAAAAAATATAAATCAAATTGCCAATAAATGGTTCATACTCCAAAAGTAGATTTTGTATTTATAAATTACAATGAAAGAAGGGTGCTTGTCGCAAAATAACTTGTAATCTGATCGCACACATGTTCAATCAATAATTTCATTTTGTATCGTGAAGCAGAAATTCAGAAATAAATCAAAACTAGGCACAGATAAATGTGTAAATATCTTAGTCATTTCGGTGTCATCAAGCTGAAACAATGGAACTATCATAGTGAACTTGTTTATCTGTGAAATTTTAACAGTACTTCTCTTACGCAACGCATTTTAAAAGCATTCTAAAAATTTAAGTCTTTCTTGTCTGAGGATCTCCTACTATAGTACTTTTGGCATTTAATTAACCTACTATGATTTCCAATTGAATAATAAATCTGAAAATGTCAGATTATGTATATGTAAATTAAATTTATTAGTTTTAAACATTTAACTTAGTAAAACCTGTTGGCAGCTTACTTACACTGTGAATCTACAAATTGGTGTTTCACGACCCTTCGCAATAACAACAAGCTACAAGATAAAATTAGCGAAATAGTTTAATAGTTTAAGATACGTATTCTTGATTACCTGTCTTTCCTCTAATTTTTCACTTCAAATTCATAGTGTGATGACATTCAAAACTCATCGTTTATGACGTTATAGGAAAGGTATGTAAAAGTTAGTTCCGATTCAAAATGTTCCTACATTCAAATCATAAAGATGTGATGAGATCGGGACTTTCAAGTATTTAAGAACAAGATATGCTCTGGACTTAATAAAATTGAAAGAAAGCATAATATTATGAATATTACGGTAGCTGCAAGTAAAAAACCAGGTTGGCTCACCAACGGTATAAAAGATAAAATTAAAGAAAAACATCATAAATTTACAAAATTTAAATTGAGTGGTGTTATAAAAGATTAAAAAAGTTCTCCAAACAGAAAATTAGGACATCTAAAAGTATGTAAGAAAAAACATGGCTGAAGTACAACATAAAGGGCTTGAAAAGAAACGTATCTTTATAGGTATGGGGATAACTTAACTAATTGGATAGAAGAATGGCTTGATGGAAGAAAACAGTTTAGTCAATTAATATTGCAAATTGTGTACCTAAGGACTCAGTCATAGGACTATTGCTATTTGTGATTTACATTAATGCTATAGATGAAGGAATAGTCAATAAATTGCTTAAAGTTCCTGATGATATCAATGTCTTGGGTGTTGTTGGCTGTGAATAAGATACTACTGCTTTACAAAATGATTTAGATCCTTTAGTGAGTTTGAAATATAAATGGAAGATGGGGTTTAATTATGATGAATGCAAAATATCGCATATGGGTTGAATTATAAGTATAACTTGGATTGAATAACCTTAAAAGTTTCACAAAATAAAATTATCTTGGTGTAATGGCTGATCAGTCTCTTAAACCATCCAAGTAGTTTACTGTTGCTAATGGTAAAGGAAATAGAATTTTAATTTGTATTAACAGAAATGTTAAAGTTACATCTAAAGAAGTTATAATTTCATTGTATAAGTCACTGGTTAGGGCACGTCTGGAGTATTATGTTCAGTCTTGGATACCTTACCTTAGGAAAGACATTGAATTGTTGAAGAGGGTTCAAAGAAGGGTTACTTAAATGGTACCTGCGATAAAGGAGTTGTCATATGAGGAGAGATTAAGATCCTTAGAATTGTTATATCTTGTAAAAAGAAGAGTTAGAGGAGACTAGATTGAAGTGTTTAAGGTTGTAAAAGGAATTGATAATGTTGATACATCGATAATATATTTTATTTTTAACAGTGAGAATTACAAAACTAGGGTACACAAATATAAATTTAGTCAAAATAGAAACCGTCTTCAGCTAAGACAATTTTATTTTTCAGATAGAATGATTGGCCTAGGGAATGGGTTGCTTTATGATGTTGTGAAGTCAGTAAATTTGAGTTAGTTTAAAAGAAAGTTTTATGAATTATAATGTCCGAAGCTATTTTTATTTATTTAATAATTTTTAGTTTGGCTTAGGTGATGGGATAGTCGAGGTTAACCAACAGGTCTCTTGTTGTCACTTTAACATTATGTTATGTTATTGTAAACACTTCGTAATATATTGTAACATAAATTACGTGTACACAAGCTGTTTCCACGACATTTCCACTCAACCGTCACATACCTCAAGTAAATATAGAATAAAACTGGTATTCATGCTAATTCATACTAAAACATACCGGTCAAGTCGTCGGACTAAGCACCTATGTATTTGCATATCTTCGGGCTGTGACGACATTGACTGTAAAGATGTGATAAAGCTTCAAAATCGTTTTAATACACATACTCTATCTCCGTATACACTGCCAACCAATTGCTTAAAACATTTTAGAAGATACGGTATGTGTTATAAATAAAGTAATCATTATATTTTGCTATTACTATAATATACATTTAGAGGAAATGTAATAATTACAGCTTAAGGCAACAAAAATAAAGTTATTTTAACGTAAATCCACTGCTGTTTTTTAGCCATCTGGGATAGTACCACCTTCTTTTATGAAAAAGGTTTTATGGTCAGTCACAGTCTCTCGTAATTGTAAGATATTTTTAATTTATTTTCCAAGATTTTCAGTTTATTTACTTGCTGTTACGTATAGCACAAAGATATACAATGGGCTTTCTGTTTTGTATCAACCAATATATCAAAACAAGATATTTAGATTTATAAGCTTTCAGACTAACCTTTGTGTCAACGCCACCGAAAGGCAATGTCAAGATAAACGTACAACATTGTAAATCAGTTATTCTTAAGCCCAGAAAACTTTATCATTTTCAGCATAAGATAATCTGAGTTTGAAATTCCTAATAACTTACCAGTATTATATTATACTATATAACTTTTGTTTGTTTTTTGTTATTGTGAACTTCGTGCAAAACTACTCCAGGGCTATCTGCGCTAGCAGTCTCTAATTTAGAAGTGTAAGACGAGGGAAGGGAGCTAGTCATCACCACCTCCAGCTGTGGAGGCGTTATAATGTAACTGTCAATCCCACTATTCCTTGTAAAAGAGTAGCGCAAGATTTGTCGGTGGGTTGTAATGACTAGCTGCCTTCCTGCTAAATTAGAGACGGCTCGCGCAAATAGCCCTCGTGTAGCTTTGCGGGAAATTCAAACCAAACCAAACCAATAACTATATATATACCTACATGGAGCAGTAGAGTATTGTCAGTTTAGACGTATTTCTTCAGGAACATAGAAACTCGTTGCTCTTATAAATGAATAGCGAAAGGTAAAATATTGGGTTTATTAATTTAATTAGAGCTATGCATTTTTCCCCAATGCATTTCTAACATCAACGAGTATTACAAAATACCTGAAAACAATCGACTTGAAAAATAATTTACGAAATTTAAGTATATACATCTAATTTATTTCTATCCATAAACACCTGTTCCGTTCGAGCGTAAATTTTACAAGACGTGTTTACCAATTTTCTTCGACTTACATCAGTATTATGATATTTGGAATTGCATTTATTTTTACAGTCACGCAACTACCATTAAAATGCGTGAAACTACCTATGAACCATTTATCTTTCAATATATTGTTGTTAATCGTGCAATAAATTCATAGTTAAATCACTTACCCATTTCAAGAGTACGGTATTTACACGTACAGATAAAATGAAGCTCAGGCGTACATCTCATGTTCCTTTTACAATGCTACCCACTGGCACAACAGTATGTCTGTAGACTTGCACCGTTAAATAGTAGGTTTTGATACTCCTTACGGGCAGAGCACAAATAATCCATTGTGAAGGATTTTGCTCAACTCTAAAGAAACAAACAAAATATTTTCTAATACAAATTTCTTTTAATTCCTTCTTGTATTTTAATATTTTTTACTTTGGTATAAAAAATGGTTAAATTTATTTCAAGTAGTTTACTTTTCTAAGAATATAATAAGAAAAGATAAAACTTGTTGAGCTTTTACACAGTTGTAGAGAGGAGAAATATAATATTTTATTGATTAACTTGAACCTGATAAAATTACATACTTACGTTCCTAATTAAAGAATATATTAATCTGATTGACAGGGAAATATAGTTTTTCAATATTACTTTCTTTAGCTGTTTGATACACAGTAAAAGCCATAATAAATATGCACTACCTTTAATTATACAAGTAATCAAATTCAGTAAAAAAACAAGTTTTTATTCTATAATAGAAACAAGCACAATAGGAAAAAAACAGCTTCTGAGGAGAGTTATAAACTGGTTGCATTTTCTTAATTTCCAATTGCTTAGTTTTTTACGTATTATTATTTGATCATATGTACGATGCGTTTTACAGATTCTGCTCCACAGAGATTTATAAGGGAGCCCGAAGATAAGACTGTGATTCTCGGTGAAGATGTTCTACTACCGTGTAGAGTCGAAAATAAGGTTGGAATGTTGCAGTGGACACGAGAAGGTTTTGGACTTGGATCGGACCGAGAACTGATCGGATTTCCTCGATACACCATGGTTGGAAATGATGAAGAAGGTTAGTACAAGAAAAAATACTTTAATGCTAGTTAAACCTATTCTATTATTAGAATATTTTACTGATTTTAGCTTCTACAGTAATATTTAAGAACATTATCTAAAATCGGTAATTTAATTTAAATCTGTAATCTTGTGAGGAGTTACGCTAAAAAGAGTCGTTTTAACCTCATGAAGACATGACCGCAAACTAATACAATAAAGAAAAAAAAACAGATTTTATCTAATCTCTCAAATATCCACAGCAAAACCTTTTTTTTTTATCAACAGGTAAACCTCTTACATCATGTCGTCATGCGCTCACCACATATCTATGTTACATGAGAGAAGTAGCACGTGCATAACAGATAACATGCGTTCTGCCGTACATTAAAATATTTAAGATCATTGATTAACCTGTTCAGTGCCGTAGACGAGATAACTCGTCTAAGCCGATCGGTAACATAGTGCCACGGACGAGTTAATTCGTTCTCAATAATACCTAACTTCAACGCTAGATTTCAGTACCATACATGCATTTGACCTACTTACAAACTGTTTCACTTGCGATCCAAAATGGCGTCACGAAAAAGTTACAAAATATTGTTTTAGCTCGTAGGCAACGTTGTATTTAGCCTGAACGACATGGATTGCCTACGTGACTGCTTATTGCATCGTGAGTGAAGTAGTAACCTCTAGATATTACCTGAATTACAACTGAAGGACATTACTTTGACAACCTTACATAAAAGGACGTATTAAAGAATGTACTGTTAGCGTAAAAACAAGTATTAACCATTTAGAAACAATAAAGGAACAAAGGTAATTTGAAAAAGTAAAAAAAGCTCAATTTAATTGTTTTCTCAAGCATGTGTTACGCGAAACCTGAGCATTATTGTGAAATATTATTATTTGTGTCCTGTATTTACCTTCTGAGTTTACATATAACCCAGTTACTCTTTAATACTATCCAAAGCATGACGTCAAAAAGAATAAATAATAGTTGGAATTGTTCCATTGTTTTCTCTGGTTTTTTTTTTTTTTAGTTATTGTTGCACTATATTTGTTGCTTTCTTAATACCACTGGAAGATGAATGTCTCACTAACTGGTCTTGTTTCTGAAGGAATGACGTGATGAATAAGAATGCTCACATATCTGTTAACAGTTAACAGTGTATTAACATTCAGTAGATATCCAACACTATTGGATAGTATGGAGTCTACACTTGTATTTGTTCCCCAGCATTTATACTTCAGAAAATGTTGACTGTGACGTTTCTCTTTTCTCTCACATCGAAAGAAAAAAGCACCGAAAAACTTTAATGACTGCTTGAATCCAAATATGGTCTCACCTATAATAGGAACCTCTTATTTATTTTTACCATCCCATTGTTTGATGTATGCTGCTCATTTTATCTCTTTGATTTGGTTTTCTCTTCTATGATGTTCAGCATTTACATATACAATAACACCATGTGTGCTGTATTATTTTAAAGATAGCATTTATATCTGTGATTACACCTAGGTCATTTCTATTAAATTATTATTTAATGTAAGTTTTGAAGAGCTTGAGCGCTTTTGCTGTGGCCATTTCTATTATCAAGAACACTAGTTTATTGTTTTCTAACCATGAGTTTCCATATGCTTTCTACAAACAAATACAACTTTGCCCTGTTTAATCGTTTAAAATTACAAGCCAAAACTTTGATTTCAAAAAAATATTTATGTTACACATTTGTGCTATGAGCCATAAGTGTATTCACTACGTTATTGCTCTTAATCGTGTAATTTTAAATGATTTTAAAGCAATTGCATCGGTGCAGAACTCCCTTAGTGGTTGAATGACATTCAATCTCAAAACATGTAACTTTTCTACAGTGTATTTACGTTCCATTATTTACATTTGCATGGCATAACTTTAATTACTCAGTGTAAAAAGGTATAAACTATATTTTGACAAATTCCTCAACCAATATTTTTATGAGCACAAAACCCGAAATGGCCTCA
Organism: Tachypleus tridentatus; assembly: GCF_004210375.1. NCBI lineage: Eukaryota > Metazoa > Arthropoda > Merostomata > Xiphosura > Limulidae > Tachypleus > Tachypleus tridentatus. The sequence goes on along the minus strand of NC_134837.1, from coordinate 234,455,258 downwards.
GGTACATTGTTTGAGTTTTAGACCAAATATTTATGGTAGCCAATATATTTTGTTCGTGAATTTTGATTAAAATGATCCATCATACACTCCGAAAAGTATAACGACAGGCATTATTTTGGACTGGAAGAAAATCTGGGACGATTAATTCCGTAGAAAGTTGTATGTGGTGTCTAATGTCACGACAATTTGTTTTTAAACAAAATATATTGTTCTTTATGTGTTCATTCATTTTCATACTGTTTTGCACCCCTAACTGAATCACCAACAAAACAATTATGTTCAACAACAATTATTTTACACTCCTGTTATGTAAAGAGATCCAATGTGTCGTTGGTTCAGACAGTTATTTAAACTGTGGCTTAGCTATGAATGTCTAAGACGCCACTAATGTTAATTTCGGTTTTGGTAAATTTAGTAAGTCTAAAATGGTTTGTTGTTGTTTGTAATACTTAAAGAAGTTTCGTCTCTATCGCAACTGTAGTAATATAATTTTCCAATAAAGAACTGACAATCACTACAAATGTCCTAAAACTCATGTTAAATTTATGTAAGCAGTGTAATAGCTATTTATAACGACTGTTTTGTGCAAATAATGATAACTACGTTGTGCAATTAATCTTCCACAACCATGTTTAGGCTGCGTAGTACATTAGTATTTTTAAAGCGTTCTCACATAATACCGGCAACCTGGATTCGCCAAGAGGATAAAACCCTTATGTTTGTGTGTGTTCGATGTTAAACGATTTAAAGTTGAACAGTTTGCACTTTTATCAAAACACCCAAAGCGAAAGGCGTGTGACATTATCACAGAAATATACATTCGAAGTCATAATAAGTAGAGTGAAGCTATCCAAAAAGATTATGTTAGTAAATTAGCAGCTCTGAACAATTTGTGGTAATATCTCTCCACTGCACTACTAATTATAAAATTAACCAAAACATTGGTTCATTCTTATAACGGGCCACATGAATCGTGCCCATCATTACAAATAACTCATTTTTTAATACTTTATTTAAGTGTAACTTTTCAAATTGCATTAAACAATATCCTTGTTTATAGTAGTCTTAGTTTTCAAATGTTAAAATGATTATCAGCACGTTAATGGCAATTATTACCCTGAAAAGGACTTAAGTCATGTATGTCGCGACAGAAAAAGTTTACTTCCTTATTTTTATAAATTTCGTAGTGTTTAAAATATTTTTTCATTCATGACTGAAAAGAGGAAGAATAATAAGTCTAGGCAATACATAATAAAAGTTTGTGCAGTACATCTTTTCGAAAACTATAATTTTCTATTTTCTTCAGGAGACTTCTCTCTGCAAATTGTAAATGCCCAATTAGATGACAATGCTGAATTTCAATGTCAAGTTGGAGCAGCTGAAGGAGTTAAAGGAATTAGATCCAAAACAGCTACAATTACAGTCACGGGTAGGTGCAAGCTTTTATCTATTTTGCTTTATGTATTGGTAAATTATTGTCTGAAAATGTCCCTTAATATACCAAACATTAAACAGTTTTAACTCTGGAAAAAACTAAACAAACATGAATTATACTATATCTTATAAATATTCTGTGAAACCAAAATAACGGCTGAGCTGGATTTAAATCCAGTAATATGTTTACTACAGAGATAAGCATCTCTCGCATAACAGGTTCGTAGTTTAGATTCCTTTGCGCCCCAGTTTTTGTTTATTGAACAAAAAGAAGTAAAGTCTAGGATCACGAAACATTGACCCAAGCAGAAAAAGATATTTACAACTAATAACACAACTATTAGGTATTTGACGAAGGTTCACAAAAACGTTCTTGACTTTTTTTGTTTTAAAATAAACTTGTGCTATTCAACTGTTATTTTTACTCAAATCCTCATTAGATTAAATTTTTGACACTCCAAATTTATTCTCTAAACCTTTTTAAAAGTATGATCCAAAGGGGAAGAATGTTTAAGTTACAAACTTTAAATATTAATAGTGCCGTGATACAACGGTAAAGCATGATGAGCTTTTAATCTAAAAATTTGCAAATAAATCTAATTTATCTCTAAGTTAATAATTTCATAGCTAACACAGGGGTAAACTGATATATTTGGTGACTTACCTTGTATGTTTTGCATGAAATATCGTGAATACATGTGTCATTCTTTAGCTGCTCAAGTTTTGTGATGAACTGTTCAATAAATATTCATGGATGTAACTTGTGTGCTTACCGGACTTACATTCATTTTATTATGTTGCATACTGTTACCAGATGGGAGGGGTGGATAGATCTTGGTACTAATCTTTCTGCTCCTGTATTATTACTTGTTATAAGTCGCTACACTTTGCTTACGTCTGTAGTTCAACTCTTACAGGATGATTCTGGTGTCCAAAGCTGTTTGTATTCCTTTGTTTACCAATGGCATTATGTACAGAGGATATCTGGCCTTTTAGGTTTTATATTTGCTACCTGAACACAATTTATTTGATCTGAGTGTATGGATATTTTGTGTGAAGAAATGTACTTTTTCATACTCTTCTCAAAAGTTGTCAATTTTCGATGTTATCATACTACCTAAAACACAACAAATAAACCTAAAATATAATTCTGATATATTCGTTCTACCACGACTTGACTTAGTCTTTACTTGTTACGTGACTTACTGATTTATATATTAAAACTATTCAGCTTTATAAAATAAATTGTGTATAATTGTATATTAACAAATTTGGTATTTCTAGGTCAGACATCTCTCATTACTTACTTTGACATGTAATTTAGGAATGCATGTAAATAATCACTATGGTATTTGGAATTCTAAACAAAGATTGTATATTAACTAGAAAAATGTGCCTAATGGACTTAATCAAGGCCTAAAAACATATTAAAATAAGATCATTGTTAAGTGAACTACATCCACTTCTTTGATTGTTTTTAATGACTAATTTTTATGCAATTACTATCTTCAATATAATATCGAATTATTAATATTAAATGATATAATAAGAGTTCAGAGTGCCATTATTTTCAACTTTCAAAACAATTAGTTTTGTTTTATTAACCATTCTGGATGAGTCACACTATGTTGTGAAGTGTTATTAAAATGGAATCTTTTAAAATATTCCAAAATATGCTCCACGTGAGTAGTAAGTCTATTATCAAATAATTCTATACCTCAAACCATAACTTTCAGTTATTCTTTAACAATGAAGTTAATTTACTGACGTTACTTTGTTTGTATTATTTTGGTAAAGTATCATGAATATGTTTCTCTTACTAAAACGTATGGTCAAAAACAACATTTATCTCATATTTTCTTAAAATTACATAAACAAAATAAGCTTTTTCAATATTTTGGGCAAAGTTATTATACCGATCTACACACAAGATTTATGTATGCATAGCCGACACAGAATTGAAGCTCATGAGCAAAATGATCGAATAATTTGATTTTATGGATATTCCTATAGCACAGTCACGACTGCAGAGACATACAAAACACGAACTTCCAAACCTTAATTCAGGGCAAACTAAACAATCAGTCACGCTCTGCTCTAGTTCATATATAACATGAACATAAAATCTCTAAATATATGAAAAATATATAATGCTAAAACGTGGACAATAAATATATAAAGCGATTGCTCAAGATAAGGCATTTGACATGTGGGTCTATAAGTAGAGTGTTGAAAATATTTTGGTCAGAACATAAGAGAAATGAATAAGTATCAAGAATTATGAAAGAACTGTTATCAATTATCAGTGAAAGAAAATGTGAGTCTTTGAGCATATAATAAGAAGACTGTTGTTAAAGGGCAAAAATGAACGGGAAAAAATAAGGCAGACAAAGAAATATGTGGATTGATGACATGAAAGATTGAAGGGAACATAATATAGTAACTATAATAAAATGACCAAAGAATAGAACAAGGGTGCTCCATGAAAGTCAACCTGCTTCCAATAGAAGACTCATTATGATGATGAACTATAGAAAAGGAAGCTCCAAAATGTGCATTAAGGTGATATAATGAGTGTTATAGAAATATATGCTGGAAATATAGAACGTGTATGTTTTTATTTAACAAGGATGTAATAATAAAATCCAGCTTGCGTTCCTAAAGACCAATGATATTAGAATTCAACTAAATAAAATTATGTATGTACTTATGAATTATTACTTTAATTAAGGCAAAAATAAAACTGCTTAAAGGTATCTGTACCTGAAGATTTAAATAATTTCCTTGAAATTTCAATTTTCTTGGTAATAGTATTTTACAAGTTCAATTCTTGGATCATCAAGAAACCTGCTAATTGTTTTTGTTTGAAAATAGTTATTATTATTCAAACATGAGCTATTTTCTTCCACTTCTTATCAATTTTGTCATTATTTCCTGCGGCCCCTAGTGGAACAGTGGTGGGTCTAAGGACTCATAACACTGCCATCTGTGGATGTACAGCAGAAAGTTTACTGATTTACAACTCTAAAATCAGAAGTTCGATTCCCCTCGGTGGGCTCAGCAGATATCCGGTGTGGCTTTGCTAAAATAAAACACACACACACACATAGCACTTATAGGACTCATATCACAAAAATCCGGTCTACGATTCCTACCGATGAAAACAGTAACCAGTCCAAAGTGGCTTTGTTCTAAAACAAGCAACCGTTTTATATAAACTACACTGTCATATAATTTAACTTGTCGTAACTACTTCCATAGTAATTAAATTACTCTTTTCTTTAAATAAATAGAAATACTGGCTTTAAAATGTTTTGTGTTGTTAAGTAACTACAAATAGTATGACCGTAAATTATTATGCAATGCAATTTAAAAACAAAACAAAAAACTCTTAACATATCATTCTTTAAATTCCGAATTTCTTTTCTTTGTGGATTATTGTTTGATTAGTTACTTAAATAAGGTTTATCTAATTTTGTGAAACGTAACTGACACGAAATGTAATAATAAAAAATATTTGAGTAATCCCTGAATGCAACCTCACAAGTAATAAATTTATCCCCTGTAATTTTCTTTTTTAAAAAGTTTCTTATTATTTCCAGGTCATTACTTTTCATGCTCCATTTCGTTCATTTTCTAAATATATCGGAAAATAGAGATAATCAAAACTCATTGCTTTTGTTGTGAAGACTAATTTGTTTATTACAGGGAGAGAAAAATACGAAACTTCAGTTGGTCTATTTTATAGCGCTATATATTTCATAAGACTGATTTTAAGGCACACACAAACTACATTATTATAAGTTCTCAATTGATATTCATTTCATTGGTTTGCAACTTTTTTATTGATTAGTGCCATGAAACTGTTAAACTACTTTATGAAAATCAGTCAATATTTATTTATTGTTTAAATCATAAACACATAGCACAGTTGAGTGAACTTGGTCATCTATCAATAAGTAAAGATTATTTTACAGTAGGTGGTGGATTGAAAAGAAAAAAAGATGTGTTTAAGTCTATAATAGTTGTGACATATAAGGATAATCGATTTTTTTCACAATGTAAGGAAAGAAAAGATGTACACGTACCTTTTAATTCCAGACGAGTACGTTCCTAAAACAGAAAATGGATAACAGTGAATGTCAAATATAATTGACTTACTAAAGAGAGAAATAAATGCTATAAATAATTAAAACTGATAAATATATCAAAACATTTACAGAACTATATGAAATATAACTGATCCTGAATATTCTGTAAGAAATATTGGTATTGACATGAATCGCGAACATATTAACTTCTTGACGTAAGTATAAAGACTAAGATATTAGAAATACAGTATTTAAAACACCGTGTCCAGATAAGAAGTAATATTTCTGATGAAAGGTATCAGGTTAGGTGGGTTTCTTTTGGTGAATACATGTGGGTTTCATATTATTATATAATATTTCATTAAATTGTTTTGTAAGGCTTCTTTTATTAGTCTCTTTAGGATATTTCTCACTACAAATGTAAAAATAAATGTTCTATAATTTAAAGAACAAATATTATTACCATTAAATCCCCAATTACCTGCCCGCTCTCTAGTATTTGTATTATTTTTATTCACTATAAAATTTTCATTATCTGCATTGCGTTACATATTCCCAGTATAATTACAAATTGTTGTTTTAAATGGATATTTTTCTAGCACAAACAAACAAGAGGTATGATAATTTACAAGGTAAATGTGCGCCCAAAACAAAAAGTTCAGGTATGAATGCAACCGGGATGCACAGAAAATGGTTTCTCTTCAACACCACACTGGACTAGAGGTTATTTAACAATTATTAATAATAATAACAATAATGATAATAAATATGCTAATTATTTGTTCTCGTGCTGTTTAAAGCAAGCAAAAGAGTGGAAATAACCACAGGAGGCACACTTTCGTGATTGTAGAGTACGACAAAAACAAACCCGAGAATAACCAACCAAATAGATCTATCCGGGTATTGCTTAAGCTGTGAGTCTGAAACGAGAAGTGAAAGACTTAGATGATTAACATGATATATACTAATTAATACAGATGTAAGATGGAGACTTGTTGGTGCGCCATGTACTAGATGTTGGAGCAGACACTGGAAATCGTTTTGTCAGTGTTCTTAAATTGGCTATCCAATAGTATATATTAGCTAATATATAAACTCTTTTCTGGAAACGAGATAGGACATTTAACGAATCTGGGTAAATCATTGGGTGTACTTTGGTAAGTGAAAAGCTACTAGAATCACTCGACTTTGCAGGGCTTCAAGTTCCCAATTACATTAACGACCTTCTTACATCTCACCATGCATCCGTATTCAATAAGCGGTCTGATGTATGATTTATAAATGATTAGAATGGTGTCAGGCGCATAGCCTTTCTGAATACTTACAATTTTCTCGAAAAACAAGATTCGTTGAATAACGGATTTGCAAATATTTTTGAAATGGTCAGTTCAATACGGTTTTGAGAAGAATGCTGGTGTAGAAGATCTCTGATTCTCTAGTTATCCATCCAGACGTGAGTAAAAGAGTAGTATAGTAAAATCAGCAATATAATTACTAGATCAATACAAAGATAGAACCCAGGTGTACTAGATCGAAACGTCTAGAGTCCAACTAGTCTTAACGTCATAATTATGTGGAATCATAGTTCTTTCCCAGACCTCTTCTTCATGTTACATCATATACGGTTATTCGTATCAGTATGTAATTACCAATGTTAATTCATGCTGACCATGTTGGCTTATGTATATTTCATAGGATGATTTTCATTAGTATTGCCTGATAATTTTTGTTAAAACAGTTTAAAAACATTTATAATATTAAACAGCAAAATATTTTGACAAATACTACTTACATTTTCAATGTATCAGAACTATTGTATGTGTTAAATTTGAAGCCCTCACTTTGTTTACTTTGAAAGAAGAGTGACGATTATAAACAAACTGAGGAAAAAATTAAAATTATGAATTTAACACTTCTTTAATAACTTATATAAATCTATACGCTATCTTGAATAAACGCCCTCATGGTACAGTGGTACATCTCGGGACTTACAATGTTAGAAAACAAATAGCTCATCATTTAGCTGTGTACTTCATTTGAAACAAACAAACAAAGCCTTCAAATAAAGTACAGCATTGATCTCAAGATAGTGAGGGTCCAATATATTAATTATAATTGCTACGTTCTAGTACAAGAGAAAAGAATAAATACTTTATTGTAATTACAGGGTGTTAAATTAAATTAAATTACAGGTACCAAAAGTTATTATTTCAGAACTGTAAGATATCCACATAATTGTTTTAAATAAAGTTGTTTATTTTGTTGAATAATTTTCTTTCATAAGCATATCAATTTGTTAAGTATAAACCTAACTATTACAAATCGATCGTATAATGTATTAAAAAAAATAATAAGATCGGAATCGACAGTGCCTAATGGATAGCATGTTTAATGGTTAGACTCTCGATCTGGGATTCATTATTAAAGTGACACTAAAAATCCACAATTCCATTAGAATGTTTAAAAATGTTCACAATTGACATTGTTGACTCTTTCGTTCCTCAAGGCCTGGCATGGCCAAGCGCGTTAAGGCGTGCGCTTCGTAATCTGAGGGTCGCGGGTTTGCGCCAAAATCGCGCCAAACATGCTCGTCCTCCCAGCCGTGGGGGCGTAATAATGTGACGATTAATCCCACTTTTCGTTGGTAAAAGAGTATCCCAAGAGTTGGCGGTGGGTGGTGATGACTAGCTGCCTTCCCTCTAGTCTTACACTGCTAAATTAGAGACGGCTAGCACAGACAGCCCTCGAGTAGCTTTGTGCGAAATTCCAAAACAAACAAACAAACATTCTTTCCTCATGTCTATCTGTTTACATCTAGGGACGGCTATGTGCAGTTAACCATTGTGTTTTAGTTAATTAAAACATGGAGTAATAAAATCTAATTAAACAAACAAACAATTAATTATAGATGTAATCAACTTATTTAAATACTGTAATATATGACTATTGTTATCAAAAATCCAGAAATATTTTTCTGGTAATTCAATGATGCAATTTTTAATTCTTTGATCTAAAATATACAAGCTTTTATTTGATAGAATAAGAAATGAGTTCAGGAGTATTGTAATATACCTGGTACTCAATTTATTGTAATCAAGGTTTTAAATATTTTAGTAACTGTTAGTATACATTAGTGTTGCTTCTTAACATCAATATCGCTAAAATTATATACAATAAAGAGGAGACCAGTGTAAAGTGGCATCCCACGTAATTATTACGTCAATAATGTTAATAATACCTGCTTGCATCAGAAGAGGTAGCATTGTTTGTTTGTTTTTGAATTTCGCTCAAAGCTACACGAGGGCTATGTGCGCTAGCTCTCCTTAATTTAGCAGTGTAACACTAGAAGGAAGGCAGCTAGTCATCACCACCCACCGCCAACTCTTGGTCTACTCTTTTACCAACGAAAAGTGGGATTGACCGTTACATTATAACGCCCCTACGGCTGAAAGGGCGAACATGTTTGGTGCGACAGGGATTCGAACCCGTGATCCTCGGATTACGCCTCGAAAACCTTAACCCACCTTTGCATGCCGGGTCTTAAAAGAGGTAACATAGGTATACGATATATTTTACTTTATAAAAATATCAAACAAAGCTTTTTTTTTAAATTACAGCAAAATGTGCCAACAAATTAATACATGATCATTTATGTTGTAAATGTACAGCACAAATATTCCTTTTATAATTACTTATTTGGTATCAAAATGTGTTTGAATAAACAATCACCGCATGACAGCGCTAAGTATAATATTAATTAAATTTATGAAACAAAAAACATCTTGCATGGTTACTAAACGCGTGAACAACTGTAAACACGAACTTTTTTAATAGTTCGTCCTTACTTCGATAGTGAACAGGAATGTTACAAAGCAAACCAGCATAAAGTCACTATTTTATTGTTATTAAGCTATGTTCTTTTTCTAAATTCTGTACGTTTTATTCAAATATAACGTCCAACGCTGACACAGCAGTAAGTCTATGGAATTACAACGATAAAATCAGGGGTTCGATTCCCCTCGATGGACTCAGCAGATAGCCCGATGTGGCTTTGCTACAAAAAACACACACACATACATTCAGATATAAACAGTAATCTGGTACGTATTTGTTAACTGCTGAAGCATTTTATATAGATAACAAATAACTTGGATAACGGCTCCTAGTTAAATACTTTGAAAAATAATTTTGCAGAACGATTAATTTATTTAAAATACATAGCTATTAAACTTAGGCATTTTGTAATTTTTATAACATTGTGAGTTTTTGTTCTTTAACACAGGAAAATACAAATTAAATATAATTTAAGGAAAATATCCTAGGTTGGTTTTATGAACAACTTTCTTGAAGGTTGCTTGCCTACAGCTTGTCACTAATTTTGTTGGTAGAATGACAGATACTTCTAAGCATTACAGTTATTTTTCTTGTTTAAATAAAGTTACTTTTGAACAGATAAAAATAAATGTTTTTAATACTTATTATTTACAAGCTCGTAAAATCAAATATTTGACAAGCAAAATCTTATTATGGCAAAATGTATTGGCAGCAATTTTAATTGTTCAATGCGTTTGATTCTTTAGTAGCCTTTAATTTCGGATGCAATAAATCCCGCCAATTTGTTTTTCTGATCAGTTTGTTTTAGAGTATTGTCTTAATTACGTTTTTTTTTTTATATTACTTTGCTGATCTACAGATCTGAGGTTTGAGTGTTCGTGTTCATAATATTGAACTTATTTTATTGGGTTTTCTCATCGTTTTGCCATTACGGCTTTACGGGAAGAATATAGTTTTTTTAATACGGGAAATATTGAACCAAAATAGTACTAATCAGCTCTAAATAATAAAGTAGTGAGCTCGGAAATTAGGAAAAACATATTGTTCACAATACATGTTAATGGGTAATTTGAGCTTTGTGTGTTAGATGATAAACTGCAATAATCCGTGAAGGAACACAGTGTTTCTGGTCAGATAAATGGTAATAGATAATGTTTCACGTGCTTTCTTTTTCTTTTAGAATGTTTAAACTTTAATAAATATTTTACAAAATCGTATTTTTTCAACTCTGGTTTGGCAGATCCTGTTTTGTTTCGAGCTCTAGTATTACATTAAGAAAGGATAAAAGTTTTTTTTATTTTTTTTTATTTTTCTAAATCAGACTCCTTTCTTGTTGAGGTAAGAGAGGAAAGAAATTTCAATTTAAAAAACAATTGGAAATCATTTCGTAGAAAAGAATAACACTTAATTGTAAATTTAACCAAGAAGATGATTTATGAAAACTTGAATTTCTCATTATAAATTATATTTTCAAAAGTTAAATATTTGTTGCTCACGTTTTTTCATTAGAACAAGTTTAAAGTGTTTTACATTGGTTTGCTAATATAATTAGCATTTTTCATTTTCCTTAAAAGAAGGTATTAGATAATTTCACGATTTTAACTATTTTAAAATACTTCAATTTTAGAACAATGCAGTAAAGATATAAATTATAACATAGTACATTGGACAGCAATGTAATATATTTTACTCTATGAAAAGTAAATACAATTATTTTAATTGTAAGTTTACAAACAACATTACAATGAATGCAAGAAAGATGGTTTTGCAATAAGATACATAATTGGATACGTATGGTATCCACAACGATAGTTGGAAGATGTTATAGACCCCCGCTAGTACAGCGGTATGTCTCCGGATTTATAACGCTAAAATCAGGGGTTCGATTCCCCTCGGTGGGCTCAGCAGGTAGCCCGATGTGGCTTTGCTATAAGAAAAACACACACACTTATTGCCTGGAAGATATTACCAAAGTTTTTCACCTGGAAAATATTTCACCTACTTTAAATAATTTTTCAGTATTTCGTGATTTCATTTGTTATATCTAAATTTTCTTTACCATTTTGTGGTGCTAATATATATCACTCATTACAATTGTTGTTCTAGTAAAGGTTTCATACAATGTTTATTAAATATATACACATATTTACAGGTCCGGCTTTCATTTGTGTATGCGTAGTTTTAAAATATACGAGTTTACTTACGTTTTATATGGATTGCTATGTCCTACAAAATAGTTAGAAACTGTTATTAAAAAAATATTAACGTTAAACGTATAAAGCAAATTTATATACAGAGTAAACATCTCTATTTTTCAGTTCCACCAGAACCACCTCAAATCGTACAAGGCCATTATCTTGTGACAACAGCTGGAAATACTGTACAACTAATTTGCGAAGCTCATGCTGGAAAACCGCCTGCAGAGGTAATGTACTCTTTATATTTTAAACCTAGTCGATTTATCAGTTTCCTTTCAAAATACTTTTAAACAGTGAAATAGCAAAGTTAATACGTGAATATATATATTTTTTACAGCAGAGTAAAATGTTCAGGCCACAACATTACGAGTAACAATATTTATGTTCATGGTTTCTATAAAAATGACAATAGCACTATGTTTAAGATTAATGACAGTAATTGTCCTCTTGAAGCTGTATTTAATATAGTTTCTGGCCATTTCTGGCAGTACTAACAACCTCATCTACCATGTTAACACTTTCAAACCAGTGTCAATTTCTTGATACTTTTGATTCTATCCTGTCCTTCCAACAATGGTAAGAGTTGTTAGTTGCAGTTAGGTCTAAACTACAGCTCACTAAAGTTAATAATTTACGCCTCACCATTTATGAACAGTTCATGAAAATCATCAAAACACGTCAACCTCTGGAAGAATGTATAGATCTTCTCCTTAAAACTACATCAATGCTTGAAAAGTAAGACTATCTCTAATGCCAAAATACATTGAGATAGTCGCAATAAATGGACTAGATTTACTAGCTAACAAAGCTACCAACCGTAATACTATCCTTTACTATTTTCTAAGTTGGCTTCAAACCCATATACCACCGTACGGTATAAAACTTTTGTGCCCAGATTCGAAACTTTGTGGTAAAAATGTCCACTCTTCTGAGCTCCAATTCTTAAAATTTAGGCCCACTAAGTCAAGGGACTACATTTGTTTGTGGTAATTAGCGACTTGTGAACAGCATTTGTCCATAGGATCCAAAATAAGTTAATAATTAGTGCGTGAAAGTGAACCATGCTTTTCTGTTAATTCACTCAGTGATTGTTTGAATCCACGAATGCCTGTTTCTTTTTGTGTTGTTGTTGTTGCTTTTGTTTTTCTGCAACCAAACATAGTAATGTTCGATTGAAACTAAATAATTTCGAGCGATTTGATCTATTTTCAGTAGCTACTCCCTCTGTGGCCTTACATTATTTCAAAAATACATCACAAATATAAAATTATGATAGAAATAACCCCAATATACGAACCACCAATGTGGGACACAATCACCATTCTATTATAAACTCTTATCCTTGTAGCACCTCACCTAAATCGTATTTTCTTAGTATTTGCTAAAGTTTTATAGAAAACTTTCTATGTAGAATCTTTGAAGGAATATACCAAATTTGTATGGATTTTCTATTATTATCCGGGCTTAGGATGTCGGATTATAGTTGGTCAAATTTTATAGTAGGCCATTACTTTTTATTTATTTTTCTCTCGACTTAGTAAGATACCAAATCTCCAACAAACGTAATGTTGCTTTAACTTGCTTGTTTATAGAATTAAGTTAATTGCATATTGTAAGGAAATGTTTAACATTATTGATGCTATGTCACCTGTAGTTTATCCGTTACTTCTACAGTTTTTGTATCTTTTTGATATTCTTTGTTGTGTATGAAATTGAGGTAATTTTTTTATTCTCCTTGCATTTTCTACTATGATGCTTCAAAGCAACCTGCGTGGTATGTGATTGTTATGACACAGTGTAATAACAGGACCAGAAGAAAATAGTAGAATTTTTTACTTAAAAATGTATACTTATTGTGAGCTTTTGACTTTTATGTCACATCGTTTGAGAGTTAATTAAATATTTTAGAGAAGAGAAAATTAAAGCCATAAGACGTTCAGAAAAAAGTGCTGTACTTGTCTCTTTCAGATATGTCTTAGCATTTTTATACAGTCTGAAGTAACAGTTATAAAAAGAACAATGAATTTTATGCAAAAAATGGGTATGTAAGACAAACAAACAATTACTTTTCACGAAGATAAATAGCTTTACTTTGGTAATGCTTAAATTGCAGTTGATTAACTATGGTTACCATTTTATTTCACAATGATTCGGAAGATCCAATTCTCAAGTCGCGATTTCCCACCGGACACATTTCACGCTTTCAGCTCAAAATATGTCATAACTGTTACAGTCAATCCGATTATTAATTTAATAGAGCCACAAAGGCGACTGGTTCCTCTGGTAAGAAATGGTAAGGAAGAGAAGATATGCTGACTTGGTATTTTACTCTAGTGTCATCTAAGGTGCTATTTAGGTGAAAAATGTCAATTGTCTTTACATTATTGCTAGGTTTAGCTTCAAGCAAACACTATAACTGTCACATAAATAAAGTATAATAATAAATTTTTTGATTTATAGCTCACACTATGATTTAAAACATAACACATACATTTTACTTTCCAATCGAATATTAAGTTGAAGAAACTACACAACGTCTCTGCAAATTACATTTTACAAATGTGTAAATTTATTTTAATAACAACTATGATATAAATTTTGATTGCTTTGAAAGTGGGTTGTACAAACAAGTATATACTCAGCTCTTGTCTTCAATAATTAAAGCCCGGCATGGTTAGGTGGGTTAAAGCGATGGATTCGTAATCTGAGGGTCGCGGGTTTGAATCTTCATAGTACCAAACATGCTCTCCATTTTAGCCGTGGAGACGTTATGATGTAATGTTAATCCCACTCTTCGTTGGTGAAATAGTAGCCAAAGAGTTGGCGTTTGGTGGTGATGACTAGCTACCTTCCCTCTAGCCTTACACTGCAAAATTAGGGACTGCTAGCGCAGATAGCCTTCGAGTAGTTTTGCGCGAAATTAAAAAAAACATAATCTCCTTAACACAATCTTTTGTATTGGCTTTGTATTTAAAATGTATTACTAATTTCAATGCAGGCGTTTTCGGTAAAGAGCAATGTGGTCGCTATTCCAAAACCCGGCTTTCTCAGTAAACTTTCGACACTTGTATTCTCTTTTACAATTTCGAATATATTATATAGAGTTAGCATTTAGTTTTCTCAGTTCATTGTTTTAGTTGGTTTTGTTCAATAGTAGAATTGTAGACATAGATCTCAGGAATGTAAGAAATCAATTATTTCTACTTTCCCATCTTTGCTTGCTTTGACACATTTCAGTTTCTTACGCCTTTAGGTCATGTTGGATCTCTTTTATCCCATATCATATATAACTTCACATAGCCTATTGGTTAAAACCCTTAACTCGCAACTTTAGGGCCGTAGGATGGAATCTCTTAATTAAATATATTCTGTCTTAGCTGTTGAGACTTTATAATACGAAGGTATCAATACCCCTTTCTGTTGGTAAAGAATAGCCCAAGAGTCACCAGAGATATTGACTAACTGCCTTCCTTTCTTTCATTTTTAACTTATGGACGGCTAATTTAGTAGCCCTCAAGTACTTTGCATAAAAGTTAACAAGTAAACACGTGTGATACGTCTCGTAAGGTTGTTGGTATAAGGTGCTGGAATTAGCAAAATTATGGTTTGATTGGTTTGTTTTGAATTTCGCGCAAAGCTACACTAGGGCTAAATACGCTAACAAAATTATGAATTAATACTTTACATAACGTGTCACCTTGTATTCGCAATGGTCCTTTTTGTTTATCACACATTATACCCATCAAGTTTAATAAATATGTTTGTCTTGATTGTACTAAGGCGAACATTCACTCAAAATAAGAACTAGTCACGGCGACGACTTTTGAATAGTAAATCAGGTAGTTAAGCGGTGCCAAAAATGACTCTTCAAGTAGTCGTTAAAATCGATGACTATCTCATATGACCTTTAATAATGAGTCATTTGTACTATTGTGTAGTCGGAAAATAGTCAGATGATGGTGGAAGGGATACCTAGCAGGTAATAAATTTGACTGCTCTATGATAGTCGTTATGACTTTTGTTAGGTAGTCATTCTAACCAATGCTGACTACCTGACAAGAGTCTCATTGTCTATCTACAAACCACTACAGAGAAATCATGACATAGTCAGTATAACCTTATTTGCCCAAGGAGCTGTTGTCATTATGACCATCCAACGACCCTGGTGGATAAGTTATGTTGACCCGGTCAGGACCACCTCTGCAATGTCACTGTTAGACAAAGAGACCATCGTCAGTCAGTTTTGGTCAGCAGAACCATCATTGAGCAGTCAATCCCGCTGTCATTTGATGATTCAACCTAAGTCCCAGTAACCTGCTACCATCCTGAAAAATATAAAATGCATTTTAGCAGCATCATTTTTATTCCAAACTGAACAGAAATGTATATCAATATACATGTACCAAAATAAAATTCAAAATGCAGCAACAATTTGAAAATAAACGACTGAACTTTGCACTTGGTTTTTGCAAATTCACCCTGGATCAAATGCTCATAACAAGTTACTATTACCAGATCTAATATAACCTTATGGCTTTGAACACTTTCCTCTTCCTTTACCTTTGGACGTTTTGACAGATTTCCCGCTGCTATATTTTTTGACATTCAAGAGATCAAGCAACTGAAAAACACATCTGTCTGCATCTTTTTCAGATTCGGTAATTTTCCTGGACTGATCATAGAGCTTCAGAACAACTATTTCAACAAAGTTGAACCTTTTCTTGAGTTTTGTTGGAAATGCAAAGTTAAAGATATGTAAACTCCCTACATACATAGTGAATGCTTCCACAAAATCTTCAGTAGCACAAATATCAAAGCCATCAACATATAGTTTGAATTCCTGATCATAAAACTGAGAAATTGACCCACATTGAATGTATATACTACTCTCAGCAGATTCCTTAACTTCAGTACCAACTATGATACTTTTACTTTCTTTTAGAAGAAAAGGGGTACCAAGAATGGCAATACTAGATGTAACATCAGGCATGTGTGAGGACTGTTTCATAAGAAATGCTAGCAATGGACTATTTTCTGGTGATATGTTTCTGTCCTGCAGATGATAATTTACTGAGTCCTTATATTGAGAGAGAAAGTTGACTTTTTCTGCATCATTTCCTAGCCGCTTAAAGTCATTCAACAGCTGTGCTGGTGATACCACTATGAAATTATAATGCTCTACAAGTTCATTGACAGGAGTGTTGTCAATGACCAGTTTCCTACGATCATACAGAGTTTTGTCCATAAGCAAGTCCACTTTACAAAGATCACCCTTTTTTCTGCAATGCAGACGGGTTTTCATCCATTCCTTGTGTTTTTTGGTTGAAGTTTCATCCTCCCCAACAGGGTTTTCACACAAGTATTGCTTTAAACCATATAGCCTCTGTTCTGAGATGTGGTTTCAACTGTTGCAGTTTTCGTCTTTTTCTTTCTTTCTTGGACTATAGGCAATGATGAATCCTTCCACTTTCTATTATTCTGGAATTTCTAACGAAGCCTCATCTTCCACAGCTCCTGCAATTAGAATTAACAAAATTAGTTCTATTGAGAATGAATAACAAAACTGCCCTGGTATAACTATAATTATTTTAAACAGTATTTTTTTAAACCACTTTTGGCATTTTTCAGGTTTAATCTGAGAAACTGAAAGTCATACACATACTAGTTAGTAAATCAATTGTACGAGTTCATTTTGACAATGTATTCTCTTTAGAGTCAAATTAGTTGTGTTTCATTAGTTGAGTCATGTTACATCGTATACAAACAAAACAAATATTTGAAAGTATCAAAGTAGAATTTTCTACAGCCCCTCCTTGGTAGATATATGTACTTGTGTCTATTTTAAAAAAATATAACTTCCCACAAAATTTTCACTTGTTTCTTCACTGATATTATGCAACACAAAAAATACCCTTTAATTTTTTTTTGCAACTAATGAACATATTTCTTGCAGAATACATTTACACCATTACAAGTGATGATATGATCATTCCTGTTATGCACTTTAAGACGAATTTTATTGGGCTCATTGGCTTTTGTGCTCATAAAGTCAAATGTATAGATAAAAGAATATATTTGTGATGAAAATATATTTCACAACAAACATAACATAATGCACGTGTGGATAGTACTTACACGAACACCTTAGGGTGTTAGATTTGGAGCATCTGATAGCTGAGGGTAGCGCTTAAATAATTCATCCACTACTTGGTCATACTGCTTTGAAGTGGGATATCTGGAAAATAGAGGTTGGGCAGGCTATCAAGCACAGATGAAGACATCTGAAGAGATATAATTACACGCTTGCAATCAGAAATGGTACACATGGTATTCACTGCACAGCACTTACAAGGTATAATTGGAAACCTCAGTGTAGACTGCATCTAGTAAATGTAAGCGACCTTTTTTCTCAACAGGCTTCCCTTGCGACAACAACAACGCAGTAGAACTAGGCAGACTTGATAAACATTCCAGCTTAAAGGGTACTCGTCAAGGCTTGAATGCTAAGATGCTGACCAAAGAAAATATTAAATAGTTCAAAACACTTACAAATTGGGGTTGATTGATTGCATTGAATTACTAACTGAGGCCTAATTTTCTCAAGTGAAAGATGAAACTATTTTTTAAACAGATTCAAATATCTGTTTGACATTTATTAGGACATATCCTACCATTATGATATGGATTAAATTTGTTCAGCTTTGGGACCGGGTAAAAATGCATTTTGCTTGCTTGAAGGCATTTCAGGGTTCGGTGGATTCTGTTCAAAAATAAAATTTTAACGGGTCTAAGTTTGTAATAAAAAATTAACTACAGTAATTGTGCTATGTTGAATAATGTATATTGAAAAAAATTACTTCTCTTCTTCGAAATAAAGTTTACGCAGAGTGATTTTTAATGACTACATAAATGAATATAATCACTCAAATTAAAATGGGTTGCACATTCTTACAAACGACTTACCACAACAGCTATCTCTCCGTCAGAGGCCCCAGCATTAGAAATCAGAGAAACGCGCAACTTTGCTCGTGGTTTTGGAATATCAGACCATTGAACATCCACCCAGTCCTGCCAGTCTTCCATGTACACTTGAGCTGACAAGTTGGTAGCACCTACATCCAGATTTATGTTGTCAGAAATCTTACTGAGTAACAATCCCATATCATCCACTGGCACCACAGTTTTTTTTTTCATTGTAGATAATGTGGTGGGATAAAGCCATCTCTCTGGAATATAAAAGTATGGTACTGATAAAAAATGATTTATATGTATACACATGCAGAAAAGTTGTCATTGAAGAACAACTACAAAACACCAAAAAGATATATTAAATTTCCATAAATTTAACATCAGCAGGAGTGGTATAAATCAGATAAATAAGTAATTTGGTGTTTTCCTAACAAATAGTAACCTTAAAAAGTGAAATCAAATATAAGTAGTCTGACCTCAACAGATGGTGATAATAGTGGTGATTTTGGTGCAAATATGCATGATACATATTAATATGACACAAGTTCTCTCTGAAAATTTTGATGAAATATGTCACAGAAAGGCAAAAACAAATTTACATAAAATATATCAAACATTTTGATGAAATTTGTCACTGGAAGGTACACACCAAGTTACATACAATAGGTTAAAATATACCACTGATTACCGAGTTCCTTTAAAATTTGTCATCATTCAGTCGCCACGAATATAGTGATGTAGGATGATTATATTTTCACCTTTGTTCACATGACAAGGCAATGGGTAATGATCATAAAGATTTGGAATGCTTAGGAGTTCATAGCTTCTCATTGGCTCTACAACGTAAGCATGAAAATGCCTGTGATAATCAACAGTTTGGTATTTTTGACAATACAAAAAGATTTTCCCCAAAGAACAAAGCAACAGATCACTGAAGAAAATTGAAAGCTGTCGAATTCATAGCTATTGATAAGCATTGTCCCTGTGTTGTATGTGAGGCAGTTGACTGTACAATCTGATGCTTTAGAGACAAAATCGCCTTCCCCAACAAATTCACTGAGAAAGTTTCTCTCTTCTCCGTGTGAATTCATAGGCAATCTGACAGGATTAATCAGGTCAAAGACATCTATTGCAAGAAATCCATTGCTTTCCAAATGTGAGCAGAGTTTATACTGGTGTCTCATTGCCATTTTTTGGCTAGATTCCTTTTGTTTTTGGTACGTCTTGCAACATCAACAAAAACAAACTATGTTTGGCCTCAAATCTCATGGTCCACACATTCCTCAGTAGACCAAATTTGAGGGTCATCTCTGGGTAATGGAAAGTAAAATTTTCCTTTGGCTTGAGAGTTCTATTTGAAAATTCTTTTTCATAAAGAGAATGGAACTGTTGTATCACATCATTTAAGAATTCAATGCTTGCTTATGACATTGATGGACACATTATCAATTCTACAATATCCAGCAGAGCCAACAGAACTTCCCATTTGTTGTTGCCTTCTGGTACTGTATCACCCACCAGTAATCGAAATAACCTTAAGAGATACCAAACTTGCACAGCTTTTTGCTTAATGTGTACAGACCCTCTCAAAATAACAAACTCAGGCCTATTGTTTTTATCAGTTCCTTTGTAGTGGAACTTCTTCACTCTGCCTGCAAGGTACTGAAGGCTGACGTATCCAGACAAGACATACTGATCTATGATTAAAACTAAAATTTCTGACATCAAACCAGATTTGAAAAGGTCATGTAATATATCAGGTAGTAGAGCATTTGTCACGTGAAATTGCTGCAGAACGTTCAGGGTCGATCTTTTTTTAACCCCATATGTACTTGACAAAGTCGGTTCTGTTTCGACCAATGCAATTTGGTAATTATAGGATGCAATAGATCTTTCTGGACGTTTTGAAACATCAGTCAACTTTCTTAAATCATCCCGAGTTACCATGCAGAATCTACTTGATCAGAGAGCAAAAAATGATTCAAGAAACCCTCCAATAGTATGGCTTCCCAAATTATCTGCAACAACAACAAGATGTGCACCTCTGAATTTGAATGTTTCCTCTGGTGTGACAATGTCAATGCCAATGTTTTCAAGAACAGATAGTTCTTCAATCAAAGGTCTCATCACTGTATTTAGCTCATGTTTTTCACATTTTGGTTCTTCACCAAGATTGATGAGAATATACAATGAAGCGGAGATCTAAAAGCAGGTTCAATATTGCCTAACTGATAGTAGAAAGCAGCATATTTGTAAGCAGGAGCTCGTATTCCAGCCTGGTTCATAGCTGTAAACTCATCAAAATAGTGAATGATTTGAAGGGCAAGAAGAGTTTCCTGTCAGAATGGATGGTTTTTGAAATGTTCACCATCAACGAATCTCTAAGACAATCATCAGCTGACTGGCAAGGATAAACAACCTGGCTAAAAATATCATGTTTAGTGCAGACACTTCAGAGTATCTAATAAAAAAAATACACTGCATTGTGTCATGTTTCCCATCACCAGCAATTACCAGGTCACACTCAACAGGTTTTACAAATGCCAAATTATCTTCAATGTAAGACTGGAAAATATTGTGGTCAGTAAAATTTTCAATCATGGAACGAAAGTCAATACTTTCTTTCTTGCAACCTTCCATCACTGTAACTCTACTATTTCTAGGAACCCCTCTCACTGATCAATGTTCTTTTTATGGTTTGGAATAAATGTTCATCTTTGGCAGCCATAATAGAACAGGACAAATTTGAAAAATTACTTGTAGTTTTGTAAGTTTTTTTTTTTCATTTTTACGCAGCTGCAGAATTGTTTTAGCTAAGGTTCTTCCTTGGTCTGTGACAACCATCTCCTTATTACCATCAACTGCCTCATCACTGTCAGAGTTTTTATACCTCTGTTCCATAAAGTACTCGGAATATTCACCACCAGCTTCATTATCATGCATACTGGTAGAAGCAAATCATCCATGCTTTTCATTTATATGTCTTTTCAAACATCTGATGCTTTTGAATGGTCTTTCACATCCATTAACCCCACATGGGATAACAAATCTAGGCTCATGCTCATGAACCATAGAAAAATGTGAAAGAAGCTTGCTAAAATGCCTGAGCTTATAATTACATTTAATGCAAGGGAAAATATTGAAAACTCCTGACTGTTCTGCCATATTTAAATCGAAAGTTTACCAAACTTTACATTGTCTATTAATAAATATCATACAAGACATGCATCCAAATGTCACGGGTTTTCATTCTGGAACGTAAAATGTATCTTTTATTTAACTAGATTTAATGATAAATTTCAACAATAACAACTAGCAAATGTAGTTCGCCCGCGAATCGACGGTGTATCCTCGGACTTGCCCTTAATCTAGCGAATAAAAACGTACTTCAAAATGCAAATTCTTGCGACACATCCCCCCGGGTGGTCAAAAACATTCATTGGCCAGACCTCAACCTAACTAACATATTCACCAAATTGGACAGAAATCCGAAAGGAATTGTGGACTGTAGAGTGAACACAAGGAAATCTCTGCAGACGCACACGCATGTTGATGCGTGATCCATAGTATCCCCCGATTTTCGTAAGGGTATACAATTTTTATTATTTTAACTACACAACTCAGTTGCTCGTGACTCGATGCAATATCCCCCGATTTTCGAAAGGGTATACAATTTTTATTATTTTAGCTACACAACTCGGTTGCTCCTGACTTGATGCAATATCCCCCGGATCCTACATTTCTCTCACTGGTATGGATGTGGTATGGATTATGGGAGGGCTCCAAAGTCTGAGAAAGTTTTCTGGGAGCAAAGAAGGGTTGGGGGGAATATTTTGCAGGATCACAGGCCTTCTATTCATTGTGTACGGCCTAGCGCTGCCTCCTATCTCGCACCATTCGATTTCAAAGTATAGAGTTTAAAAATTTAAATACATTTTGTACCTAAAGAGATTTCTAGATAGTTTATAATATTAAATTAAAAGAAACAAACATTAAACACAATATATGTTTCACTTTTTCGCTGCTATCAAATGATTTGTCTTGCCGCCCCCATTTGTAACTCCATTGTTGGCTGTGTCAGTGGATCCCGCCATAATACACACGTTGCATAAAGTGTGTAAGCTTTAGCATTTGTAGCTCTGCTGATATATTAAAAATAAGGATTTATTATTTACGTATTATCGTATGTCATCTTTCATTATTAAAGGTCTATAAAATAATAACAGATAAGACCCCTTTTAATGAGTATACAACTTTCATCTGTGTAGTGGTGGCCATTACAAATCTTTTTAACAGCGGTGTAGTTGGCGCTAAATTTAACAGAGCAGCAACATGGATCATTGCAGGATTTTGCTTCTACCATAGGTTATGCAATCAAGATACAAAATATGTGCATTTGTGATGTCAAGACTGGGGAATGTTTTCGATTTCATACTTGCTTCAAAACATTACCTAAATATAAATATTCCTACTCTACTACTACTATACTACAGTAGTACAGATCTACACAACGGGCAACCGTCCTTGTTTACACATAACGAGTTGTACAAAAACATACGGATGGATTCACTTCAGCTAATGTAGAAAGTTAAAAATTTGTATTATTATATTGTTTTATTGAAACATAGTATAGGAAAATAAGACGTAAATATTAAACGTTTATGTCGTTTCTATAAACGTCATATGTAATTCTCCAATGTGCGACAAAATATTGCTGTGTGTGATTTCTTCCCCCTCCGACCCCTTATTTCAGTCATAACTTAGATCGTTGTGGATTGTAATAATAAATATATCGACTATTGGATTTCATATTTGAATATTCCAGCACACGCACTCAACAATATAAAAACACAATTGTCAAATAAAACAGTGAAGAAATAGTAGTGGTCGATAAATAAGATTTATTGAGGTAGGATTTATTTTGTGTGAAAGAAATTTATTCCCCCCCCCACAAAATAAAAGTAAATAAATAAATAAATTCTTGCAAAGTTTAGGCCTGGTCACGTTTCAATTGTTGCATTTATGGAACAAAATGCATATATACAGTCATTTGCTTGAACTGCGCCTCAATGCTATAAGAAACATCAAATTCGTGAGTTAATGCTGACTATGTAGTTGGTTTTCCTGACCACAAAGTAGTCCTTAAGACTAGCATAGCAGTGCTCCTATGAAGTAGTCAAGGTGACTGGAAAATGGTCAAACAGACTGGGACATGGTCATTCTGACTGGGAAGTAGTCAAACTGACTAATTGATTAAATTGACTAAGAGTCAGTCAAACTGACTAGTAATAGATCATCCTTACTACTTAATAGTTAATTTCATATCCACGACTACTCAATGATAGTCATCTTGCTTATTGATACAATTTAGATAGTCAATTTGACAGCGACCACGATATCTCTAAAGCAGAAAATAAACGTGACTATGCCCTGGTAGTCGTAATGAACAACTTTTATTTAGTGTTTGTTTGTGACTATAATCACAGCCTAAACTTTCATAAAATATCTTCAACAATTTTGCTGTACCAAGAACGTTAAAAACCTTTCCCTTTCTCCTTCTGACGTTCTCTTTGAAATCATTAGTAAGGGTTAAGCTACTTTTTTATATTTTCTAACGGATATACATTTTAATGAACCTAAAAGGATGTAAGAAGTTTGAAAATCGAAAAAAGATTTCTAAGTGTCAGGAACTTGTGTTAGCTTAGTATATTTTTACGCATTTTGGAAGGATTTATTATAGCATTTGAAATACTGTATCCTTAAATTCTCTAAAATACTCTAAATAAAGCTCTACTTTAAAAGTATATTATTTTCTACTATACTTTTTCTTGTGACACTAAACCGCTTATTTCTTAAAAGCTGTAGTCATATTCCAGGCTGATATGTCCAAAAATTTTCATTGGCATTCAAGTACCTTCTTTCTGACAAGTGACCAGTTGTCTGTTTTCTTCACTTACTTACTTATTATTTCTCATAAAAGATATTGTCCATACATTGGCATTGTTTTTATCTGGTGTTGTCAATATTAGTTTTGATGTGTTTTATATCTTCGCTGCCTGTTTGTTAGTCAAGTTTCAAATGTCATATTTATATTATATTATTCATGTTTCAGTTATAAAATATCTTTATTAGCTGATAAAACCAATGAATGAACTGTCAATAACTCATATACTTTTGATTTCACTTAATAGTGATCTAGGCAAAAGTGTCTCAGACATAGATATTCGTATTTGAATGCTTTTGACGACAGCTTTTGGAAGTATTTGAATACTTTGGTTGGGAAAATTGTAGCATTTGTTTTCAGATTCAGTGACATAGCATTTGTATTCATTGAATTATTTAGCGCAAACTTAATAATGTAAGTATAAATATCAACTTTTATATTAATCAAATTTATTGACTATCAGTATTACATCCGTAGCACGTTATTTTGTTTTAATCGAAGTTTGTTCGAAAAGTGGAATTATTGTTATCCTTACAGAAAAAAAAAACACGTAATATAATAAGTAATTTGTAGATGAAAACATTGGCTTTCTGTTGGTTATTAATGATATAGTATTGAACGTTGGAGAAAATCATTGACACATTATAAAAAGAAGGTATGACACTTGGGTGTGGCAAGAGGGGTTTGATTTTCTATTTTATGGCTATGTAACCAACGAAATTGAATGCTATGAAAATTATGCATTGTCTTAACGATGACAAAATTATAATGACTAATTTACGTTAAATTACATACTTCTCGGAGGAGGGGTAAATAAGAAAAGTCATATTTTTCATTCTAGGGAAATTCAGTTTTTTTTTACAAATATTGCTCGTCAAAAGTAAGAATAAAATTATACTATTAAAATATGGATAATTAGTTACGACGTTATATTAGAGTAACTGGTATAACATGAACAAATCTGCATTGGTGACCCTCGCAATTTAGAAGAAATCAACCTTCTAGTTGTAACGGATTTATTATTCGATATTTATTTTAATATCTATGCTCGTTTCAGTTCAGTATATATTTAGAAATGCATATAACTCATATTGTTAAATTAATATTGCAAAAGACCCGTCTACTCTCCAAATTTGTAGAAAAATATCGAATGTAAGAGTCTACAATATAAGTTTTACGAAAGCATTAGTTTATCTATGAACACTGTTGCTAACTGAACTTTTGACAACCTCACTCTAAAAGTTTTAAACCGATGGGCAAAAAGACGTTTTTGTATTGTTGGTTTGCTACAGTCAGTATATTATAAATCTCTGAAACTATAACTGTGATAAACACTTATTATTCAGAAAACTAGAGATATTTGACCAGGAACATTTATAGATTTCGAACATTACAAATCTTTTAACTTCAGTGAATTATGTTCGGATGTTAGTATTTCTATAAAGATATCGCACAACTTTAGCGGAAAAACTCAAAAATGAAGATATAGCTAGCTTTCCGTCAAGTGAAATGCCTGTGTATAAACATAGAAACGCACATAGCTTTCGAGTAGCTTTGCGCGAAATTCAAAACAAATCAAAATCAACATAGAATTAATTCACTCATCGTGAACCGTCGATAAAATATTCAATTTCAAACGATATTTGAAGAGTCAGTATTGTTGGTAAGTTTGTAAAACCTTTGTATATAGATCATCAATTGTAATAACTATTTTTATAAACCTTTATTAAAAATTGTATTAAAATATATTTGTATTAAGAAAGATATTTGTGTTTATCCATCTTGTTGGTGAATATCGTAAATTTGATACATATCGGCATTTAATTATCTTCTAAACTTAAATTTAAATTCCAGCTATTTGAAATTAAAATACGTAACGTAATAAACTGAAAGCTCGTAGGAGATAAAGCAAAATACGTAATAAAGGGCATTGGAAGAAGAATGAAATCTCTTCTATTCTATCTATACTAGTCAAACGATTTCTGAGTGATTAAGCATTCTCTGCTCCAGTTGAGTGTTTGTTTGTCATCGGAGGCAAAACCCTCAGGTCTGATTCTTGCCGATTCACTGACAAGACATTTGAGACATTAATTTTCACAAACACAATGAACAATATAATATCTATAAGTGTCTTTTAAAATTGCTATTTGTTCTAAAACTTTGTTATTGCATTGTGAAAAAAATACTAAAATATTATTATTTGCTTAAATTTTGTCTGTTTCAGTTGCAAAAAAGTTTGTTTTATATATTGAAGGTACTGAAATTTTATCTTATTGTTTTCTGTGTTATTATTACATGTTATCTGATAAAGTTTTCATAAAGACACTTCTGTGTTTTCGTATTTGAATACTTAGCATCTTTCCTGTATTAGTTATTCTTATTCATAAAATTAAAGAGTTTTCCTATTTATATATGATTACTGATCTCCATGTCTGATGTGTTTCAACGACAGTAACTGTTTTGACTTCATTTTTATTTTTATCTGTTATATAAAATTTATTGTTGTTTTCACTAACAATCAGATCAAAAATTCCTTCCGGTCAGATACAGCCGTATCGAATTGTTAAGTATTGACCACAAAGTTTGTTTGTTTTTGAATTTCGCACAAAGCTACTCGAGGGCTATCTGTGCTAGCCGTCCCTAATTTAATAGTGTAAGACCAGAGCGAAGGCAGCTAGTCATCACCACCCACCGCCACCTCTTGGGCTATTCTTTTACCAACGAATAGTGGGATTGACCGTCACATTATACACCTCCACGGCTGGGAGGGCGAGCATGTTTAGCGCGACGGGGATGCGAACCCGCGCCCCTCAGATTATGAGTCGCACGTCTTAACACGCTTGGCCATGTAGACCAGAAAGAATTAAAACAATTAATCTTACTCACAGTAAAAAAAAAAAAAAGACGTTTTTCAACCAAATAACATGTGATAGTGTGAAATATTTCTTCTGATAACACAAATATAGCCACGAACTTTTCATCTGCATCCCGACATGCCAACCATTAGGCTACGTCTCGTCCCACTCGAAAAAGAAACAACTTTTTTGATATTATAATGAAAATAATATTCTTACAAGTTCAAGAAATCTAACGAATCATTGAAGGTTAACCCACAAAACAATTTAATAAAGATCTTATAATTACATAGAAGTAAAAATAAAATAATATTATAGTTTAAAAAGAGAGCACTGTTTTTTGTACAGTTGGCAAACTCAATTCTAGCTTAACTTAACTGGAAGCAGCTAACTTAATACTATTTAAGCTCGAAATTACGCAAGTACCTGAGATTAAAACTAAAGCTGTTTTAGATTAAGCTACATTGACATCAAAATCTGTTTATTTTGGAGCTTCTTCTCATAGTCTATAAATATAATAAATATAAGCATTTATGATAGATAATGTGATGGGAGGGTGTCATTTGATTTGCTAATGGGTTTAGAGTTTAGGTACATAAATACTACTGGCAATACGTGTGAGAACGAGAGGGTCAAAGAAATACTTGAAAAGGATTAGTCGTTTGTTTGAAATTAAGCATAAAGGTCAAAATATGCTATTCACGGATATCGAAATCAGTTTCTAGCGTGTAAGTCCAAAACAATATCATTGTGCCACTGGGGAATAATTGAAAAGAAAGCTGCGCCAGTTGAAAAGTGGAATGTATTAAGGTTTTTAAAGTATGAAATCTATAAATGGCAAATAACTAATAAAATTCAACCTACCTTATTTAAACGTTAATTTAAGGCCTATACATCAGGTACGGAATACAATTAAACTGGAGTTCTGAATATAAAGGAAAAAATAAATATAAATGCGGAAACAAAGTAAAACATTAATTGCACATTCCTACGATTATTAATGTTGTTTTCAATTTAAATAAAAGGGTTAGAACATAGAATCACACAGAAAGGTAAAGATCCAAAACTCTAAGTCTTTCGAATAGTTGACTAATTTGTTTCTGTTAATCCGGCATGACCAGAGGGTTAGGGCTCTCCACTCGTATTTTGAGGATTGTGGGTTAGAATCCCCGGTCCACCTAACATGCTCGTCCTTTCAGCCGTTGGAGTGTTATATGTCAGGTCAATCTTACTATTCATAAATAAAAGAGTAGCCCAAAGGTTGGTGGCAGGTGATGATGAGTCGCTGCCTTACATCTTTCTCACACTGCTAAATTAGGGATGGCTAGCGCAGATAACCTTCGTGTATTTTTCCTTGAAATTTTAAAATAAGCAACTTTTTTCTGTTACATTTCGTTTTTTTTTTCGGTTATTTTATGTACAAGTTTCTTTATTTGAAAAGCGTACTAATTTGCCTATATGTTGCATTTGTTTTGAGTTTGCTTGCTTATGATTATTATTATTTACTAATTTGGGCTAAGTGTACTATAACCCATCACGGAAATCAAATTCCAAATATTAGTGGTATAAGCCACCAAGCACGTTTTAATGTAAATAACACTTGGCTGGATTTTACTTGTACCCAAACAGCGGTTTCAATCATTTTGTTATAATGAACTTGTTTACGGTTAATGTTACTTTTATTACTTGAAACTTTAAATATATTTTATTTGATTTTTCATGTTTTTATTCTTACATGATTACACGTCCCAACTACAATTAATATTTGATTTTTGAAATTTACGTTGATTAAACATGTTTATCATATTGCATTTTTCAACCTGAATAGCATCTTATGGCGATATATGGGCTAAACGACAAGGCAAAGACCTCTAGGATGTAGAAATAGACAAACTGTATTTAAATCGAGTGTTCAGAAGGAAAGCAAAGAGTAAACACCATCCGTTATCAACTATTGAATAAATACTGGGATTGATTATCCAAGCTGTTACGCCCAAACAGCTCAAAGTACGAAGTAAAAATTGGTAACATTACCTGTCACCATTATAAAGTCTTTCAATAGCAGAATGTATACAAACCAACGAAAACACCCTACATTTGTTCAATGACACTATATAATTTCTGGTACATTATATTACTAGCGAATGAAGGACTTACGTCAGACAAGTTTGTCAAAATATAATTACATGAAACAATTTTCTTCAACTGATTCATTATTTTTATTATTTACGTTTCATATTTTAACCTGAAATAGAACTGTGATTTTTAATGTGAATGATATATTGTAGAAAGAAGGCTAAATGACTAGACCAGAGACTTCCTGAATACATTAAAAGCAAGTAGCTAGCTTCACCCTTACCTAATGACTAAGCTCTTTCAGCTGCAAAATAGGATTTTCGTTCGCTCTTATTTATACTTCACACACATGGCGTTATATGTTTAACGTTAGACTCCTTGATCCACAATCTGATATATTAACAACAAGGGTAAGCGTAACACATTTCAAGTTGAACAGAATTGTATGCCATAAATGGGTTATAGAACTCCCAGGTTCAGGTTTATTCATCCCTAGTTTAGAAAACCTGATAAGTAACTAAGTATAACTTGCCAGTTATGATGGATTAATTATCAACGCAACAGCCTACATTCAGTAGGAAACAATAGATAGTTAAAATACAGTGCTTAAACGGAAATTGAGTTTATAAAAATACATATTTAAATATGAACTTACATGAACATTAAATCCTGAATTATGAATATATTTTATTAATTTTTAATCAAGCATTTATTTACTAACTGAATAGACGAAATTATAGCAAAGTGTTGCTCCGTAACAAAAATTCAGAATAAACACTTGTTGCCCATGATTTACAGAACAGAGAAACAGAGAGAGAAAAGTTGTGAATTTTATTTTTTAAAGTCTAATGCTACTCAATATATATATTTTTATTGTGCTCTCCACGAGTATTGAAACGAGATTTTTAGCGTTATAAATATTTAAGATCATAGTAGAGTCACCACGGTGTTATGAATGAAATAAAAATTATCTTTGTTGTGTATTAGCACCAAGCTATAAATGGGTTATATGTGCTCTGTCCATTACTATTTAGTGTTGTAAATCGATATATTTATCGAAGACACATAAAAGAAGAAAAAAACAAAAACGAAATGGATATCTGAGATGTGCCCATCACGGGTATCGAAACTTGATTTTCAGCGTTATAATGTCCTAGGGCTTATTAAATGAACCGCTTGGGGCTGAAATAGGTTATCTGCAGTCTGTTCGCCAGGGAGAATCGATTCAATGAATTTAGCGTTTCAAGGCCATAAATACCGCATATCCATTGGGATACAAAAAATAAAAGTAAACTGCCTGTGATCTAAAGGTTTGAAAATTGTAAGATATCTTAGCTCATTTCTTTTCAACTGCGATCCCCAGTACTTTCTTCATTTACTTCTTTTTATATCTTTGTATTGCTCTAAACTCTACACCGTTGTAGTCAATAAGCTAAATATGTCACGTTGCAGCGAAACTGGTAAACAACCTTAAAGAGAGAATAAAACACTATTCAGGGTCAGATGTTACTCGAAGTTATTACCTTATTAACGAAAACTGTTCTTTGTTTATGTTCATTTACTTTGGTGCTTAACAGTTATAAGTTTTTTCTTTGCTGTGTAATTTGTATGTACTAACATAATGACAGTTGTCACATCTTTTCATAAACACTCTGTGGAAAACTATAGATAATTTACTTTTGCTATCGAATTAACTTTTGGTTTTTAAATAAAGTTACATTATAAATTTCTTTTTCTTTTGCAGAACATAATAAATAAATTCAAACACTTTTAAATTTTGTATAACTTCAACTGTATAAATAGCAAAGAAAGAAAAATGTATACACTGCTAGATCACTCTGTAGTGATGTAATTTCAACTAATATCGTGACAATGATCTAGTACATGTTGGAGAAAGTGTGACATATCTTCCACCATGATTTTTTCTGTGATAATTTTGTTCTCATTAAGAATTTCAAATTAAAATTTTCGTTTAAAAACGTAAAATATTTTATGCTTTATTTGATTTTTGATCCTAAAGAACGTGGTTGTTAGAGTTATAAGACTACTAATTATTTACAACTTAATTGAAAATTTGTGTAGCTTAACAAGGTTTGTATAAATACTATAGATTGCGATTCTGTATATCATTATGAAATTTTGATCATGTCTTTGACATAGAAATACTGTGGCGATAAAGTGTATTGAAATTAGTTAAATACATATGACAGTTACGACGTTCCAAAGTAATTTGATTAACAATATTTATTTAAAGAATGTATGCTAACATCAATACAGTCAGTGTAGTATATTTTATATTAAACAATAAAACTTCTTTATCCAATGATGGTGTAACGAGTTTCGACAGAATGCTTAAACCTCCTATCCTCATTAAGCAAAAATCAATTGAGCTATTGACTTTTGATCTTGTTTATTATTCAAATGGCAGTATATCCTGCGGAGGAAGGTATAGGTTAGATTATGGGACAGTGTTGTCTAATGAACTCACGTATAATAAGTGGTCGAAATCTATATAGTTTCACCTAATTTTCAAACATTTTGGAGATTGCTTTACAAAAAAATAAGGATTCCTATTGTAAGTTCGTTGAACTGGTTTTGTGAAAATTTCATTACTTGTATTGCATTTTATCAATAAACTAAACGGTTGTGAAACTAGGTCAAACAAATAGTAAATGTGATCAAAAAGCTTGTCACTTGTCTTTCATTAGGAAGTCTATAAGATAACTAAGGGGTGCACAGAGAATATATGTATAGTTGGAAAATATTAGTATTGGTAGGCGTGATTATAATACAATTTTGTGAAGTTTTTGCAATAATATTCTTGAATAAGGAAGCACATTGTTCTAATAAAATAATAAGTTTGCAAGTAAGGATTTAAAAGCATAATAAATTGTTTTTTTTACTGGGGAGCAGACTACATGTTTGGTTTTGAATTTCGCGCAAAACAACGCGAGAGCTATCTGCGCTAATCGTCCCTAATTTACCAAAGACAAGAGGGAAGGCAGCTAGTCATCACCTCCCATCGCCAGTTCTTGGGCTACTCTTTTACAAAAGAATGGTAAGATTGACTGTCAAGTTAAAATGCCCCCACGACTGAAAGGGCGATCATGTTTGGTGTGACGGGGGATTCGAACCAGCGACCCGCGGATTACGAGTGGAGTGCCTTAACCACTGGCCATGCCGGGCCTCGAACAATTTGTTTCCACAGGTCTAAAGAAGGCACACTGTTGTTCTGTAGAAACTTATACCACATCCCCTAAAATATCTAATTTTTTAAACTTATAAATTGTTGTTTGCTTGCCTATTATAAATACTATTTTATCATTCGTTAGTGCCTGTAAATTATACAAAATTAAAATAATAAATTACAACAAACTAACAGTTACTGAGTTAGAATACCATCAAGCGTCTTGTTTAATCGGCACTGAGTGTATTCTTCCCCATAGTGAAGAGTTTTGGAAAATATGTGTTAGATAAAGACACTAACTTAAGTTTAAAAGACTTAGAAAACGTGTATTTTGGCATGTGTAAAAAAATTATGGTGTATTAATTTTAAAATTTGTGAAACTAAGGTTCATTACTAAAGACAGCATAGAAAACCGGTTACATTGAACTTGGAAGGAGCAGTGAATAGGAAAGATAAATATTGATTCTTAACTTGCGTGCCGTTTACTTAAAGATAAGTACCGCTTTTTTAGAAGTCGCTTACTATGTAATTTGGAACTGTTATCATGGCTGGTTAACTTATAGGCCTTACAGACCCGGTCGTAATGTTTGATGCGTTAAGTAACTCGTCCATTAGAGGTGTGCTTCATTATGTTCAAATGTAAATACACATACATGAATGGAATAACAGGTGCTTTAATCTCACTTTATTGATAGTAAGTTTTAATATTTTTCTTTCAATATTAACGTTTAACTCTTTTAAGTCTTCCTTTTTTCCCACTATTTATCATGATTGGATGTTTTGCAATAGCAAAGCAACACTCAATGTATAATTAAAGAATGTCGCTTTATTACCACAGACAGCTAAGAAAAGTGAATCTTTATTCTCCCAATGGTTGAAGATGCTGCTGATTCAATATTAATTTCTGTATGGTTAGGTGTCTGTGTCAGTGTAATCCGTGTTTCTAGGGCTAGAGATAGGAGGATGATGGGATAGGTTTTGAAATCATAAATTTCTATCTGGTACAATAAAGCTCATTTCCCCTTATAAATTGTTTAGAAATTCTATTATCAGTTTCAAAAACTGCAAGCATTTTTTAAATGACTAAAAAGAAGAAAAAAAAAGCTTCTTTGCTTCCCCGGCCCGGCATGGCCAAGCGTGTTAAGGCGTTCAACTCGTAATCCGAGGGTCGCGGGTTCGAATCCCGGTCGCACCAAACATGCTCGTCCTTCCAGCCGTAGGGGCGTTATAATGTGACGGTCAATCCCACTATTCGTTGGTAAAGAGTAGCCAAAGAGTTGGCTGTGGGTGATGATGACTAGCTGCCTTCTCTCTAGTCTTACACTGCTAAATTAGGGACGGCTAGCGCAGATAGTCCTCGAGTGGCTTTGCGTGAAATTTAAAAACAAACAAACAGTCTTTGCTTCCCCCATCTTCCAAGGGAAAGGAGATGGAGCCAGACCTGAGTGTGTTTTTCTAATTTTTTCTTACTTTGTTGTAGCTATATTTTTCATTCTTCACGTAACAGTTACTTTCTAAGAATAAGGCTTTCTTCAAATGTAGTTTCAAAGTGACCTGATTTTTATAAACCTCAAAATGTTTGAATATGTCAGCTTTATTTAACTAAATATTATGGTTAAGTAGTCAAATTTTATGTTATTAAGCCTCGTAGAAATTGTAAAATTAAACTATTCTGCACATAACAGATTATTAGACTATATGAGTGCTTTTGAGCATTGCGTCTTGTGCACTTTGTTTAATCATCTTGTATTATTTGGTATTATCATGAAGTATAATTTTGTTTATTAGATACACACGACCATTAAAGTTACATGAGTGTTATATTTAGATAGCTTATGTATAGTGTGAGTGTTAAATTTATCTAATTCTAGAAGCAATGGTTTGTCGCAGGTTTGTTTCGGTAACTATACACTAATCATACGTTGTGTGGTTCAATTGTTGTGAATTGACGCTTGCTGTATTATTGCGTCATGTTAATAGAAAGTTGTTTTCGTTGTTTCAATGTAGTATTAATATTGCGTAGTCTGTGAAACGTAGTTCGATTTACTTAGACAAAGCTACTTAAATAGACACGTAGCTATAGAGTGTGTACTTGCGAATTTAATTATAAAGCTTAAAGTGTCAATTTTAAAGTGAACTTATAGCAGAATGTATTGTAATAACAGACTCTAGAAGAATTATTTGTCTTGTTAGTTGGGTTCTAAAGTTACTGAACCCATCTCTGTGTACTTTGATGATAAGAAACAATTATTTGAAGCTCTTCATAGAATTGTGGTAACCGAGACAAATGAAATAATCATAATTTTTTTT
Organism: Tachypleus tridentatus; assembly: GCF_004210375.1. Taxonomy (NCBI): domain Eukaryota; kingdom Metazoa; phylum Arthropoda; class Merostomata; order Xiphosura; family Limulidae; genus Tachypleus; species Tachypleus tridentatus. The sequence goes on along the minus strand of NC_134837.1, from coordinate 234,420,360 downwards.
TATAATAAATATAGCAGAGGAAAATATTTCATTTGTCATTTGTGTTCTAAATTATCTGAACCAATTGTGTTCGTTTCAATAAAAGAAATAACTATATAAAGCTCTTGATACATCTGTAGTGATTAACCGTGTAATGAACATTTGTATATATTATTGACGTGCTTTAACATATTTTAAGGCACGTGGATAGTGTGCTTTTTGTTTATCATCGATATTTATCGCCAACAAGTCACAGCCATCTGTCCCCCGCTAGTACAGCGGTACGTCTCCGAATTTACAACGCTAAAATCAGGGGTTCGATTCCCCTCGGTGGGCTGAGCAGATAGCCCGATGTGGCTTTGCTATAAGAAAAACAAACAAACAAACACAACCATCTACAGTAAAGAATCCGTCACATATACACGTACCTAAAAACAGTATGGTTTATAGGTTAAACGAAGATTTGCTGAAAACTTAGTAAAACATTTGAGCAAGAACAAATTTAAAAAGCAGATTTTTTCATGAAAAAAAACAACAAAAACCTTCTTTTTGAAAAATTAAGACCAACCACGCATTGATAATAAACATAAGTGATTTCACGAGTGTAGAAAAAACTCATAATTTGCCCACTTCTTCATATTATTAAAATGAGGCCTGGCATGGCCAAGCGCGTAAGGCGTGCGACTCGTAATCCGAGGGTCGCGGGTTCGTGCCCGCGTCGCGTTAAACATGCTCGCCCACCCAGCCGTGGGGGTGTATAATGTTACGGTCAATCCCACTATTCGTTGGTAAAAGAGTAGCCCAAGAGTTGGCGGTGGGTGGTAATGACTAGCTGCCTTCCCTCTAGTCTTACACTGCTAAATTAGGGACGGCTAGCACAGATAGCCCTCGAGTAGCTTTGTGCTAAATTCCAAAACAAACAAACAATCATATTATTAATGCTCACAAGCTTACAATAAAATAACAACTGAATATTTTGCATCAAAACCTAGACAGGTATATTATGCTAACCGCTGCAAACATCTCTGACTTATTCGAAAGTTGAATGTTTTTCACTGAAAGTTGATTTACATGGTTATAAATACGTAATAGATGCTGTGTTGTATTGAGTGACTGCATTTTCTACTTGACGCGTATTAAATGAGTCTTTATAATAAACTTCGGGCAAAGTGCCACCTGAGTCGGTAATAATTATTTTAAAAGATACAGAGATTTATTTAAAGCACTGTTCTTAGACTATTTATTTTATTTCTAATGGTAAAATTTTACTTGCACTCAGTTAACGTTGTGTCCTACTCTAAGCATATATTAGTCCATTGTTGTGTATTAACATACAAGATAATTAAAAACTAATAATTTAAAATCTACAAATAGGGATCACACAGGAATTTTACAAAACAAATAATAAGTAGTTTTAAATTTAATTCGTTCTCCTTAATTTTCTAATGATGCAAAATTTTCTGTTTTTCATTTTTCGTCTAAACAGTCAGTGTTTTCCTAATGAATCAATAAATTGAAAACTACAACACATTCATTAACTAGATTTTGCTGTTGCATATTGTTCTTCCAGTTGCTACTTTTCATCCTTACTACAATTTTCTGTGTTTAAATGGAATTCCATGACCTATATTTCAGCAAGTTTTTAACAATGAAAGATTACCATAGTGGATATTCTTACTCAGACGACAATGGTGAATCTTTCTATTGTTTCTTATTCTTAACAAAAATTATGATTGCGTGTTTATGATTTATTACTGCTGCAAATAGCACCATTTTGTATAGCTTTTGCTATTTTTACATAGTTGTTTTTAAGGTAGCATTTGTAAATGTTGTCAATAGTTGTCAACTTACACTAAATGTGTCACTTGGTTTTGTTCTGCATGCGTTATTTGTGTTGTCATATTGTAACAACAGCAAGATGTTGAAGAACATACATATTTAAGCATGTTATTGCGTTTGTTTACACTGCAATAATCTACGTTCTATTATCTTAGAAGAATCATTATTCTGTTTTAATGAGATTGATTTGATCCTGCTCGTCTTTTGTTACATTACTCTGTGATAATGATGAAAGCCGGTTCTTAAATTTGTGATAATACAATCTTTGCCTTCAAGATGATCTGTTTGTTGTACAGGATGTTCGGAAAGTCACTGTGCAGTTTTGTCTGTTAATAAATATATAAATGCACAGTGACTTTCCGAACACCCTGTAGTTCCATATCAGTACATAGATTTATTCTTTGTTGTAAATTTATCATTTATTTTTAATACATTGAATGTGGTTGTTGAGTGGAAAAAAGCCGAAGCAACCATAAAATATGGAAAAACATATTACATTTAGTTGAATGCATATAAAGGTATGTATAGGAATTTTGTGCTAGATAGAAAGTTTTCTAACTTAACCATTAAATTTTCCTAATATTAAAAAAAAACACCAGTAAACTTATCATCCATTCTCATTAATTAAGTCAGATGTCTTACAGAACAATAATTAATAACTCTCTAATTAATTCTCTTAATTTAAACTATTTTATTTTTGTAAAAATATTTAATATCTCAATAGCCGCATATCACAGTTAAAATGAATATTGTTAACTTTATGTGAGGACATTATAAGGGTTTTGCAAATCGTTCTGAATTTTCAAGTGTAGAATAAATACATAGAGACATTTCTAAAAATGAGGAGTTACAGATTTCTTCATTTGAGAGTTTAAACCTCCAGCAGTTAATAAAGCCTCTGCATCTATTTTTGCATAAATAAATTAAGAAACATTTCGCAGATCAAGGAGATCAAATAACAAATATTTTAAGTAACGATTTCACAACTTAGTAGACTTTATAAAGCTTTTATTTCAATTTATTATTCGGCGCCAAGATATTAACATAAGCTTTTATTCATTTGTTTCCATATTTTTAATTAAGACTGTAGTGAATACAATCTTCGATAAATAAAACAGCGAAAATATGCCGTTGTTATAAACTAGTTGTGAAGCTGTTACTTAAATCAAATAATTGAAAACACATAATAAAGAAACACCGCTACTTAAGAATCAGGATAGGAATCGTAATTGGTTACTGTATACGGTATTTAACAGGAAATGAACTCAGTTTTGGTGATGATTCAGGCAGGATTCTGTTACTAGCATTCGCTAGTATAAATCCAGTGAGAGATTGCTAGTAATTTTCGAACTCGAATGTTAGTCACGATACGGAGGTATCTAAGGCATATTTTGAATGTTATTAACATGACGCACTAAATGAGGGCGTATTCATTACCAATGTACATAGTATAATGCTGTTTAGAATGTCGCAAAATATCAAGTGATTCATAACTCACTTAACTATCGCCAACAGAACAAGTTTAGACTTGCTGAAACATTCTACCTCCAAAATACTGATTTTACCATTGTTCATGGTTGAATTGGCAATCGTATTGATTACGAAACGAATAATAAATAGCAATATTGTTATTTTGCACTATTTTTTCTTTTAATTTTAACACTCAAGGCACAGTGCAACTGACCTTTGCATACACAATTCTTATGAATGACTAATAGACTAAAACTATCCTGCAAAAACAAGCAGTAAGGACATTTTTGCTTAATGTTTATGTGAATTCTTTCATCGTGATACCTTACTAAAGTCATCAATGATGGGTTTATTTTATGGATTTGTTCCACAATATGGTACTAAGTTTGAATCGATATACCAAAAGTAAGTAGTTTTGACAACTGAGTCTATATTTCATAATACTGCATTCAGCATAATTTACCATCTAAAAACTACTTCCGTTGTATATTTAAATATGAGAAGATGGATTGAAATGTCTAAGATATTCATAAGTCCATTGAAGCATTACACTACACATACGATAAATCAATGTAAAATTCAGAGGGTAACTACTTATTGCAACTGTGGACGTGCTTTAACCCAATATTTGTGAGAATTTATTGTGTAAGAAAGTAGTAAACTAAAAGTCAGATACAAATGATACACGATGAGAAAGATATATCGATATTTCTAACTGAAGCAAGTCATCAACAAACTGAGGTATTTTATACCTTAACTTATGAGATGGACCATGAGTTAAAAGTGGAAGATTACAAAGGTAATTTACTATATGAAACAAGATCGTATTTTACCTTTATTCTATTGTATTTCGTATAAAAGGAAAAAATCAACTTGTACAATTTGGTGCTGCAAAACATTGCAATTAAAAATAAACATTTATATAAACAAATATGTTAATATAGAGTCTAACAGATTTATGATATACGTTTATTTTAATATCTACGTTTGTTCCATTTTAATGCATGTAACGTATATTGTTAAATGTGTATTGCAAAATTCATGCCTGTTCTTTAAACTTATAGAATATTTTCGAGTGTAAGAATCAACAATATATGTTTTACAAAAGCACTAGTGTATCATCAAAAATTGTTTCCAAGTGAATTTTCTAAAATCTCGCTTAATGAGTGCAAAAACTAGCTATTGCAAGATATTTTAGAATATTGTTTGGTTTCCTACAGTCAGTATACTATAAGCCTCAGAAGCTATAAATGTGGTAAACACTTATTAATACGAAAACTATAAATATTTGTCCAGGAACGTTTGTAGATTTTGAACATTACAAATTTCAGTGAATTAACTTCGAATGTTAATATTTCAAAAAATAAGCTTGTAAACCGTGCTGTGTCAAACAAGGATAGAGCTAGCTAGCAAGTGAAATGTATCTGTGAATTTTGCGCTACGTGAACCGTCGACAAATATTCAGCTTCAGACCAGATAGAGGATTTAATATTGTTTGTAAGTTTGTAAAACCTTTGAATATAAATTAAAACTAAGTAAGTCGATAAAAGTTTCAGTTCTAGACTAGATAGAAGAGTGAGTGTTGTTTGTAAGTTTGGAGAACTCTTGTATATAAACCGTTGTTATCAATTGTATTAATATTTGTATATTAAAGCACAAATGATTAAGAAAGGAAATCGTTAGCAAATATAATAAATTTAATTCACATCGACAGTTAATTAACTTATAAATTACCATTCCGACTACTTTAAATCGCATTACGTGACGTACGTAACATAATAACTCGAAAACTCGTTCGAGATAAATTATAATACATAATGCATGTTTTTGCAATACTTTAGACTTTAACAACGTTGAATGGGAAAAAATACAAGGCCTTGTCACTTTCAGTTTTGAAATAATGCTGTGCATAACATCTTGGGCTGGATGTGGCCTCATAGTTAAGGTCCAGGAACTTGAAAATCTATGACTTGTACCACGTTGCTATTAAATGGTGTTCCACACTATGTGGATGGAGAAGTGTCAATAGTAAACAGTCAAATTCCATGTTCTCATGCTAATCAGTTCTACGTTACAGATGGTTAACTCCATGTTTTGCATAAAAAACATTTCAGGTCAAAAATATTAAATATTTTTCCTGAGTTCTAATCATGTAAGTAATATGGATCTGTAAAAAAACTGAACAAAACAACAAATGATTTCAATTATTAAACCAATCACCACAATGGACAAATAACATGTTAGAATGCATTTGTTGGTGATTTAACTCTTTTCTCAGCGCACACGGGCCCGGCATGGCCAGGTGGTTAAGGCATTCGACTCGTAATCTGAGGGTCGCGGGCTCGAACCCCTGTTACACAAAACATGCTCGCCCTTTCAGCCTTTGGGGCGTTGTAATGTGATAGTTACTCCCACTATTCGTTGGTAAAAGAGTAGCTCAAGAGTTGTCAGTGGATGGCGATGACTAGCTGCCTTCCCTCTGGTGTTACACTTTTAAATTAGGGACGGTTAGCGCAGTTAGTCCTCGTGTAGCTTTGCGCGAAATTAAAAAAAACAAATTCTTGTTTCCTTCTTTAGAATGTCAAGATGAAACCACAAACGAAAAAATAAACGGCATATACAAGTCCACTACTTCACTTTTTGACTTATTAACACCAGCATCTGACTGAAGAAACATTATGCTTTATTATAATTTAAACACTATTTTTTAGAATGCATGTTATTGTTTGTCGTAAACCACCTGCTTCTTCTTATTTCTTTTGTTTTCACAAATACTTTTCCAGTTCAATAATATTTGTATTACCAGCGTTTTCATAAACAAACAAATAATTTTCAGTTATACTACTTCATATAATATAGTAATCACTACTGTAATATGAAGAAATACGACGACCTTCTTAACATTTTGGATAATACCACTTTCCTCAACGTTTCTGTACTTTCCAAGTAGGTAGTTGTACAATAAAATTAGGACAAGGTGGTATATAAATTTCATGTTTGTACCTGATACTACTCTCATTCTAAAGAAGAAAAATTGTAAAATCCTTCATTTTCTGTGCAAAATACACAATGGGCGTCAGTAGTGGTATTAATTTTAATATTCAAAATGTTTTATTTAAATGATTTTCTTTGTGACTCATAGTTTATTAAAGACCCTGAAACATACACACTCAAACAGCTGCAATCTAAAATATGACGACAAATCTGGTTAAAACACATCTTACAAATTAACTATATTATAAACATATGATGAATATTAACATAATTAAGTTTTTGTCTCGCTTATTTTAGCAGGAAACAATACCATCTTCAATCGAGGGGCATACTTATTCCAACATATTTCAGGTTAACCTGAAGATGACGTAAGAAGGTCGAAACTTTGTTCTCTGTTTTTTTAATAAAATTGTTAATACCCGTACCACTTGACCTGTGATATTTTTTTACTTCAAGTGGGTTTCTTCATCACGAATATTTCATTTAGCTAATGGTTTCATTCTTTTATAATTAAACGTATGCAAAGACGGTTATTTTGAAATAACTAATCATTCGCTATAGTGTGAAATCACAATGAGATCATTGAAATATGTGGATTGTTTTGCTGGAAAATATAGTATTTCAGAGTTTGTTTTCTTTTCAGCTATCGTGGCTGGATGGGGAAGGAGACGTAGTAACCAGTAATACAGAATACGAAACACGTGTGCTTAGTGACGCGAAACGAGCCAACGCCATCCTGAAATTGGAACTGACACCAGCACGGAAGCACCACATGAAAAATTTCACCTGTCGGTCAGAAAATCCAGCTTTAAAACAACCAGCCTTTGCAACTATAAGACTGGAAGTGAAATGTAAGTAGAAATTACATATATATATAGTGATTTCCCAAAAAAATGTTTTTTTACATGATATTCAACTAAAGTTGAAGTTGAAATAATCGATCTAGACGAGTACAGTTTAATCTGATATTCGTTAAATTGTTTTTTATTGAAGCACAAAGCTACACAAAGGACTCTGTGCTCTGCCTACCACAGATATGGAAACACGGTTTCCAGCAGTATACTGCTGTCCGCAGACATTCCGCTGTGCTGCTGGAGAGCTATGATTCTTTGAAAACCAGAATGTCTGTTATTATTTTATGTAAGGGATTTTCAAATGTAAAAGTGAATAATTTGAATAATTACTGAATTTATACCGATTGTTTGTTTGTAATTCAGCACAAAGCTACACAATATGCTATATATGGTGTGCCCACCACAAGTATCGAAACCCGGATTACAGGGTTGTAAGTCCACAGACATTCCGCTGTGCCGCTGTGGGCTGAATTTATAGAACCATTGAAATACTGGAAAGATCTAAACTGCATCATAATAGTCATGAAGTATCCATGAATATGAATTTTTTGCAGAAGATAAATATAAATTATCTAGCCAATTTATAATATATTTGAAAGAATAATTAACTGAACCTGTTGTCATTCTTTATGAAGCACAGCTAAATTTAGATAATTCAGAGAGTATGCAACAAAACGTTACTACTTTTATACTCTAATTATAATTTTTCGCTATTGTACCAGTGCCATGACAATGTTTATTAGTTTGTTTCTTTACTGTGAAAAGTACTGTTGTTGAGTTACAACATGTTTTTCTTTTAAATAATGTTTCAGTACCGTTTTTATCAAACAGAATGAATCTGGTCTGTGGTAAAAAAAAGTAAATTCTATGTATCATGATCATTATGCCAAACATAATACATCTAAAGCCTGATAACATGGAAATTGTTTTTATTATGTGATCTTTTGGTACATTCCTTTTTATCTTACCAGGTTATCAAATATGAAATAACTAGCATATGATAAAATAAAAACCATGCGTATAATATTGTTCCAATACCCTTTTTTATTTCTTGACTAAATATAACATAACGTGCCTTAAGTTAATGAATCAAAACACATTACAACGCTAAGAATGTTTTAAACGAAATTTGATTTATGAGTACCAGTAGAAAAAGGTTTGGATTCCTTTGACTTAGATGTATTTTTATTTAATTATTTGTCTCCAAGTTGAGCACTAATGGCGTGCATTTGATATGTAGAAGACAAAATTTATGCTATCATATTAGTAACCGAAAAGTAATATGGAATAGTGGTTAATTGGTATTTGACTAAATGTTCTTTTGAGACATAAAATATTAATTGGAATTTCTCTTGTGATATTTTCTTTTTCAGACCATTTATATCATATTATCAAATATTTCAGAGTTTAAGATATATACAGTATACGAAAAAATAAGTTTTATTTTTATTAATATTTACTTTAATTACATAATTATAGAGTATATTTGTATTTTAAACGCTTTTGAATAAATGTCTACAAAATGCAGTAACAAAGTTAACAGTTTTAATATTGTAAGTTTGTTTTTTTATTGAAACTGTTTGAAATACTAAATAAAAAATCAATATCTACTCCTTCAAACGAAAGGACAAACATAAAATAGCATAGTTTGGACGTAGAAACAAATTATTAAAGATGTATTATCTACAGAACTGGCTTACTTAAAAAATACACAGTTGAGAGACTATGTTGATTCCTCTGTTATCTTAGTTTCGCTTCTAGATAATTCCATGATACTAGTCACACTGTTAAAATGTGTTACCTATAACAGTATAATATGGTGTGAAAGCTTGAAGAAATTTTTACTCACTTTTAATACCCGTCATATTTTTCATTAACAATATCTACTGATGAAGAGAGTTTAATGTAATAATAGAATAAACCTTTAACAAATGTTTTACGTTATTTTTTTATATTTATAACATTTCACTCCACCCATTAGGAAACCCGGACATCTGAAAAAACAAAAAACAAACTTCTCTCCAAAAATGGTTGATTCATGAAGTTCGTAACTTGGTTAAAGCCATTAAATTTGCACCATAGCGACCGTTTAAATTTGGAGCAAAGATCCACGTGTTCGCTAGTACTCTTGTCATATCCAGAATATAAAACTTTTTAACGTTTGTAGTACGGTACTTTTCGCTTAAAACAGAACACAAACTATATATATGGTTAGTATTTAATACATATTGTTTTAAAACTATTTTATAACGTTTACCTTAGTTCCAACATAACCAGTTGAAAATTGTGAAACATTCAATCCTAAAACATATAAAAAAATCATTTTAGAAACACACCAGTAATATTTTAGTTATGGCAAGTAAGACCTATTTTTCAAATATTTATGTACTGCACATCAAAGTAGTTAAAACATCTGTAATAGTAGTGCAAACAATCGATAATGCGCAAGATGATTTTTTCTTAGATGTCATTTTTTTAATGTCAAATAGCAAAAACATACTTGAGAAACTGCATATATCTGTATAGATATGTATATTCCTTCTTCGACTTATCTACAGCATCACTTCATTTAAATTTCAGATGCTCCAGAAGTGAGCCTTTCAGCTCTTAATGCAAACCTTGTAGAATATGACAATGTTCAACTATACTGTGAAGTGGAAGCCAACCCTATGGATGTTGTTTATAAATGGTATAGGTACGCTAAAAATCAGTTATATTTATGAATGACATTTTCACAATTTGAAAAGGAAAATGATTGGAAGAAATCTTAAAGCTGAATTTATAGTAATTTAACGAACTCTATTGCATAAATTATTTTAGTTTGCTTATACGAACTTATTATTTCAATCTAGAAAAAAATAATTATTCCATGATAAAATTAGTAACATACTTCATAATGTAACGTAATTTAAAAAAAACAACAACAACATACTAATATAAATTAAAACTTGGAAATCCAAGTCCTTAAAAACTGGTTAGACATTAATACAAGGTGATCTACGTAATTTTATGAACTTTAATTCTAGGTATTTGGTTTATCCTACTGTACCTTTATTATATTATTTATTAAAAATAATTAACCAGTAAAATAGTTAACATATTTATTATTATTATAAGTAAACAAAATATTTCATTTAACATTACGTTTCACATCTCTGAAGCTAACTAACAGTTTATAGCTTAATCAAAGCAAAGTTATTATGTATGTAGAAACGGCTGGTTTGGGTTGAGAAAACTTTTATATAGAGAGCAAACAACGTTTCGACCTACTTCGGTGAACCTGACGACGACCGATGAAGGTCGAAACATTGTTCGCTCCTCTATATACAAATTTTCTCAACCCAAACCAGCCGTTTTTACATATATATTTTTCTACAAGTGGGTTTTCTCGTCATCACTGATTAAAGCAAAGTTATCGCTTTCAGGGTCAGTTGGATAAAGAGACATAAGAAAAGATCGATGTAAACATAGATCGGTTTACTTAATGTCGTATGAGCCTTTTAAAAATGATTAGCATACAAAATAATTTTAATTAGTTTTGTTTTTGCAACATGTTTAAAATGCGTATATAACACTAAATGTGAAATTTGTTTTAAAAAGTTATTTTCACTAATTTATATATTTATTCGTAGAACCACGTACTGAGCCTTTGATTTGTTACAATTACATTCTGATGTGATACCCATATGCTGCATTTCAGTTCTGTATTTAATATGTGGAAAATGTAATTCCTTAATTTAAAAGTTGTTGCTAACGTTTATATATCTTATCATGCGTTTCTAACACCTCTTCAATAGAAAGTCGGATTTCACAATGACTGAACAACAAAGCGAGACCATTGAAATGTGACTGGCTCATCGTTCACTTTTCGTAAATTGATTTTCACCTTTCTTAATTTTCAAAAATATTGCATTGCTCAACATGTCGTCACAGAAAGAATAACAGCTTCGAAATAGTTCTTATGTTACAATAAAAGACCCCATCCATTGTAACCAAGCTTCAAATGTTTACATAGGCTTTCTACAACCGGATTACTCTTCTCTCTAGCGTTTACAGAAATTGACTTCTGCTTTCAAGTTGTTCAACTTTCCAGAAACATCTTGCTCATACACATATACACAATGAAGTATTTGATTAACATGGAAATAATCTAATAATACAGATTTGAAATATGCTATGATGTGGTATAACACAGTAGATTTTCTTCAGTTTTATTGTACACTGGCTTGAAAATTTCGTACCAAGACATAATATGCTTGTGGGTTAGAAGAACTGTAGTTTAGCTTTCTTATATGCCCGAATATATAATTATTTTATCATTTACGTCTTCAAGTCTGCAGTACACACTATTGAAAATTACACCAAACCTCTCTGTGAGTAGAGTCGTGAAGGTTTTCACTAATCTGCAAAAAACAGAAGACACTGATTCCTAAATATAAATAGTTGACGAGATAGCTGAACCTTCACTGACACAATAAAGTAAAATAATTCTAATAAATACAAAAACCATATAATTTAGTGGAATAAAATTTTAAACACGTAATTCCTAGAATGACATAACAGCTGAGAGTATTTCTTCGAATGTGAGGATAGATTCATGATGACATATCGACTTTGTTTCACAGATATACTTTCCTTGAATCAAATCTTGGGCTCTTTGTGGCTTTCTGACGAACTACAATTTTCATTATAACCTGAATTCTAAGAGATTTTAGAGAAGAATTAAACATTGATAGATTATCAAATGTTATCTGTGAGGGTCCTCCATTCATTAGATGTACAAAACTCACAAATAATAAATCATTTATTCATTTCATTTCATTCATGTTTACATATCTTGTATGGTTAACTTTAACTTTTCAACTCCACACAACTGTTATTTTTTATAATTTTTATTCTTTTCATACTTTGTCTTCAGACGACTTAATTATATCGCTTCAAGTATTTTATCTCATGACATTGTTTGAAGAAGTACTTAAATGATATTTGAACACCTGATCATCACCATCAACTCTGTATCATAATAAGGTTGTAAAGTCACATTAAATTTGATTATTTAGACTTAAACTTTTAGCAAATTTATAAAGTTTAGTTCCCCTTCATCACATTGCCTCCTACGTGCAGTATTTTATCAGTCACGTACCAACACTGTTTGCATAAATGGAACAATGTGCTTATGGCTCCAATAAACTGTCTTATTTTAGTGGTTATTAAGTCGAACTGAGACATTACCCACCTTCTTTGGAAATCATTTTTTACTTTCTTTTTATTATATATGACAGACTAATTGAAGTCATATCTTATTTAACAAATTTTAAGCTCATGTTATGCTATGTGGCTTCTATGTAAAGACTGTGAGCAAAGTGTTCCATTAGACCGAAACAAATACACGGTTAAAAGCGGTACTCTTTTCATTTTGTAACTTTATCTCAATAATGGAAAGTATTGAAACGAAATGAATATATTAAACATTTTTTATGACTAAACAGGTACTGTTGAAGGTGGGAAATAATACTTAGTTGATGAAGTCTACGGTTTTATTAATTACACGTGCACATCGTTATCTGCTAGATATAATATTTCCAGCATAACACTTTCCCACACCTGCAATTACAGACGTAGTTGGGTTATTAGGCATTATTTCTTATGCAGGTTCATGTTATAGTTGAAATCGAACCTTAAATGTTAGGATTAGGCTTTGAAATTGATTACCTAATACTACATTCTCTCAAAACTGTTTAAACATTTAAAATAATAAACCATTTACACGAACTACATTTGCTATACCTTCCTTCCTACTGCTTACTGTTTATGTTCTTATTATTTATTTCGAAAACCCAAAATAATTGGGGTATTTTTCTTTTTAATAGGCATATTCACAGTTTACGTAAATACAGTCACGATACTGATTACTCATGAAACAAACCGGTGCACTACTTATGCATAGTCTTCACTTTGTATTTTAGAAATCCTAGAAGATTTTTGATTCCTCGAGATGATTATTTACTTTTTTTCACATTAGTATAATTTTCAAAACGTTGTGAGAACACATGTAATAAATCACTGACAAGTTACTTTACTGGTACAATGTCTTTGTGTGTGTACAGTAACTTAATTTTCACTTCACATTATACTTATAAAGGAATTATGAATGAACAATAAACTGTGAATTGCAACTCAATAGGCTTTTCTCAAACTATAATATAGTTTCAAGCTTAATATTTTTTGGTTGATTTTTCGGCTATTTGTTATATGTTTTGGATATTTTAAAATATTTTTAACAGTAAAAAAAATATACATAAAATGCATAGCTCTGTTTCTTCCCTTCAATCAATCCCTGTTTGGATTCTGAGTTTGGAGAAAGTTTAGAAGAAGTAAATAGTTTTTATTATTTTAAATTCGAAATTACTTTGATAACATACAAACAAATGTCACTCAGAACAACACATTAAAATATATTTTTTTATTTTAAGAATTTTTTTCTATTTTTAAGATGTTTTATTTCTAGAATAAACCAAAGTAAAAAAATTTAAAAAATAGTATCATGAAAAAGATACGAATGTGTTTATTTATTCATTAGATCTGCACATTTCTGGAGTAATTCAGTAACTGTATATTTTTTTTTAATTCAGAAATAACGAAATAATTGTTGGTGATCATACCACTCATCTCTTGATAAACAGACTTGGACGTGAATATAACAACAACAACATCAGTTGTGAAGTCAGCAATTCGGTTGGCAAGAGTGGATCTACAGTAGTGTTGAATGTATTATGTGAGTATCTTTCTATATGGCAGCAATTATCCTTGGGATCAGTACTGAATAAACTACTAATGCATTTGTAATTTTATTAACAAATATTACACAGATGGAATGCAATTACTATTTAGTTCCAATTGAAATAGTGAATGACATTTCATGGAAATAAATATAAACAAGCAACTTCTGGATAAATAACAATTTGAATTTCTTGATATTCATTAAAATTCCATTCCAAGAGTAATGACAATATTATATTTTATAGATTTGTAAAGAAAGTAAGAATATATATATTTTACTCTCGAAGAGGCATTTCAACTTATGTGTTTTATTTACCTATTATTTCTCCATGAAGGTCTACGATCACATACCTAAGATTTGATTTTTAATTTATTCTCTTAGTTTTTCAACAGAGAACCTCAATGTATGTTTCACTTATTTTTACCTGTTTTAGCGCAAAGCTGCACAATAGGCTACCCGTGTTCTGTCCCTCAAAAGTAAACCAAATTTAAAAGTAAGTTTTAAATCCGTAAACTTACTACTGAGCTCATTTAACAGCTATCTTGAGGGTTTTTCTTTCAAAATTACATCATATAGAAATTCGAATGATAATGATCTTAAAACATCAAAGAAACTTTAGGATATATTAATATTAAACGAAATATAAATGAGGTAACAAGTTATTGAATATGCATTTAACATGTGGACAGCGAAGTAGAACGATTTAGTCCAACATAACATTGTCTAAGTACATAAATATTTCTGATATTGATACGTAGTGAAGAGTAAACACAAACACGGACTTTTAAGCCTGGTCCGATGTGAAGTACAAACATAATAATAGCTTCTCGGTCTACGTATATTGTAAAACAAAGCAGAATTAGTGATCGAGTATAATAAACACAATCATGAGCGTACAGTTCACTATAATAAAGACAAATATTGTTGCAACTTTTCCAGCGTCATTAAGCATGTTTAAATAAACTTAAAAAACAACAACACTTATTTACAAAATAAAAGTACAGCATGTTATTCGACTTTTATAGATGGCCCCAAGATTAAAGATCCTATAAGTATTGTAGCCGCTGACACTGGTGATGAAGTTTCTTTACACTGTGATGCTGATGGTAATCCAAAACCTGAAATAGCATGGATTCGAGAAGATCTCAATAGGATTGTAGGAGTAGAACCTATGCTTGTAATATCCGACGTCACAGCGGAAAAGGTGGGAAAATATACGTGCAGAGCAACGGTTGCTGGATTTCCAGAAACATCAACACATATAATGGTCTACATAAAAGGTAATTTATTTTTCGCCATACTAATTTAATTATTTCCATAATCAAATATTCTTAACGGAGGAAACAATTAATGACTTACAAACTCTGCCTTTATCTGCTGTTTTACATATGATCCTTTAAGACATTTTTAAATATGTTCTGTTTTCAGTAAAGCTGAATATTACTACTTAAGAAAATAGAATGATCAAGCAAAAGTGATGATTTATTATTCATCTCGTTTCAGATCTAATATTCAGAATGCGAGTTAATGCTTTGCAAACGATATACGAGGGCTGTTCAAACAATACGCGGACTGACGTCATAAAACAAAATGTACTTTATTTAGAAGTTACAGGTCTGGGACCCCTTCAAGGTACTCTCCTCCCCAACGCACACACTTATCCCAACGGTATTTCCACTTGTTGAAACAGTCCTGGTACGCTTCTTTTGTAATGTCCTCCAGCTCTTTCGTCGTATTTGCCTTAATCTTGGGAATAGTCTCAAATCTTCTTCCTTTCAAGGGTCTTTTAAGTTTGGGGAACAAGAAAACATCGCAAGGAGCAAGGTCAGGTGAGTAGGGAACGTGGGGAAGAACAGTGATCGAGTGTTTGGCCAAAAACGCACGAGTTCTGAAGCACAAATTTCTCAGCAACGCGGTGCATCTTCAATTTTTCGGTCAAAATCTCGTAACAAGATCCAACTGATATCCCACACTCTTCAGCAAGCTCCCTGACAGTCAGACGTCAATTTGCCCGCACCAGGGTGTTGATTTTGTCGACGTGTGGGTCGTCAGTTGACGTGGAAGGACGTCCAGGACGCTCATCATCTTCAATGGACTGTCGACCATCCTTAAAACGTTCATGCCACTTGAAACATGCCGTACGATTCATAGCAACATCACCGTAAGCCGTGTTAAGCATAGCAAAAGTTTCAGTCGCAGATTTTCTAAATTTAACACAAAATTTCACAGCAAGTCGTTGCTCCTTCAGGTCAACGCACTTCACTTAAAACCGTGTAGCTAATACACAAATGAAGATACCAGCAATCGGGAAATGACTTCGTAATCAGCTGATCTGTGCAAACCTAGCGACACCAAGCGGATTCCCCTGAAACCAACTGGAGTCCGCGCAATTCAAAGAGTCCGCGTATTTTTTGAACAGACCTCGTATAAATATACCTGACAAAGTACTAGAAAAGTGATCTGATCTAAGAAGAATATAATAAAACTACTGATTCAGAGTGTTTTAAAACTTTTCAGAAGATCTGCAGCAAACGCATTTTTTTATTTCTACTTTACTTTAAATTTCATAGTTTGAGAAGTTCTATATCCCAGTGCCTGACATGGCCAGAAAGTTAAGGTTCTTGACTCGTGATGTGAGGGTCACGGATTCGAAGTTTCCTCACATCATATCCGAGGATCGCGGGTTCGAATCCCTCTCACACCAAACATACTCGCCTTTTCAGCTGTGGGGCCACTATAATGTTACAGTCAAACCCACTAATCGTTTATACAAGAGTAGCCCAATAATTGACGGTGGGTGGTGTTGACTAGCTGCCTTCCTTCTAGTGTAGCTTTACATGAAATTGAAAAAAAACAAAAACATAAAAATAATCAATATCACAAACTCCTCTCAGTTACACAGTGTCTGCGACCTTACAATACTAGAAATTGGATTTTGATACGCATAGTGAGCAAAGCACAAAGAGCCCATTGTAGAGCTTTGTGCTTAACTTGAAACAGAAAACTGTATTCCATGTTTCTATAAAATTAGTGATTTATCATTTTAATAGCAGTGAATGCATTATTTATGTTTTAATAATGTAGGAAATATTTGAGTTTTGCAAAAACCAGAAATGTATTATCTAACAACGAATGTATTGCCGATGTTCTATTAGTTGGCACCAATAATATCTTATAAGTTGATAATTTAAGACACTTAAGAAACATGTTTAACTGCTTAAATATGTATTCAGTAACTTATCAAATTAAAATTAAGAGCATTGACTCATCTTAAATTCATGATAAATGCTTCTAGAATTTACTACTACATTAGATCCTCCATCCCCACCCTATAACTCATCGATAAATTAAGGACTTACAACGCTAACATTTGGGGGTCGAGGCCAGTGTTTAGACAAAAAATAAAATCAAACGTAGAGTTGCATTTATACTCAGAAATATCCGTATTTTGTATAAATGGTCATTGATATTTACTTTAGGAGAAAATATATTACACATGAGATATAAAGATATTTGATTTATCACAATACGAAAAATTAACTTCATAAAAGTCAAATATAATTTTATCTTCCATAAAAGATAATAAATCACATGATTTTGCATAGACGAAACGAGTGTTATCGTTGAACAAAAGGAAATTAGGTACAAATCTTATCAAATACTATTTACTGTATATTTTCCTTCTATTCGTACTTCTTGCAAAAAAAAAACAAAAACATTCTTAATGTTCTATATATTAGTAAATTTATGAATATAATTATATACAACATGCTGTCATAAATGCTAGTGGTAAAAACACCTGCTCTGCCAGATCCATTGCTGAACGGTTTCACATAAACTGAATCAGCGAGAATATGCTTAATAATGTAATGGGAAACTTTTCTACAGAACACCGTCTAAAAACTGCAGAGATACATCTTCTCGAATAGGTACACTAATAGATTAATTCATGTTTACCTTACCGCTTAACACAATTAAACCTGATGAAGGAATGCACACTATCCGAAAGCGCTCGGGTTATTGGATTTCTTTTTTGAAACTGAACACACTGAATCACCTAGGCAGAACCTCGAAGATGGAATGGGGAAATACTCAGCAGAGCGTAACCTTAAGACAAGTGACGATCACAGCAACCTGGAAGAAGTAAGTTGATCATTAAGGCAGACATCTCCTCTGTTAAAGAAGATAAAAACTTAAGATATCTCTACTGCTGACACCCTTCAGATAACATGTTGCTGGAGATTGTTTGGAACTAAAAATGATCACATGTCAAGGGGACTTATGTGTAACAGTTTCTTCTTTATAGTTTGTTACTTTTTTATTTATGATTTTCATTACGACTAAGGTAATAAGTTTCACTTCTAAATATTTCTGACACAAACACAACAAACATTATCTGACTCATGGTTTATATTATCTTCCTTGAATACCTTTTAATGTTTTATTGCTGAATATTCTGTAACATTATGAGAGCTATGAGCTTGCGAGAAGGTACATTTATATATATATATATTTAGTTAAACACGTTATATACTTTTGAGATATATCCTTTACATATCAAAAGCAGATAGAAAAACAATGGAGAACACTGTATTGCTTCTGGATAAGTCATCGCATACAGTATCTTTAGCTCTCTATTCGATCGGATTGTTGAAACAGGTTCCAGGAAAACATTATCCTTGTACGCTAGGTAGCTTATGGTAAGCCCAACAGATGGAGACTTTGGATTTAAACGTGAAAATCTTATGTTGCAACCTTTATCAAAAAAAAACCTGACACATAGGCTATTGTGAGGACAAAGTATGACCGCACGTTTAGACATTGTTTGTAAGAGGATAAATTTGCAACTTATCGGTGCATAAACCAAATAAATCACTAGTGTTTGTTTTTTACTAATATTACTTTTTGTTCCTGAGTTAAAGTAAGAGGTAACTTTACAACACCGGTTGAAACACCGGTTGCTATTTTTCTGACATATTACGCTTAAGTATCGCCATTTTTCACCTCTGCGTGATCTGAAATGGAGTTCACTATATACGGAGGAAAAGAGAAAAAAACACACATAATGCTTCAAGCTAGGTATCTCAACATACTGGCTTACTGTGTAGTCTTAAATCCATATTTTTTTCTATTATTTAAGGCCCACCAAAGGTCCAAGGAAGTAGCATACAGTACGGTCAACTAGGACAAAGAGTTGAGGTTGAATGTGTTATCTACTCGGTGCCAGACCCTGTCCAGATAAAGTGGACCAAGAACTCACAGGTAAGCATTTTTATATGATTTTCAATCTTTAACAGATACTTTAATGGAATAAGACACTTGAAGTACACCGTATCTCACCTGTCTCACTATAAAAGAACATTTAATTAGCTAATTATAATATTTTTTTTAAATTTTGAAATATGAAAAAATAATAATAGTTTCATTCTTCCACAATACATATTGTCTAGTTTTGTCTCCTTTAAAGTTAGATGTTACATTTAGGTTTCATCTCTTAATTATACGATTTTATCACAGTATAAAAGATTCACATCTAATGAGTTTAGCCAAGATAGCAAAAAACAACAACATTATTTCTTAAGTTAGATAGCCAAAATGTTCTTCTACAAATAACTAGTCAGTTAACACCTCATTTTGATGAAAGCAGCTGAGAGGATGTAGAGGACTAACTTGTGAGCGCCTATCCACCAGGAACATGATGATGATATAAGCAAGTCTTCGATGTCTACATGTGTTCTGTAACCACTATGATGCAAGTAATTTATCCTGAAGCAGTCAAACGTAGAAAAACAAAACGTTATCGTGTAAGCACAATGTCCCTAGCGATATTGTACAATATAGATGCCAAATCTTTGTTTCAGTGTTTTATCAGATAACTATTTTTATTTTAAATCACTTCTAACTCACTCCTGTTTGAACCAATAAAGAAAATCAACTGAATTATGTTGTCCTTCAAATAATAGATTTCCTAACTTAAAAGTTATAAAAAATGGAAACTTTAAGCATGTAAATATAACACTTAAGTTTGCTTTCATCAACGACACGACCATTTGTCCCCAACGAAAATTATCCTAAACGTCGAATCAACTTAACAATGAACAGTTTTACTGAGCTAAAAGTAACATGTTCCTTTAACTTATAAAAATAGTTTATATTGACCATGGCAGATACGTATTATGCTGTGGTAGTAAACACTTCGTTTATCTTACACTGTTTGCTTCTTGTTGGTCGTTTTCTTGCACTATTCCAAATGTTTATTTATTTTCCAGGTGGTCAATATTGACAACTCGCATGGTTATGAGATTGTGACTCAACCTTTGCCAGCAGGTGCTCGACACCTTCTTATTATACACAATGCTGAAAAAAATGATTTCGGCATGTATAACTGTTCAGTCTGGAATGACTTCGGGCATGATAGTATGTTAATATCTTTAGAACGTCAAGGTTAGAAATTGTTTACCTTATTCGTGTTTTATTCGTGTACCAATGCTATATCATTCACAGTTAATTCAACCTATAATTTCAGATAGTCACGTTTTTATTTCTATTAAAGAAAGCGAGAAGTAAGAATATAAATGTAGCCTTACTGCATTTTACAATTTTGTATATCCTTTAATCCACAGTGTAAGGCTAAACATTGACATTTCAAGAAGCTATAACACTAAAAATCTCCCTGCTCTGTTTTAGAGACGCAAAACGTAGATATGTATCATTTGTGATACGTACACCAAGTTCACTAGTATACTTTGCATATTCTGTTTTTTTTTCTACTGTACGTTCTACATTAAATAAAGACGTCGCATTAAAATAATTATAGCACGAATAAAACCCTTTCGTTAATGTCTTATCTTAACGTTATAAATTGTACATTAAAACTACTTGTTTAAACTGTGTGTGTTATTTTTTCATTAGTTCATTACTTTAATTGTATTTGGCGCGTTTGTCAATCTACTCAAAATAAAATGAAATACTATTTGAGTAAGTTAGCAAAAGAGAGGTTATATAAATCCCCAGGATTCACTAAGCCTTAGACTTCATGCCAGTTCAGTATAAACGATGCTAAATGGAAAAAACACCTTTGTTTTTACATAATTTTTCTTCATATGTCCTGCAGTGTTGATGTACCACTTAGTTTTTCCACGACGTCTTTGAAGTGATTTTATAAACAGTCATAATAGCATGCAAGAATGTAAGTTATATAATATTATACTTTTCTATAAAGCAAAATGAAATATTTAAAATTAATTTTAATCGACGTAAGAACATCCATCTGTTTGAAAAGCACATAACTTGAATATTTTAGTTCAACGAAATATATCCTAATGTCCATAAAATATCAACATTAATAACCTTCCATTCCCCTTGTTTTACAATAAATAAATATCTAAACCTTATTTTTATCAGTAAAGTAATGAAAATATTGTCTGTATGTCCTCGTATTTTAACGTATTTCAGATGCCTTCCACGAATATAAATACAGTAGCATAATTTATTGTTATTGTTTAGGTGTAGTGAAGAATAAGCTAGCTTAATGAGAAAAATAAAAGTATCCAAGAATTCCTCACATCATTATTTATACAATTAACGACTTGTAGAATTAGAAAAGTAAGGAAAAGCAAGATAGGGAGGCGATCAATCTTACTAACACATTATCAACATGAATTCACTTTGAAAACTTTTCACTGAACAAAAATCATAGGTCTCTACAACTAAATCCCTTTACTGAAAAAGTGGGAATAGGAAATCTTCTCGCTTTTCGCATAATATTTGACTGGTGCATTAATCATTTGAACAATCATGCACTAAACTCGGAATATTAGAATTTCCAACCTTTTATTATCATGGAGCGATGTTTTATTGATCTTTGATTGGTAACAACTTTTCTTTTTTGGAGGCTACCGGAGGATTAGTATTGGTAAGTTCAAAGTTCATCTGTTAAAATTTTTCTAGCAAAACCATTGTGATATAAATGATAAAATAAGTGTATTAGGTAACGTATCGAATGAGAGCGAATTTCTAATTAACGATAATTTTCAGTGTTTTTTGTGATATTGTCTAAATAATTATAATGACATTCGAAGAAACTTTAAAGCTTTTAGTATATTCTTATATATCTTGCTGTAAAGAAAAATCTGTTGCTATGAACAGTAAAATATATAAGAATATATATAGAATATACATATAAACAATATTTGTGACTTTTCATTGTGTTGAAATTCAACATTTTACTATTCTTCTTCTCTAAAACAATAAAATAATTTACTAAAGATATCACAAGATATTTTATCCTTAGCGTATCGGCTCGGCATGGCCAGGTGGTTAATGCCGCTGGTTCGATTCTCTGTCACATCAAACATGCTCGCCTTTTCAGCCGTGGGGACGTTATATAGTGTTGGTCAATCCTACTATTCCTTGGTAAAAGTGTAGCCCAAGACTTAGGGGGTGGTGGTGATGATCAGCTGCCTTCTCTCTAGTCTTACACTGCTAAATTAGGGACGGCTAGCTTAGACAGAACCTCGTGTAGTTTTGTACGAAATTGAAAACAAACCAAACCTTAATATATCGTGAAATTTAGTAAAATATTTTCCATTTATACAGAGAAAAATATCGTCTCGAACTCATGTGTTTTACCTGAATCAAAGGAAAATACACCAAATGTTAAATACTATAAAATCTCAAAAACACGGCAGAAATGGCAAAAAAAAAAAAAACGAATAGAAACACCATGAAAAAGAATCTTACCATTAAGGTCAACTATATGACGACAGCTATTATCTTGACAGGTGGCTAATGATTCTGTTTCCCTTTTTCGTAGAGCACATTCCAACTTTAATCGTCATTGCAGGAGTTATTGGTGGAATATTTTTTGTAGTGTGTATTACTATAATAGTAATATTGTGTCTACGGAGGATTACTCTATCCAAAGGTAAATTGTATAAGTAGAGTACGAATGCATATTATCGGTTTTATGGTTCTAACCAAATTATTTTAAAGTTACTAATGTTATTTTTAGAAAAAGCCTCATAAATCAGCACATAATTATATTATTTTTATGATCCAGTAGAAGAATGATGGCATGTAATTATATTGAAAATAAAGCAACATTTGATTTCATTATCTCATGCTTATCACAAATAAAATTTTCTAGTTCGAGAAGCTTTTTGTAAAGACAATTACATGTGTATATTTATACATTATCTTAATAGTAGTTTTTGATCGTAGGCAAAGAATTCGGGTCTGAAAAGTATGGGAAACCGTCCGATACTATGTCATCTCGAGAATCAGACCTTAGAATTGACGTACATACAACCTCCTCAATAACGAACGACAATGACCGTAGTTGGGATGAAACAAGTAAAACTACTCGAACAAGCGACACACATGACTACCATAAATATTCAACGGATTATTCTGAATCAAGTTTCCCTCCTAGTATTGTAAGTACGGATTTATAGCTTTACTATTAACTTTTTTTCTTCCTCTACGATTTGTAATTCTTTTAGCTGGGAACATTGCAAGTTATAATAACTATTTTTATATATATACAATTAATTTTTCTTTTAACATGTTTATTTTTTGTAATACTTTAATAATACCAAAATTAATGAAAATAATAAAAATATATAAAACTATTAATCTCAAAAATATTACAAAAACTAAATTGAGATTATTTTATTTTATTCTAAATACATTCTGGTAACTATAAATACCTGGTAACATAAACCTGTTGTGATAGGAATACCTTTTACCATTAATAGAGGTCGAAATATGTTTAACCTCAAATAATTGTTTCAAGCCGAACTTCATGTTCATATGTTAATACGTTTTAAACAAAAATAATAAATCATATATATGTCACAAATATTGGCATAACTATCAGATCTACGTAATAAAGTTACCATACTAGAAAGAACTATTAAAGGCTGATCAGAAGTAACAAAATTAACATACTTGAATCTTTCGAACCCTTTATAGTAGCTTATGATGAAAAAGTGGATTATGTTGCTAAAAACACTTTTATTTGTTAAGAAAGTCTAGGAATTGTACATTAGGCAATAATTAGTGGATTTATAATGCACTTTATTACTTAAAGTGATACATTTAAGCCATCTAATATCTCTTTTTGGGGCATATTCGTGTATGATTATAAGACTTAAGTCCTAGTATATAAAAATTCCTTAAAATATTGACTATTTAAAAACACAGATTTTAACTTTTTTAACAACACGTGTTCGGTATTACTAATAGAAATACAATAGTTCAATGATAAATGTAAGATCAGCAAGAGAAATACATTTCTATATTCTGACCATAACTCTTCAGTGGCACACAAAATTATCTGTATTACTAGAAAAAAGCCAGTTTGATTAAAGAACACAATCATGCTACTTGAATATAAATTGGCTAGCTTTGAAAATGTTCGATATGTCTGGAGACGTTATTTGTTAACATAAATCTGCTTCTACGTGCAACCATTATTCAAGCTTCTGCAGATAGTGGATAGCATCTAAATAGTGCATATAAGCAGATTAAAGCATTGTTTATATTCCGTTTGAATATCGTCTGTAAATTGAAGTAAATGTATCGGTTACATTTATTGTACAATATTTACATATCTATTAAAATACGAACTTTAGTTTCAAACCGACGGTTCTTAGCTAATTCTCTCTTAACAATGCGTGTTATTAAAATATCCTAAATATTTCTTGGAATTAAACTTCCTTTGTAATTCTCTAACGATACCCAAATATCTCAAGGAAGCCAAATGCCCCATCATCTAATTAACGACTCGCATGAATGGATTAACGAGTTTCCCACCGGACCTATCTATTATTTAGCAAAACCACAGTTAGGGATTAAAGCTAGGGAAAAATAGTTATTTTCTTCTATGAGTGTATATTGTTATTTGTTTGTATTTAACTTCTATATTATTTTGTATATACCTGTGCTCAACTGTTTTTAAGTGTTCACGTATACGTGATTGTATTTACCCGTACAAAAGAATTTGTTTAATTATTTCTCTTCAACTAATAGATTATCGACGAATATCGTCATTTACTCATATTTATGTATATCTTTGTTATCCTACTTTATAGTTCTCAACTATCTACTTCTTTTGTTCTTTACGTTAAACTTTCATTGTATTTCATTCAATAAACCATCACAATGTTATTAGCTATTCTTCAGTATACGTTAGCCTTAAACATTTAACACGTCTAGGTTGACCTTTCGAACATCATAATTTAGTTATTATCAGGGTTGAACAAATACCAAGTTGGGCTGTTACTACAAACGACAACAAAAATGTTAATTAGAAAAACAACCTCCACTTTCCACATAATAAAAAAAACTGTTTTTACTGCAAGTTGTAATGAGAGTACAAAGGTAAAACGATAGTTGAAATGAAAAAGATTATTTGTATACTATAGGCCAATTGGAATGAGATCTAATAAACTAAAATTATGAAAAGTTCAGGCATTTACAAAAACCAGTGTTAAAATTAGGATTTGAAATCATATATTAACAGATCTCGTCGAGTGCGTTCCAAAACATATAGTTTTACACATTTTTCTGTTATCTAATAAAACATATAACAAGTTAACAATACTGTTAACGGAAAAGGCACTTTTTGTCCACCCTCTGTAGCTATATCTAATTACTTTCAAAGTCTTGCTGTGTCTAAGTCTCTAATTATTTATATATATATATATATTCAATTAGACGTACATAAATAAACCTAATAATTTGTTAATATTTTTGTCCATATTTACCAATTTAAACGTATTTTATGTAATAATTCTAAATCTCATAATTTACACCAATTTACTGAACAATTCTTGATTGTGCTAAATGTAATTGATATATGATAAATTATGCTAGTTTTCAGGACTTTCAAAATTTTGAGTTCGGACATTTCTAAGGATTCGACAGGTACAACTTGGAAAAAATGGAGTATTACAAAATATAATATTTAAGTGACAGATATATATTATTTTACATGTTATATCTATGTCTAATAATATTCTTTTTTTAATATACAAATTGCATCATTTACAAAGGTTTTATAGTGTCAATAATTTCTAACTTAGTATGTGATTATAGTTTCACAGCTTACACGTTTCATGAGTAGCTTTTAACATATATTTAGGAAACACAAAATATCAACACCTATTCCCCTTTCATGGACTACTCAGAGGAATATCCACAAAGAATCACTGGAAGTTCAAGTCGACCATCGTACTATCTGGACGATACTGGCATCCGTGATGGAGGTTATCAGGCAGGTTCTTTTAACCCCTACATTGGAAGTTCTCACTCAGACCTCCTTCTGCCACAAGTTGCTCACCTCACCACACGGGATAAAACAAAACATTATATCACATCTTCTAGTCAAGCTGGTCAGAGGACTGCTGCCTTGGGAACAAACGTATGATGAACTCTCCTTATTTGAAGTCTATGAGTACTGTGAACCTTCTAAAACCAAACACTTATATATTCCTGAAATGATTGCATCGTCTACTTTATCCAGTGTAAACAACTTTGTCTTTTAGAGTATTATCATTCAACAGCGTTTTATCTTGTGCTGAAAGTTGACGAAGAACAAACGTTCAAAATATAAACAAGAACTCCATAAAATTAGATTGGAATAGATAATATATTGATTATCTGAGATCTACTCTGACATTAAAGCGATAACAAATGAAAAAGATTATGACTTTTAAAAGACTAAGGGGATTTACCTATTACTTTCAATAACACAACAATGGAACTTAAACAACTGGGAAACTAAATAAAGAAATAATGTCAGAAAATTCGATACCTTGATGACAGGAAAATTATCCAACAAATAGGAACAAACTTAGTCTCTTATTATCGTTTCGAAATATTTCTCATGAGCGTGATTCATCAGTATAAGGATTTTGTTTTCCTATAAAACATGTAAGTTCTACTTTTATTATTAAAATATTATGTAACTATGTGTAAATAAAAACTACAACGTTACTGCGAATTATCATATTGTTTGCCTTTGTGATAAGCATAGATATTTATAATGCTAAAATTCGGAGTTATTTCCCTGAAGAAGTTACAAAGCAGCTATCCGATCTTGTAGGTTTTAGCTTAAACAAAGATTAATATATCTTAGTTATTTATGATAAATGATACGATTGTTTAAATAATTAACTCAGGTCTTAAGAAATCTATCAAAATTTATTCATATTTCAGAATTGTTATTTGCATTTATCGTACGTTTTCCAATGTTTTTCACTCGGCAACACCCTCTGCATGAGCAGTAGCCGGGTGTGGCCAAATGGGTTGGATAATATTCTATAAATTTAATATCTTACAGGTTATATATTTGTATCATATAAACTTTTTTTCTAAAACCTCCAGATTACTTTTACATGTTATCTCTGAACAAAAAGTTAGGTAGCTCATAACTCCATCTGTTTGCACGATTGATGAATGTAAACATTACGATTACGATTTCATTTTGTTTCAATAGAAATTAAAATTTGAAACGTGTGTTATAAGAAAGAAACTAAAATCCACATTATATGACACAATATGTAGAGTTCCCCTGTAGAAAACGAATAAGAATTAAACATTTATGTTTCCTTCATATAAAGAAGGTCAGCTACACTTTTTTAAATATTATTAATTTCACTAACTGTTATTGAATTCAATCTATTTTTTTAGAACGATCACTCTGTATCTGATCTTTCTAGTTCTTAATAATGGCCCTATAATGACATTTCCAAGACATTAGGGAACAAAATTTCTATGTTTTTTTCCTTTTCTTGTGAAAATTTCTATAAATCATCTTACTCTTTAGATCCGCAAGTTATAAATTCACGCTTTAGCGAATCAGAGGCACACAGTTCCATTGTAACTGTGTTAGTGTAATAGAAAGGTTAGTGATAAAATGAGTTTGTTGTTATTCCAATTTATTTTCTCTTTTTTTTTCTCATTAATGCAACCATTTATTCCAAGGTATGGCTTCTGAAAATGTTTTAGGAAGTGGCTCTATAATACTTATCGATTTTGCAGTAGAGTAATTTATCTAATAAAAAAGGTATTCAACTCAGTGTCCCTCCGACCTCAAGTTTTGAAGGCACATTGTAAGACATTCGGCATAATTTATATTTATATACGAGACAGATCCTATTGTTCTAGAATCGTCCCGGTAATTATATAAGCGTTTTCTAAAATCCACGCAAATGACTTTTTATGTGTAATATCTGAACAAACAGTAAGGCAGCTCATAACTTCATCTGGTAGCATGAATTTCATTTCGTTTCGTTAGTAAGACTATTTAAGCGACTTGAAACCATTGAATCGTCTAACACTTCTTGAAACAGATTCACTTACTTTTTTTAAAAATACAACTGTTATATTGCAAGGGTCTAACATGTCTCATTTGATTTAAGTATGTAACTCTAGAAAATGTATAAAATGTTACTGCAAGTTGCATCAAACTCACAAGTAAAAGTATTATTACGCTTAAATTCTTCTTACCATTATCGTATTATTCTTCTGATAATCTTCTGGAAGGATTTTATAATAATAAGTCACATTTATCATCGCGTATTGGTTTCCGTACTACTAAGTACAAATTAAGAGTTGTCTTATTTAATTAAGCTGATAGTTTTATAATGTTAAACCTTACTTTTCCATGTGATTTTGTTTGTCTTATTTTTGAATTGGTGTGCACACCATATTTATTTTAAAATTAAACGTCATTGATTGAAAAGCATTACGACTACTTGTACGTATCTGCTATACAATATCCATTGAAAATACTTAACAAGCTCTCAAATTCGTATACTGTATGTTATTGTTTATAAGTCCATTGCTATTGTTCTCTAATACAACAAATTTCTTGCACGTCTCTTTAACAATCTTTATGTGTGCATATTTGATATATTGTATAGAAATCGACATTTAAATGACTCTTTAATGTTATTTAGTCAATCGAATAACAACGTCATAATTTATGTAAGTGTTTTCAAAACTTTTTCATAAAAGTTGCGAAAGAAATATTTCAATTTGGTAATTAATTGTTTCAATAAATATCTTTCTGCATTTATTGATTCCTGAGCTGTTATAAATAAACCGTGTGTAAGAGTTAAAAGTCTCTTTTGGCCGAACAATAAAGATTGACTCCTCGCAATGAAATCCTCCAATTTAGTTTGCAGTGATTAACTAGAATTAACTAACAAGGTTGATTTTTGTTTTGTTTTTGAATTTCGCACAAAGCTACTCGAGGGCTATCGGCGCTAGCCGTCCCTAATTTAGCAGTGTAAAACTAGAGGGAAGGCAGCTAGTCATCACCACCCACCGCCAACTCTTGGGCTACTCTTTTACCAACGAATAGTGGGATTGACCGTCACATTATAACGCCCCCACGGCTAAAAGGGCGAGCATGTTTGGCGCGACGGGGCTGCGAACTCGCATCCCTCGAATTACGAGTCGCACGCCTTAACACGCTTGGCCACGCCGGGCCGAACAAGGTTGAAAGAACTAGTAATCACAAACTCAGATCACATGCGGAATGATAAGAATTCTCCTGTATGTGCAAGTAAAAATATTATACAAAAATCACCAGTAACCAGGGTTCATCACATAATCCAAATAAACTAAAATGAACTGAAAATAGAATCAAACTAAACTTTAAAATTAAACATGAGTAAAAATTAAATTGTGAAATTAACCATTAAAATATAATATAATAAGAACTGTAATACTAAAATGGATATTTAGAATTTAATTTTTTTATATACAGAAATTGTCTGGTGAAACGAGGATAAATCGTGGTATTTGGGTTTACTGAAAATTCTCAAAACATCTGCAAAAAAACATTTTCAAAATTGCTAACCGAAGAATAAACTGAACGCATTATAAAGGAAAACAAGAAAATATAATTTTAACTTGACACAAAAAATTATGTCATAAAAACACAAACACAGTGTTTTGTTATCTAGCTGGTTAGGCCTCTTATTATGTATTTACTGGCTACTTGGCTTAAAATAAACAATATAAATAAAGATAAAGACATAGAATTATTGACATATTTTATTTAAATTCTTTAATGAAACAAGGGAAATCAGATGTTTATTGTGTTTCATATGACAAAAATTAATACGCAACCTTAAGCCGAGTCTGATGTATTTGTTTTTGTACTGTTTTTTTAGAGAGGCTTCTTTCCAAGATATCCATATATATCCACATACACACAGTGTAAGAATAAAATATAAATATTGCTTTATATATTCCTCATTTGTGTAAGGAAATTAGCACTGTTTTACGACCTTGAGACATCACGTCAAGACTTTATTATCCCTCAATTAATATATATTCGATACTTGTTCTGGAAGAGTGAGAGTAACGTGCATTTTAGTCTTATTAAATTTAATAAGTTTTGAGGCTTAAGGATATTCTTAATAAATTTATTTTTATTAAACTTCTTCCTTCCTTTTCTGTGATACGATCTCGATTGAGTTTTAAGATCGACGCAAATAACTGAATCATAAATGAATAACAAGTCACCAGAAGTGGTGATAATTTACTTCAGGTAACAAGCTCAAAATACCAACTATAGCATATAAAAGCCCAGCAGTCAGTTATATAAACTAAAATGAAGTATAACTCCAAAATGGTAATAACAATGAAACTCAAAATTCAAATTACTATAAATCATTATCATGATTGACAGTAAAATATAAAATTGAATTAAATTAATCGTTGATAAGAACACAAACAGTCAGTTACTATAAAATAAAATATAGATGTTACAAACGAGAAAGATATAAAACTAGATTCACTTTACTTGAACATCAAAAATTAAAGTATCAAATAAAACTGAAAAGAAACATGAATAAGTAGAAATACAGCGTAATCACAATAAACCAGAATTTAACAGATAAACACTTCTTTAAAATATAATTAATATTTGTCAGTCAGTTCAGCTGCTGAGCTTTTGTAAGGTTGCTCTCTCAAAATATCCATTTTTGAAATTGAACCTTGGTTGATCCTTAACCATTCATCCATGCTGGATACTCTACACAATCATCTGATAAGGAAGCTAATTGAATGGTGGACCGCACTTGCGACCTGAGTTTCAAACAAGTGTTATTGGTCATGTCAGTTTAAGGTTTTATAACAGTTTTCTCCTGAAGCAGTTCTTCATTAGATATTTTACAGCTCTATGTCTCCATTGACAAGTCAGAATTGAAAACGTAAAGTCCAATTAACATAGAAAATGCCATAAATTTTTCAGTGATGTAAAATTAAGACGTCATAGTTAATTTGACCATGATCTCATCTTTCATAGAAATGTTAAATATAACCAAGAGTAGTATGAGGATTACATCTGTATAATAAATGTACTTATCACTAAGATCATAAGAATATATTTTTAGAAGTATTAACGAATGCACATTTTACTTGACATCAGTGTAACAGTGCATCTGAGCTACCTTAGCCAAACCACTGACCATGCTAGACCATGACGTCACACAACCACGAGTCAGTAAGCTCAGATATTTTACATACACTTCAGTTCCTTCACCAAAAAGGATGATTCCTGATGCTTTGTGTAAAACTGAAATAAAACATCTCACATGAGTAAATGAACTTAGACCAACTACCTTAAAAACAGCAATCAATAGTTATGACCTCTGTAATAGAATCTTTTAATCTCGATTCTGATAAAAGTTAGATATAACCAGAATAAATAATTAAAATTATAAAGACTGATTTGTTTAGAAATAAAATTTATATTGTACATCTACTAACTCGGAACTGTTTAATATATATCAACTAAACATATTTCAAAGTTAAAACTAGTCAAAATCAATATTCACAATATTTTTATTCCATTTTGTATAAATAGATGGTATTATGATTTTACATTTCCTGACACATTTACAAATATTTAAATATATTCATTTGCCAAAAAAAAATTTACTACAGTTTAACTAAATAAATTGAATAATTTTATAAAACATTGTGACGTATTTCTGCCACCAAAATATTACTTGGTACTTCAGAAATAGGGTTCAAAACAGTTCTAAATATCAAATAATTAAGTATATAACGATATCTACTGCACACACACACACATATATATATACTTTAGACCAGTGGTTGGAGGTACTGAACCCTGGAAGTTTCGTACTTGCATTCACCGAACCCTTCGTAATTGGAAAAATAAAATATGATTTTTTTCAAATTCAAAACATAAGTAGATATTATATTAATGCACAAAATGAACCATGCTTCAGTTGCACACAATATCACTGTGTTCAAAGAACAAAACATGAATTTCACACAAAAACAAAAACATAACTCAATGAATATATACTGCAAATCATTGTGACTTTTGCTGTTGCCTTTCAGAGACAAGTTCAGAAATGCGCGGCTTCACCTTGGCAAGTGCCACTCTCGTATCATTTACGCAACAAAGTCTGTTTATTTTCTTCGTTTTTATATCTACCATCCTCGAAAAGGACTGCTCGCAAAGATACGTTGTAACAAACGGTATGAGTATCTCAAGGGCTTTCTTAGCAACAAGAGGGTACGCTACGAACTGGTGACGCCAAAATGTTGAGAGCGTTGTTGTTCTGAAAAGATGCTGTGTAACATGGCTCTGCTGAAGTTCAAAGATTTCGTCGAGGTATTCATCATTGACATCTACCGTCGCAACACTAAACGTGAACGGCTGTCTCACCCATGCTGGATATGACTCTCTGGTGGGGAAGTATCCGTCGAGAGACTTTGCGAGCTCATCTTAGTGCATGGCAATTACTTGCTTCAGTTCCCCGGGTACAGAAATATCTCTGATTTCAGACACATCTTCGATCTTACATACATAATCGTCCAGCAGGGAAAAGTTTGTGAAGTTATCATTTTCTGTTCGTCGTTTCCATAACAGTAGCTATTTTTGAAAAGCTTTCAGGTTTTCTTCCGCTTCGATGATGTTGACTCCACCGCCCTGCATCTGTTGATCGAGACGATTAAGAGCATTCAAGATATCGGCCATGTACGCCAAAATGAGTATGAACTCAGATTTTTCGAAGCAATCTGCATGACAATGTTGGTGGTCTCGCAGAAACAGGGCTAATTCCACACGCATGGCAAAAACACGATTCAGTACCTTTCCCCGGGATAACCACCGAAGCAACGTGGGAAGCAAAGCATTCAATAAACCTATTTGCTAAAAATCTTGGATAGATATGTTTAACAGGGAAGCCAAAGTCTGGATAAATATGTAACCTATATCTTGAGATGGGCAGAAAAATTCTACGGAAAATATGTAAAGGCTTTCATTACAGGTGGTGTGTATTGCGCATAGATAAAAAAAAAATATATATATATTTCGATTAAATGTTTAAAAATAGATTGAATACTATTTTACTCACGTTTTAAAATTATATATTAAGTATGTTCCCAGTACTCTCTCGAACATGAGAACCACTCAGCTATCTCAATAGGACTAATTATTTTCCATCTATCCCATTGTAGAACTACCAGCACTAGGGCCACCATAAGGACTACTGCTGTCCTTGCATCATGTATACTTTGAATACTATTCTACGCTTCTCTGACACTCTGTAAGGTTTTTTTGGACATAAATGTATTGTTCTTTTATACTGTCTTATGTTTTACTTTACTAATACAACGATTATAATCACCTCTTATTGCAAATAAGTCTCTGTATTCTTCTACTTAGCTCAATAGTCTATATATATATCTACTGATACATTATCCTAATGAATTTGACTTTTTTGAACGTTTCTTATTCAAACAATTTTTTAGATAAACTAGAGCTACTTTCTCTATGCTTTCAGCCTTACCTGTTTCTAGATATATAGAAACCATTACTTTAATCTTTTTATACCTAACTTTTTTATAAATATCATGTCTCTCTTAGACATTTTACTTATACACACAGCAATATATATACGAGTATGTTTTCTAGTTTATATATTATGTATTTCAAGTAATACTTCATTTAACTTTTCTTCATCTTACTTATAGTTTTCTACTCTAATTTCAATGATGATTTAATATCTTTCAGTTATCTTTGTAACCTTAACTTATCTGATAGTTAAACGTTGTAGCAGAAAGCCATTTTCGTCTTTGTTAAGTAGGACTTCTGGTGAACTGCACTTTGTTCAAATTGCTTATTAGCTTTTGAACTTTGACCTCTGATCAACTTTCTGACGTTTTTCGAGATTACGCTTTCGATTGAAGGGTATTTAAGTGCATTCATATTTCTTGTAACTAACTAAATATTTATGCAGCATCGT
The DNA here is from genome assembly GCF_004210375.1 of Tachypleus tridentatus. NCBI lineage: Eukaryota > Metazoa > Arthropoda > Merostomata > Xiphosura > Limulidae > Tachypleus > Tachypleus tridentatus. The sequence continues at coordinate 234,386,131 of NC_134837.1, read as the reverse complement.
TTGAATGTATCACATTTTAAAGTTCGAAGTGATATATAGGATTACTAATTGTACGCGACGAACTCATCTATTATTAAAGTCTCTTTCGAATGGTTTAGTTCGTCTTGCCTTCATAAAGTACACTCCTGTCACATAATAATTTACAAACTTCACTATAAAGACAGAATACAATCTTAGTATGGTACTAATACCTGAAGTTACCTGTTATGCACTACATATTTAAAGGAGATAAATACAAGACTGTAGAATCATGACAAGTGTTTTTTACAACATCGTGAAACAAACAAGTGCATGTCTACGAATCAAGTGATGTAGTTTACAAACTTTATAACTTTCCCACACCATTTTACGAAGATAATGCTAGTTACAAACAGAAAATGTTGCATATATGCTTGTATACACATAAATAAAACATATTATATAATTCTTTTAAGAATTGTGCAATATGATTGTCATGTTACACTAGAAACCCCTCTCTTTATACAACTTAATAATGTTGAACAGCAGTGAACCTCAGTATCATACAGTTAATGACTTTTTACAACATTTTAAAATATAATTTGGTTCTTAGTTGCATATTAAATACATTTAATTCATACCATATATTAGAGTTTAATGAATAATCAAACAAACATTAAAACACGACACTATAGATTTTAGCATAAAAATATGACATTAGAAATTACAAATGCAAATAAAAAAAAATTGTATGAAAGTCAATCAACCGAACGTATACTGTTCCTATATTGTGACAGTAGCGTTTAATTGTTAAAAACAATAAAATTAATGACTTTTGCAATTAAACAACTATTATTCCCGTAAATTTTTAGCCTTGGTCGGAAATTTTCATAATTATGCATTCATATTAATTTGAATCTTCAAGTCTATTGGAATATAATTTTGCAAAGTATATTGCGTTAGCATACAACGTATTCAAATATCACGAAAATATAAGTTTTCAACCAATGAAAACTACAGTAGTTTCAACAAAATATTTTCCCCATAATCATAACTTTATTTGAAGTCATTTTTACCAATATCATTAGGAAATAATTAATTTGGAGTGTTTATTTCTTTTTCCTCCTTTACTTTAAGTATAATATTTAATAAACTGAAAATGCCGAATTTTTTCCTGCTATTCATATACTTGTTTGAGGGTTACGTGTGAGAGATAAGTTTTCAATCACTCTCACCAATTCATCTTAACCCTAAAACGATGGCCATCATCGATTGATGCTGATACCTTCAACGTTCCCGTTGTTTAAAGGTTAATAACTTTTTTCAGTTTTCTTTTCTTATAATAGCTTTATATTAAGATAATCCGAAGTAGTTTTAAATGTAGAAGACTGTGAGCTTGACCACCTATATATGTATATATATCATCTTGAAAACCTTTTTTTTTTCTTTAGCTCTCGATACCAATGTGATTATGAGAGCATGAATAAGTTTCTTTCCTTTTAACTTCGCGCAAAACTACACGAGAACTATCTGTGTTAACTAATTTAGTAGTGTAAGACTAGTTTGAAGACAGCTAGTCATCACCACCCACCATCAACAATTCGGCTACTCTTTTACCAATGAATAGTGGGATTGACAGTTACGACTGAAAGGTTGTTGTTGTTGTTTTGAATTAAGCACAAAGCTACACGATGGACTATCTGTGCTCTGCCCACCACGGGTATCGAAACTCGGTTTTTAGAGTTATAAGTCCGCAGACATACTGCTGAGCCACTAAGGGGCTGACTGAAAGGGCGAGCATGCTTGATGTGACGATAATTCGAGCCCAAGACCCTCAGATTACGAGTCGAACGCCTCAACCACCTGTCCATGCCGGGCCAGAGAAGTGAACGAAAATGCACTAGAACACGTCCTTGTCACTATGATAATTAATAGCGGATTATATTACGATGCACTTTTTAAATCATATAAAATCTAAAATATGAAGATTAATGGACACAACACTACAATAAGCTTGAAAACTCATGAATAGAAACACGAAATTTAAATTACTTTTACTCTTGTACTGATGGATGATCTAAAGTAGAAGAATAAAGCCAAATTTAGGACGAACGCACGATCATCTGATTACGAGTCGAACACATTGACCACCTAGCCATGCCGGGCCAGAGCAAGAATAAATGAAAGTCAACCGTATTTAGTGGGTGGCTTGTTATGACCAGGTGGCTAGGATGTTCGACTCGTATTCTAATGGTAGATGGCTCAAATCCTTGAAACACCAAATATACTTGCTCTTTCAGCCAGGGGGACGTTATTACGTTAAGTTCAATCCCACTTGTTTTGGTAAAGGAGTAACTGAAAAGTTGGCGGTAAGTGTGATGGCTAGCTGCCTTTTCTTTTGTCTCAAGGTGCTTAAGTAGGAATGACTATCACAGATGGCGCTCTTGTAGCTTTCAGAAAATTTCGAAGTGAAATAAACTTACTGGAGCAAATTATATATTTAATTACTGGAGCAAATTTTGTTCTGTCTATATTTGTGCCCTGGTTTTAGTTACACATTTTTCATATGTAATGTACTACTTCATTTTATCTACTTGTAAGGAAATGACTAGGTGTAATGTTTGTTCCTTATAAAAATATATATATTGGAACATTGTAAAAGCGCAATGAAATATTTAAAAAAAAATTATTTTGTTGTCCAGAAATAAATGTCGTTTTTGAACTGCAAAGTTTGTAAAAATATAAATCAGTGTTGTTAAACGTGCTTTAATCAAATTAAGCACCATTTGCTTCAACAAACATTTGCCAACGTGCAACGATGTTTTTTATGCTCCTGTTGTAGAAATCAGTTTCTATGGTCAATGAACTCCCTGAAAGCTTCTTCTGCAGTTGCCTGGTTTTGAAAGTGTTTATTGTTCAAGAAGTTGTAAAAGTGCTTGAAAAAATTAAAATCTGTAGGGAAAATATTTTGGAAATAAGGTGAATGAGGCAGAACCTCTACTTCCAATTCGTTCAGCTTTTGGAGCGCCATCCTTGACAGGTTTCATAACTCAAATTTTGTTGATCTTCAGTCAGCTCATGTGGAACCCACTTATCCAACGTTTTTCTTTTTTCCAATCGCACTCATGTGATTGGCAATGCTTGATTTGCTTGTGCCTAGCTTTCTGCAATCTCAAGTACTATTGTGCGAGGATCTGTCTTAACTGCTTCCCTTAATATGTTTTCATCTAAGAATGGCTTACTTCCAAGATTGTCGTAGCCTTTAAGACTTTCATCTCCCTGTCGAAACCTTTTGAACCAACCCTGAACTGTACGTTCAGTAACAGATCCACTACTGTATTCCTGGTTGATGTACCGTGTATTTTTGGCCAAGATTGAAGCCGTAGAGAAAAATCAGACGAAAATCTTTGTCCATGCTGCCTTAGAGGTTTTAAAACGTACACTGAGTGGAGTTGAAACACCAGACAATAAATACATCTTGTAAGCGACAAATGTTGGATTAAACTAACCAACCAACCAACGATATGTTTCTCAGTATTCAGCTTCTAAATTCTAACATTTATTTCTGGACAACCTAATGCTTAGAATTGAAGGATTTTGAACCTTAAGTATACGCTACACTTAAAGGCTCATGAGCCATTTTAAGTAAAGAACGGAGTAAGTTGTCTAGAAAGTATTGGTAAACAAATGTGTGAATTGTATACAAAACTATGATAAATATACATTATTTAAGTTGCCTTTTCTAGTTTACTAACTTGAGTTGAAAAATATTTTGTAAATAAAATATTACGGCCAATTACTACTATCACCAAAAACAATTTTTCGAATCCGTCTGCATTGAATCACACGCTTTGCTTTTATGTTGACAAACAAACACAACAGTGTCTGCATTGTTCTTTAATAGCTCTTCAACATTGTGAACGACAACTCCAGGTTTGATTAAGAAAGGATACCTACGGAATTACTTTACCATATGATTTTGATTAAGTGTACGTAAAATATGGCGTTATTTTATGTGATTAAAAGTCTATACCTATAGCTTTTACTGAATTCATGCAATTTTTGGAAGACATTTACCATACTACTTCATCCTAATGGAACTACCAGAGTATATCTACCACGTGACTTTATTTTAAGCGAATGTAGTACAATAATACTATTGATGCACGATTTCATATGATGTTGTTTTACTTTACAGCTGCATAATAACACACTTGATACAACTACCTAATTCCTATAGCATAGCTTCACTCATTTTATTATTTTGTGTTCCATATACGCACGAAGAAAAATATCAGATTATTTACTATTTTAAATGGGGTTTGTTTTGAATTTCTCGCATAACTATACGAGGGTTGTGCGTGCTAGCCGTCTCTAATTTAGCAGTATAAAACTAGGGAATATGTAGCCAGTCATCACTACACACCGCCAGCTCTATTAACGAATAGTGGTATTGACCATTATATAATACTGCCACCACAGTGGAAAGGGGCAAAAATGTTTGGTGTAATAGGGGTTTGAACCAGCGACCTTTTAGGAGTCGAACACGCTAGCTACCTGGCCATGCCGTGCCGCTAAATGTGGTTAACGAAAATATACAGCCTGTTTCATAAGCAAGCACAAAATACATAATATTATTTCAACTCGTGAGATTACTTTGCTTTTGCAACCTGTCAACTTAACTACATCTTATTAAATCAAACACCTATAGCTAACGGCTATATAATTAATAAGTAATGCTATTCCGTCTTAATAAACGAAATATTAATCAAACAGATAGGAGAATAATTTCAAATTTAAAATAAATATTATAAATATATTTAAAAAAATACATATTAACGTTTTTTTCCTGAAGTGTAACAAATTGTTCTTGTGGGATTTCATTTCTCCCTAGATCAGTTAACTGATACCCAACCAAATTATTATTCTTAAAGTTTATTCTTCAATCTGATATCTTAAGTTCTTATAAAAGAGGAAAACAGCATAGAATTTTAGAGATTATCCAATCATATATTTATTGCCAAAAAACATAATTCAGAAATAAATATTCCAATTTTCCTACCTTCATAATGGTAGAAGGCTCGTAATATCAAATTTGCATAGATGAGACAAAATACCGAACGAAATTTTAAATTTGATACCAGAACAAAATAATATTTATTTTTAAGACAAATTTGAATGCGTAGAGAATACTGCCTGAAAATATACACGTAGTCGTACACACTATTTATAAGTTAAAAAAAATGCATTATCACAAATATTTTACCTTTCTCGATGTTTTGGTGTTTGACAAACTCATAATTTCCTTTTTCATATTTCTTCTTCTCGTAGTTTAATTGTCATCGAGGCATGAAAATTAGTCATAAAGATAAGCTAGTATCGGAATTCTTTGTTTAGCAAGGCAATAAATGTCTAGATGAGGGTCGGAAGGAGAAATATAAAGTTGTTTTTTTGACAGCAAGATAAATTAGATAAAAAATAAATATGGGAAATGCTACAACTGCTCGTTTTCATTCACCGTCTATTTTGCAAAATTTTATAATTTTTTAACCACCTCTGGTGTCTGATAAATGACACGCTCATAATACAAAAGTAACCTCATTTTCTGACTTCCGACTGTCTTCTGATATGAGCACCAGATGTTTCCTTTCTCAAAAATAACGATATATAATTACCGGCTTCAAAATTATGCGATATCTTTACTTGATTTCACATATTTTATCCCACAAAGTAGAATGTGAATTAGATGTCAGACAAAACAGTAGCGCAACATTCGAGTGAAATATATCCTTTTCTGCATATTAATTAATTAAATATGGAATTTCTTTAAAATAGCTATTACATGAACAACATAATGATTGTTTAGCAGTTTACAAGTACATTAGAAATACTTATTATTATTTATTTATTTTCTACCGATTGTTATACGATCCGGCATGGCTAAGTGATTAAAGCGTTCGAATCATACATAATCTGAGAGTTGCGGGTTCGAATTTCCGTCACACCAAACATGCTCGCCCTTTCAGCCGTGGGGGCGTAATAATGTTCAATTAATCCCACTATTTGTTGGTAAAAGATTAGCCCAAGAGTTCTCAGTGGGTGGTGATGACTACTTTTTAACGTTTTGTGTTTTTAAGAAGAAAGAATATCACTATTATTTTTGTCATTAAAAGTAAGATGCTGTTGAGAACTACAAGCTAAAAAAAAGCAGATGTTTTTACAACAACCTGAAGATATTACTGAAAGTTAATATAGCTTTAGAGGTAGCTATAAAATCAGTATCATCATCGTATTGTCGAAATTAAATAGTGAACTTCGGTTTAGGCATAGCAACAACGTCAATAATATACAAAAAAGAACGAAGCCATGAGGACCAAAGTGTCGAGAAAGATACTTATGAAGAAAAATAGTTGCAAGTTATCCATGTGGGTGTTTTCTGGTAGCAAAGCCACATCGGGTTATCCGCTAAGCCCACCGAGGTGGAATCGAACTCCTTATTATAGCGTTGTAAATCTGGAGACATGCCGCTGTACTAGCGAGAAACATACCAGTTATCCATAGAGAAATGAGGTGATACTTCGGTTATGTTATTCTTAATATTAAAATTTGTAGTTCGTTGATTAAACAATAGTGCCAGACAAAGACTGTATCTTGTTCATGCAAAACCAAAAATAGCATGAAAGAAGGTAAGTTAGTGTTAAAGTTATTAGAGATAAAGTCTAATAATTTTTTGATTTGATCAATTGTCGATAACTGTACATAACATGTAACCTGAGTAGATAACTAGAGTTTATGATAAGTTTAAATATATTCAAAAGATCTAATAAGAACTGTGGTAAGACTGATAGGATGATAACAATCAACATTTTTGAAGGCGTATCACACCTTAATAGAATAATAGAAATTTTCCAGAAAAATTCAGAAATTAGCGGTATAGAAAATCCAGAGTCTCAGATATTTTTTTCACACACAAGTCACTACCCAATAGGTTTGTGTTTATTACCACAACTTGCCAGATAAGAGACAAAATATTCTATGAAATGATATATGTGTGTGAGTGTGTGGATTATAATATTTTAAATGTTAGATTTTAAATGCCGAAAGAAAGGAGGTTGAAAAACCAATAGGTCTAAATATTCTTATAAGACAAGTTAACTAAAGATATTTTTTCCACATTTGTTAGAGTCAAGATCTGACATGTTATATTTGTACACCTCTGATTTCGACCAGCAATGTAAAAATTACGAGGAATATGAAAAACAATTTCGCTTCTTTCTTCATTTAAACTGTAAGTCTTATAGATACAAATTATTATTAACAATAAATTTCAATTAAAAATCTAACTGGATATAAACAATATTTTGAAAATATATAGAACATAACTGGGTGAAAACGACGCAATATAAACAATACACAATATTCACATTTTCTTTAAGAAAAGACAGACAAACTTAAGTGTTATCTTTATGGTTATTATATTTTACTGTTATATGATTTGTTGGTAGTAAACCATAAACTACGTAATAGTCTCTTTGTGCTGTGCCACCACTAGTAGTGATATCCTAATTTTAGCCATCAGATGTATTTCCATGCCACGGGGGTCAAGGAGGATATTAAGTAAACTCAGTTCTTATCAGTATATGTCCATTTATTTTAGCATAGATTTAATACTTGGGTATTATACTTTGTTATATTTTCAACATGAGATATTATTTAATCTTAAAATTACAAAGCAATAGTATTTCAAAGACAAGATATATTTGCATGTTCTTCTTTTAAAGTTATGATTCATTTAATCTGCCATCAATTTTTAAAGGCATTGTATGTATTTTATTTACTATAAACATCATTGAACGCACTAACCCATTTTAATAAACATTTCTTTTTAACAATGTATGTCTATGGACTTACAACATCATAAACCGGGTTTCAATGCCAGTGGTAGGCAAAGAACCTATTATGTAGTTTTGTGCTTATTTTCCAAACAAACAATGTACAATACAGTCATTATCTTCACTTAGAGTTTTCTTTTTCTATTATGCGCCTATCTCATTGATATCACCCCTAAATATTGTACTAGTTCACTTAGCTATCCTTATTTTAATCTTCCTTTCTTGATTCTTTTGTACATCGGCTGTCATGTTGTTCCCTTCATTCATTCACTCACCTCCTGTCTAGCAATGGTACCTGTATATTTTCAACCATTTTCTGTTACTATATCAAGTAAATATTTAACACGTATTTTTCTCTTTGACGTAATTTTTTTTCCTACCAATTTTGTCATAGCTACCGTATATTCCTCACAATTTTAGCTATTTCTAATTTTGCTTTCATTTTCTATAATAATCTCTTAATTTCACTCTTTTTAAGTAGACACATTGCAATTTTTTTTTCTTAGAAATTATAATCCAGTCTTCCATATACTCTCCAGCCATATGTTATTCTTATTTGAATTTATACTTTATGTTAATCATTTGAAATATTTTCGACAGAACTTAATAAATTCCTTGATCTCCTTTCCAGCTACAGTTCTCGTTTTCTTTTTTACAGCACTCATAAGCACCACTTTTGTTTGTAACATGGGTATTATCAATATAATTTTACCACATTATATTTAGGCTCTTTATCCATTATTTTCAATATGGACAGCAAGCTCTCAAAACAACCCCACCTGCATAAAAACCCTATTATTCAGTCCTATTTCTTAAATGTTACCTCTTGCGACGCAATTAACGGTTTAGAGAGTATGGTATATTCTTTGTAATCGTGTCTCTCATTAAGAGCAGTTAATCTTCATTTACACATACCTGCCAGAGACAGCTCTCCGTCTCTTTTAAAAGTATACGCGATTTATTAATAATTTGAAATTCATCATGGAGCACATTTATTTGTACACGGCTACTAAATAGTGCTACTGGTTAGAAACACTTATACACTGCTGGCCAAAATCTTAAGGCCAATGAACATAAAGAAAAATATGCATTTTACGTTGTTAGACTCAACCACTTAATTGAGTAGAGCTTCGAAAGATGAAAATAGGGAAAAGATAGTAAAAATATTTTTTTTAGCATTTACTGAGGAAAATGTGAACACTATTAAGTTAGCCTAAATAACAGTTGGTCAAAAGTTTAAGATCATACTGAAACAAAACGTTAATCAGAAAACACGTTTCGAAATTTAGTCATTTGAGTTCAAGCATTAGAGTTGTTAACATCTTCCACTGATATCTCTTGCGTTACATTGGGTAAAACCATGGCAAAAACTAAAAAGTTGACAGAGTTTGAACGTGGCAGAATTATTGAGCTGCAAAAGCAAGGTCTCTCTCAACGTGCCCTCGCTGGTGAGATTGGGCATAGTAAAACTGCTGTTGCAAATTTCTTAAAAGACCCTGAGAGATACGGAACGATAATTTCAAGTGGTCGGTCTAGGAAAATTTCGACGGAATTGAGCAGGAGGATTGGACGAGTTGTCTGGCAAGACACCAGGCGATCGTCGAACCATATTTAGGCCCTTACGGATGCAGAATGCAGCTCAAGAACAATAAGACGGCATCCACGAGAGAAAGGCTTCAGAAACCATAAACGTTTGTTTGTTTGTTTTTTGGAATTTCGCACAAAGCTACTCGAGGGCTATCTGTGCTAGCCGTCCCTAATTTAGCAGTGTAAGACTAGAGGGAAGGCAGCTAGTCATCACCACCCACCGTCAACTCTTGGGCTACTCTTTTACCAACGAATAGTGGGATTGACCGTCACATTATAACGACCCCACGGCTGGGAGGGCGAGCATGTTTAGCGCGACGCGGGCGCGAACCCGCGACCCTCGGATTACGAGTCGCACGCCTTACGAGCTTGGCCATGCCGGGCCAACCATAAACGTCTTCAAAGTCCACGCCTCCTTCCACACCACGAAACAGCTCGGTTAAACTTTCCTGAGATGAAGCAAACATGCAACGTAGAAAAGTGGAAGAAGGATTTTTTGTCTGATAAGAATAGATTTAACCTGGATGGTACAGATGGCTCCCAACGTTACTGACACGATAAGGATATCCACCGGAAACATTTTCTACACGACACAGTGGAGAAGGTTCAATCATGATCAGGAGTGCTTTCTCCTTCTGTGGAACAATGGAGCTTCAGGTTATACAGGGGCGTCAAAAAGCAGCTCGCTACATAGGCATGTTGAAGAGAGTATCCTTATTGACTGAAGGCTCTCGCTTGTTTGGAAATGACTGGATCTTTCAGCAGGACAACGCTAAAATCCACAATGCCCGAAAGACAAAGGACTTTTTCATGGCGAATAACGTGATTCATTTAGACCATCCAGCATGTTCGACCGAACTGAACCCCACGAAAATGTTTGGGTGTAGATGGCAAGAGAAGTCTATAGAAATTGACGTCAATTCCTAACAGTGCATGATCTTCGTGAAGCCATCTTCACCACTTGAGATAACATCCCAGCCAGCCTTCTGCAAACGCTTATATCCACCTTGCCAAAGCGAATGTTTGTAGTTTTCGCAATGACGGCCATGCAATTCACTACTAAGACCTCTTGTTGGGCATTTCCAATTGTGATTAGGACTTCTTCTTGGTATGGTCTTAAACTTTTGACCAGCTAGTATTTAGGCTAATTTCATAGTGTTCACATTTTCCCTTCTTAGTGCTAATTTTTTTTCCCTTTTTTATTTTCATCTTTCGAAGCTCTACTAAAAAAAAATGGTTGAGTCTAACAACACAAATGCATAATTTTTTCTTTATGTAAGTCGCTCTACTTTGTAAAAAATGGATTACTCAATTTATCCTTCTAGTCACGAGAATTTATCTATTGATCAGTTATGTGGTTTCTATAGTCAAAACAGCTCTTTTTTTAACGGTTATTAATAATTTCACATTATATGTTGCCAATGTCACAGGAGCAATTTACCTGTAATTTTGATTTCTGTTATATTGATTGTTTGTTTTGGATTATGCGCAAAGCTACGCGAGGGCTATCTGCGTTAATCGTCCATAGTTTAGCGATGTAAGTCTTCTAGAGGAAAAACAGTTAGTTATCACCATCCACTTCCTGAGGAATAGTGGGATTGACCGACATATATAACGCTCTCACGGCTGAAATGGCAAGACTGTTTGGTATGATGGGAATTCTAGCCACGACACTCAGCTTACGAGCCAAACGCCCTAACCACCTGGTCATGCCGGGCCGCTGTTATATTGAATCTCTTTATATATATATTTTTAAAAGAGTTTGAACAGTTTGTTATTACCTGGTGGCATACCAAATAAACGAACACGTTTAAATAGGAATAAATATAAACATATACATAAATATAAACTTTCTAAGCCTTTTAACAAATAGTAATAGAATGAGTTATTGAGAAATATGAAGCATGATACATGTTCATTAAAACTAAATTTGCTTTTTAACAGAAATAATAATTTCCACTTGAACATCTGAATTCTCAGTCTTCATTATATGCAAGTATTTGATTATTTGTAACCATACCAACAAGATTGATTACAAATTTATTTAGTTACTGATAATATCTGATTTAAATTCATTAAATGCCTGTACTATAATTATTTCGTGTGTTTTTTTAAACAGAATCTTGATGATACACACTGAAAATGTGTCAAGCATTCATACTTTTCGGTGTTATCACTTCATTGCTAACAATAGGGCCCGGCATGACCATGCGCGTAAGGCGCGCGACTCGTAATCCGAGAGTCGCGGGTTCGCGCCCGCGTCGTGCTAAACATGCTCGCCCTACCAGCCGTGGGGGCGTTATAATATGACAGTCAATCCCACTTTTCGTTGGTAAAAGAGTAGCCCAAGAGTTGGCGGTGGGTAGTGATGACTAGCTGCCTTCCCTCTAGTTTTACACTGCTAAATTAGGGACGGCTAGCACAGATAGCCCTCGAGTAGCTTTGTGCAAAATTCCAAAAAACAAACAAATGTTAACAATATTATTCACACGCTAACTTGTAGTTATATCAGATTACCATATGCACTTTTAAAATATTTGGTTTTAGATGAAATATTCTGATTTGTATTAGTTGACAAAATTAAATACATATATATACAAAAGATTCATAAAGGTATTTATCCGTTGGCCATTACATAATTGTATGAGAAATGACAACCAATTTCACAAATATTTATGTGTCTAAATTTTTTATCAAATTAGATGAATTTTTACGATAATAAATATTTATAGAACATTATTTTAATTTATACCGAAATAGAAAGAGGCGAAGTTATACTTTGTTTTTATTCCCAAAACATAAATTGCATTATTTGAGTTAATTATATATTGGCTCATCCCTATTAGTTTTACATTTAGAAATAGTTCTCAAGAAAATGAAAAATGTAAACAAATATTTTTGGTTAGTAGTAGTTGTTAGAAAAAGATTGCAAATAACTTAAACTAATTTTATAAACCTAGAAACACACAGAATTCTTCAGAAAAATACCAATAAAATTCCTATTAAAACAATAATAAACTCCGAATTTGAAATTTTACACACGTTTTCATTTCATGCAAAATAAAATAATTTTAGTGCTTTTTGAATTTTATTTACTGTGCTACAACAAATATTTCTAAATCCTAGTATGTATATTTTTCCTGTGATAGACGGTTCTTTAATTATTCAACAACTCACATCTAAAATATAAAAACTAAAGAAATTCTTTACAACAACTAACACAAAAAATCGGAAAATAAACGAAAAGCAAAATTGGAGAATAAAGGTAATTATTAATTATAAATTCCTAAAATGTATTGCTTGGGTATATAACATTTTAGAAGTATATTGTTTGTTTTAACGGTAAAATGGGGGTGTTAATTTAAACATTTATAAGTTGTTATTATTATTCATAATACATGTATGGCAGTAAGTCTACGAATTTACAACGCTAAAATCAGGAGTTCGATTCTCCTGAGTAGACTCAGCAGATAGCTCAATGTTCTTTTGCTGAAAAACACACATCATACAAACACAGAAAATTTTATTGTGAAGTAAAAGATGTGTTTTGTTGTAGATCTCTTTTCTTTTGTTAATTTCTATACAAATGTTAAAATATTGACTTTCTCATTCAAGGAAGTGGAAAATTCGTGAATCGAAATGATGCTATTAAGTGGACAGCCATTAAATTTCATAAGGACCCTCAGTGGAACTTTTACAGTACTGTATGAGAAAAGCATGCAGCAAATACTACACACCACATTCTCTGATTTTTGTTATTTAGAGTGAATAATCGCACTTACTCATCTATACCAAACAAATTGTTTAGTATAAGATTTTACCAATACAGACATAAGTAACTAATCATTATGACATCTTCATTTCCTTAATTTACTGTTTTTTGTACGTTATATGAAGAAACTAAGAAAATAAAGTATTAAGAGCTAACTTAATGTTTTATTGATCTAAATTTATATATATTCTAACATATTTTACACCAATATATCTATCTCAGTAAAATTATAAAAGAAATTACCGTTAATTTATCAATAATTTGGAACTTAGAGTTTGTTAAAACTTACACATGCCAAGTTTTTAAACATTACATATGTTATTTTTATTGTTTAACAACCTATTAATTTGCAGAATGGTTTATATATTTTTAACCTACTCAAGTAGCTCAGAAGATACAAATACAATAATAGGGACTTATAAATATGCATCAAAATGTTATTTACAGAACCAACAAGTCACGAACTGGATCTCAGCAATAAAATAAATTTTTTTATAGTTTTATCAATTACAAATTACAATAAACTTGAGATTATATTTATGATAAGTCCACTTCTATTTGAAAAACCAAAATAATATTTACGAAAGTTTTTAGCATTAAAGCATTTGTTTATCTAATTTTTCATATAATCGGTAATTACGTATATCAAGTTGCAAATAAATGGTATTAAGTGTGCTAGAAAACGCTACATAATTCTTAACTCAGAAATGAAAATAAATTTTTGATTAGTCATGAAATGACATTTAATGGCAATATGTTAAATATATTTTGATCATTAATAAATATTTTTATATGTGTGTACGTGTGTGGATTGTTGTATATAATTCGTATTTTTTATTATAGATTTTTATTAATAACTTTAAACATTCAAGTAGGAACGTATTAAAGAAACCAATAATTTACTCTCAGAAATACTTTGCGAAACCTTCCTCTTGAAGGGATATTTACTTAAATGATTTTTTTTATGAGAGTAACATGAAATTACCCATTATGATTTAGTATTCATCGCGTACAGTTTTTTATATTCTTAATCATTAAGTCTAACAGAATGCTACTTCTCAAATAGACTATATATTTGTAATGGCCTAGGGCGTTAAGGCGTGCGCTTCGCAATCCGAGGGTCGCGGGTTCGCGCCCGAGTCGCGCCAAACATGCTCGCCCTTCCAGCCGTAGGGGCGTTATAATGTGACGGTCAATCCCACTATTCGTTGGTAAAAGAGTAGCCCAAGAGTTGGCGGTGGGTGGTGATGACTAGCTGCCTTCCCTCTAGTCTTACACTGCTAAATTAGGGACGGCTAGCACAGATAGCCCTCGAGTAGCTTTGTGCTACTTTCAAAAAAACAAGACTATATATTAATTTTCAGAATTACCATACATTAAAAATATTGCGCCTTAGAAATATCTTAAGGTAATAATGTATTCTTTACACAATTAACGATTTAAATAAAAAGTGTATTTCTATTTTATTTTGTTATATTTTTGCCCATATTCGTTCCGATGATTCTATTTACTTTATCTTTCTTGTTATGCGACAATTTCTTCGAATATACACCAACTATTCACCCATTCCATGTTTCAAAACATTCTATAGAATTCATCTTTGGTGTTTCATAAAGAAATCAATACTCCGTCTATGTTGTAAAACATTCTGCCACATTTGAGTCTAAGATGATGTCCTTCGGGCCATTTATTCTGTAAGCGGGCACACACAAACTGCGATTACTTGAACAAAAGCTTTGCACGACTGTAATCTCGAACACTCATTTCGACATCTTGTGAAGCAATAACCTCCAAAATATTATCGACATATTTCTAGAAACTCATTTACACTTTTTCGTATTTCCACAAAAATAAAGGTGTTTCAATAATATTCCTGCAAAAGTATTCAGCTAAGCAAAAGTATACGTTTTTATTCACAATTCCGAGTTTATCTTTTACTAAACTTTAGAAAAAGTACCTAATAATGTTTAAAAAGAGCGTTCCAAAATCTTTGGTATAGCAAAAATTATCTTATTAAAACTTCTTAGTTATTTGTTAGACTGAAGTGCACACTAGAAGAATCTAGTCGTTTTAGTGTTTTTGATTTTTGACAGGAAAATACTTCTATTTATATCATTTTGATTAACTTACGAGTGTTACGACACAAAACAGAATTCATGTTTCTTGGTATACATAGTGACACATAGTTGTTTAAAACCTTTATATAACAATAGTATGCTTTAACATTTATTTTTCAATTATGGTAATTACATTTATAGCCATATTTCCCTATTATATATCACTACAAGCCCTACAAATCTATATTTAGGCAGCATAGTTACAATCAAAAGGAAGACAGTCATAACGTATATGCAAGGCGGTATCAATGGAACTGTCTCATTAGAATAAAAAACAAAATCTTGGCTAAAACATGCATTTGTTCATATTTTTTTCCATAATCTGGATGAAAATCCTTTATCGTGTATGTGAATGTGTAAGGTAATGATGAAAGACGATATACTTGATCTGACTTATGTAATTTAAACTTTGAAACTCCGAACAAAGTGTGGACTATTTCAACAACAAACATTTCACCATTGGACACAGTTTTGATCGGCTTTCTTCACCTCATCCTAGGTCATAATCATCATCAAAATGTTTCCTCTATGACCTTTTAAATTTTTTTTTCTGTATGAAAGAAGTTTTTATGTAATTTGAGATTTCGTTATAATTACTATGACCGTAGAAACCGCTAGAAACCAGGTTTCGATTCTCGTGGTGAGCAAAGTATAAATAGCTCTTTGTATAGCCATGTGAATAATTCCAAACAAACAAAATAATTATCACACTGAATATGAACATGCTACGTTATAAATTGTATCTGTGAAAACTGCATTTTATCTCGTTGTCAGTTATTTTAAATTTAATACAACTTTCTTCTTTTTCATTACAACATTAAACATGAATTAAAGAAATTTAATGTTTCTAAATACCTTTATGGCTTAGATGTAAAACTTCCCAGTAAAAACATAAGTTATTTTATAAAATTATAACTTTTAGATTTTTCGTTAATAAATTGTAGAATGTATATTAAATTCGATATCCAATTGCTTGCGTTTTACTGAGATAAAAATATATTTCATTTCAACCATCTCCTCAAAATAGGGACTAACCTTTTACACTATTCGTTGTATTGGATTTGTTCGCGCCCGCGTCGCGCTAAACATGCTCGCCCTCCCAGCCATGGGGGTGTATAATGTGACGGTCAATCCCACTATTCGTTGGTAAAAGAGTAGCCCAAGAGTTGGCGGTGGGTGGTGATGACTAGCTGCCTTCCCTCTAGTCTTACACTGCTAAATTAGGGACGGCTAGCACAGATAGCCCTCGAGTAGCTTTGTGCGAAATTTCCAAACAAAACAAAACTGTATTGGATTTAGTTTCTTTTCATTTAAATGTGTTAAAAAATTGCAACTTAAATTATACTGAAAATTTTATTATTCAATATGGAGAAAAGCACAGATTTCACATCGAGAGCAATTTGGATAAAATAAAAAGTTGTGATCCAGGATGCTAACATTAGAAATGTAAACGCCATTACTTTAATGTCTTACCTGCTAATTTGCAAACTCTCTTAAAAATAAAGAATAATTAAACACTAAAAAATAAAACCAATTTCGAAATATTACGTTGTGTAAAAATAATATTTAGGAAGTTCATGGTAATTTAGTAAATAAACTTAAGTCAACACTTTAAATATTCAGCTTTATTATTATTTTATTGTTTGATTTAATATTTCCTAACACTACTAACAGATAAAACTGCCATTTTGAAATATGTTCATAATTCGTAATCTGAGAGTCACAAGTTCCAATCCACGTCGCACCAAACATGCTCGCTCTTTCAGCTGCGGGAGCGTTATAATGTAACGGTCAATACCACTATTCATTGGTAAAAGAGTATCCCAAGAGTTAGTCATGGCCAATGTTTACTAGATGCCTTCCCTCTAGTTTTACACTGCAAAACTAGGGAGGGCTAGCGCAGATAGCTCTCGTGAAACGTTGCGTGTATTTCAAACACAAACAAAAACATAATTCATGGTGTAAGCTCTCCAGAAAAACATTAGTTTGATAAAGACGAATATTTTTCGCTAAAATTGATAATAAAAAGATTTAAAGAAATATTTTTTAGCAATTTAATCTGTGAAATATAGATATTAACTGAATACTTGTAAGTACAAACGCTTTTGAAATCTAAAATACAATTGAGTATGCAGTTATAGCATAACAAGATACACTACACAGCCAAAGGTATGTGGACACCCCTTCTAATTAGTAGGTTCGGCTATTTCAGTGACATCCATGCTAACAATTGCATAAAATCAAGCATACAGTCATACAATCTCCATAGACAAACATTGGCAGTAGAATGGGTCGTAATGAAGAGCTCAGTGACTTTCAACGTGGCACTGTCATGGGATGTCACCTTTCCAAAAAGTCAGTTCGTCAGATTTTAACTCTGTTAAAAATACCCCATTCATCTGTAAGTGCTGTTATTATGAAGTAGAAACGTCTAGGTACAACATTATCTCAGCCACGAAGCGGTAAGTCACACAAGCTCACAGAACGGACCGTCGACTGCTTCAGCGCGTAAAATGTGTCTGTCCACAGTTTCAACACTCACTACCGTGTTCCAAACTGCCTATGAAATCAATGTCAGCACAAGAACTGTTCTTCGGGAGCTTCATGAAATGGGTTTCCACAGCTGAGCAGCCGTAAACAAGCCAAAGATCACCACGAGCAATGCCAAGCGTTGACTGGAATGGTATAAAGCACACTGCCATTGGACTCTGAAGCAGCGGAAACACGTTTTCTGGAGTGATTAATCACGTTTCACGATCTGGCGGTCTGACGGACGAATCTGGGTTTGGTGGATGCCAGAAGAATGCTACCTCCCTGAATGTATAGTGCCAACTGTAAAGATTTGTAGAGGAGGAATAATGGTCTGTGACTGTTTGTTATGGTGTGGGTTAGGCTCTTTAGTTCTAGTGAAAGGAAAGCTTAATGCTTCAGCATACAATGACATTCTAAAGAATTGTGTGCTTCCAAATTTGTGGCAACATTTGGGAAGGCCCTTTTTTGTTTCAGCATGACAATGCCCCCGTGCACAAAGCGAGGCCCATAAAGACATGGTTTGTCGAGGTTGGTGTGGAAAAACGTAATTGGCCTGCACAGAACCCTGACCTCAACTCCATCGAACACCTTTGGGATGAATTGCAACGCCGACTGCAAGCAAGGCTTTCTCTCTTGACATCAGTGCCCGATGTCGCTAATGCTCTTGTGGCTGAATAGGAGGGAATCCCTGCTGCCATGTTCCAAAATCTAGCAAAAAGCCTTACCAGAAAAGTGGAGGCTGTTATAACAGCAAAGAGGGGACCAACTCCATATTAAAGCCCATGGTTTTAGAATGAGATGTTCAACAAGCACATGTGGGTGTGATGGTCGGGTGTCCACATACTTATGGACATGTAGTGTGTGTTACTAATAGTCTTTTTTGAGTATTAATTTAATGGTTAACCTTACACGTGCGTAGAAATAAAAACATAAACAGCCAACTGGCGGTAAAGAATTTATCTAATAAAAATTACTGTTGAACTTGATTTGGACTACAAACGCTATCTTCAAGTTTAAGAGAAATTACTGTAACTGAATGTACAGTGCTTTGCAATAAACTGAAGTTGGCATTTTTTATTCTACTTAAAACATTCGAAACGAATAAGAATTTTTATTATGATTTACTTTTTTAATTATAGTATAGTTATCATTAAAAATATGAAATAAACTATTTCTTTCACAGTTTTAGGTAACTTAACAAATTTGATATACAAAATAATTTCACGATATTGCTGATATATTCAATACCATTGCATTAGTTACTGAACTCTATTATACACGAAAACGAAAAGTATTTGTTCTCAAATGAACAAAAAGTATAAGTTCAACGAAAATCTAGTTCAGTTACATTTCGTGATCAAGTAAATTCTTTACCAGTTAAGTTTTGAATATTTAAGAATAATATATTTCTAACTAATAATTCCTTTTGCACTCTTCATTTGATCTAGTTATTAACTTTAAATATGTTATTGCTGGAAAACTGTTTGTTGACATTTCTTCAAACTATTCACTGTTGTTTGTTTAAGTTGGTTTAAGAATAACTGCGCTTATAATTATTTTTAATTTAACGTAACGGATATACAAACATACTTCTTCTAAACATAACGCGAATTCTAACTTTAGCCCTTGCTAGACCTGATGGAAGTAGTATACGTGACAAACGCCCATTGATAGCGAAAGCCCGTCTAAGAAAATTATCGCGTTTAATTAATGGTGATAAATAGGTTTTACGTCAGTAACCGTTCACTACTAATGATCTGTCAAACTTTAGCTTGGCCTGCAAGATTGGTTCAAAACAGAAATATGAAGTGTTGTGATAAGAATGTATAAGTAACCTGCACCTATTTATTTCATATTTATAAAATCGTAGTATAATAAGGCCGAAATAAGCTATTAATAATTACATTGTAGTAATATATATATATATATTAACAGAAAAAAAAATCCATGCAATAGCTTTCAGTTTCAACTTTGAAAATATTTCATCACAAACACAAAATGAAGAGGAATTTTGAGGAATTGCAAATCTATTGTATAAATTATTTCAATGGTCTCATTTATATTATGTCCAACTGCCGCACAAAAAAATATATCTGTTATCTCTTCAAGGAAAATTACCAGAAAAAATATATTTTCTATTTTAGTCTTTTACTAATGTATTAATCAAAATATGTACTGTTGCTTAATTTACTATTTATATACATAAAGATAACTACTGTAATTACATAGAACCGCAATTTAGGGTTTCATTAAGATCAAATAGTAAGTCAGCAATATTTTGAGGAAGATAGTTTATAATTGTAAACAAATAATTTTAGGTTTAAGTAGCTGTTGTTGTTGTTTTGAATTAAGCAGAAAGCTACACAATGGGCTATCTGTGCTCTGCCCGCCACACGTATCGAAACCCGGTTTTTAGCGTTGTAAGTCCGCAGACATACCGCTCAGCCACTGGGGGCGTTTAAGTAGTAAACAAACATATTAATGTTTTTGCTCCTTTTCTCTCAAGGAAAGTAATAATTTCATTTTTTGTATAGCTAATAAAAACCAAAACTTTGGAAAACATTATACTCGACCGTTATCTATCTTGTAAATAAATTACGTAGAATTACATTCCTAACATATCTTTTAAAACATTTCGGATTTCTACCTCAAACATTTCTGTGTCCTATTTCCACGCTTGACACGGGCTATTTCGGTCCTGGAACTTACGTTATTACTGTTACTACCATGGATAATGTAGCTTTCTGTACTCTTATCAGATTTATAGAATATGACAACTAAACACAATGTAAACTACCAACATGTGACTACACTCTTGCACAGTGCGCTTTAACATGATAAAGTGGAGGAATTTCAGTGTTATTTGTCTTTTATACCTTCCCGCTTACTTACTTATTTCCAATATCGCATGTATTTGTATATGTGTGCGTAGCCCTCTTGAAAACTATGAATAATTGACTGAATATATGCGCGTTTTGTTCCAGTTCTCTCAAGTAACTTTTGCTTGAATTTTTCGAAATTGTATTTTATCGTGATATGCTTTTACAATTTTGTACATAGCTATGCTAGTTTGAGTATAATTCATTGAGTTGTCACTTAAACTCAGAGTAAGTGAGGTGACTGTATGACCTGTAATCCTCTAATAATAGGTGTCCATACTGGGAAGTAACAATACATGGTGCATAGAGCACCAGTCGCTTATGTTAGAAAAAAACGTAACAATTGATACTATAATTAAAGGGAGCATTTCGTTTCAAGAACATAAAAACAATTTTGAATTTATATGAATTGACAATTACCGATTCAAATCTTAACAAAGTTTATTCTTTTCGCGTTTTTGAGTTTTTACAGAATCATTCCTTTATATGACAAATTACGCATATTCTGAAATGTTTATATATATGTTTTTTGTAATTAATATACAAGGCCCACTTACTTATTTCATTGTTTATGAGTTGGGTTGGTTTGAACTTTACGCTCAGGTACGCGAGGGCTACCTGCCCTAGCCATCCCGACTAGGCAGATAATCATTCGCCAACTCTCGGTGTACTCTTTTATCATCAAATAGTGGGATTGGCTTGCCACATTTAATGCCCCCACGGCTAAAAAGGAGAGCATGTTGGGTGTGAGAGGGATTAGAATCCGCGTCCCTCAGATTGCGAGCGGTACTCTCTAGCCACTAACCATACTTGTTTATAGATATTCTCATAAAGCTACTCAATGACTGCTTGCTCCAGCTGTCCCTAATTTTAAAATTAAAAAAAAAATGTAAATTTCTAGAAGGTCATATTTTATTTAAACTAAAAACAAAAACGTTTGGGGGCCCGGCATGGCCAAGCGTGTCAAGACGTGCGACTTGTAATCTGAGGGTCGCGGGTTCGCATCCCCTTCGCGCTAAACATGCTCGCCTTTCAGCCGTGGGGGCGATATAATGTGACGGCCAATCCTACAATTCGTTGGTAAAAGAGTAGCCCAAAAGTTGGCGGTGGGTGGTGATGACTAGCTACCTTCCCTCTAGTCTTACACTGCTAAATTAGGGACGGCTAGCACAGATAGCCCTCGAGTAGCTTTGCGCGAAATTAAAAAAAAACAAAAAACAAAAATGTTTGTGCAAGATTGCGAAACAACATCCATAATATGAAATAAAGGTGAAAATGATAATGTAAAATTGGCATATCAAGGCACAATAATAACATTAAAATACCATACAATTCAGGAAAATAAAGAAACAAAACTCCAAAAGAAGAAATTTCAAGTAAACATTTCTGATAGTTTTATAATACACTTCAAATAAACAAATATGAAAATAAAACAGTGAGAAAAATAGTTAGGACACAAAACACCTGTTTTATTGTTTAGCTCAAATTAATGGTTCTAAGCATTCCTATTATTGTAATAAATGCATTTGTTATATGTAAAACTAATAATTCTCTTAGGTGAAAAGGTTGCTTTATCCATACGTAATGTAGTTATCCGTATGAACACAGCTATGCTAGAATATATTTCTTGTTTTAATTGGTGGCATAATTTATTTTTGTTTAGTTTTATGGATATATGTAAAATAGAATAAAGAATTAGATTAGTTTTGTGAAATAAACTGGTAACAAAATCGACTATAGGTTTCATCTTGATTCAAACTCAGAAAATGTAATTTTGGTATAAGATGTCTTCAATAAAAGAAAATTATTGTTTGGAATTACCTGACTTTTTTTTAGCTTAAATTGCTTATCATAACGTGAAGAGTGAGCAACTGTGAATAATGTATCGTTTTGAAACTTGAGGTTTACGGTGCCATCAATGCACTGGAAGGTGGAGCTTACTTCTTCTTGAATCATTACAAGATTACTGATGTTATGCATCTCTAACACAGAAATCTGATTTTTTTAAGGATGTCTGGAACTTCTTTTCCAACATTGTAAGGTGCCTCTAAATCTGGCAATTCAGTTATATGACTTACATTTCTTTAGTAAGTACAGAAAATATTAGCAAACATATATATTATTTACCAGAACAATAATGTAGTGTGTAGCTAATATGTTTCAGGTTAAATATGAATAATCCTTCACATGGTAATGGTAGTCGCAAAGGATAGATCAATTACTCCAAAACTGGAACAGAAAAAGACAGTTAATGATGTTGACCTCAAAGATACTTAACATATCCCTAATTTTGTAATAATATTAGCATCTTTATATTGTACTCTTCCACAAGTAGCTCTTAATTAATATATTTTCTGAACTAAGAAATCGTGCACTGATTTAAAATCCTTGGAAGAGTTATGCATTTTTTAAATTGTGGATAACATTAAGATATGTTTATTGTTATGAGCATACAATTATTTTCTCGAAATCGTACACTTATTCGTGCATCTTCAGAGTTAATAATCGCTCTTGACAGTATTAATTTTTTTCTTAACTATTTCACCCCCGACCCGGCGTGTCCAGGTGGTTAAAGTACTCGACTCGCAATCTGAGGGTCAAGGGTTCGAATCTCTGTCACATCAAACATGCTCGCTCTTTCAGCCGTAGGAGCGCTATAATGTTACCATCAATGCCACTATTCCTTGGTAAAAGAGTAGCCCAAGAGTTGGCGGTGGGTGGCGATGACTAGCTGCCTTCCCTCTAGTCTTACACTGCTCAATTAGGGACAGCTAGCTAAGATATCACTCGTGTAGCTGTGCGTGGAAATTCAAAACAAACAAAAAATATCGACCCGTGGTAAATCAAAAACTTATTACCTGAAACTTTGGTTTTAATACTCGCCGTGGGCAGAATGTTAATTGCTTATCTTTATAGTTAAGAAAAACACAAAAAATCTTTTTTTTTCACTTTAAAGCAGCTTAATAGCTTAAATATTTTACCTTCTTGTATCTTTGTTGTCAGTACGTTAGTTTCTACTTTGAAGCTACAAAGTACAAAACAAAATCCAAATTTCCATTTATTACTTACTTATCGCTGCCTGACATATCAAAAACTGATAGTAGAATATTTTCTATTTATTCCTAAAAATTAGTTGTACTGCCGCTTCATTGAAACACAACTGCTCTTGGTAATTTTATGTTAATGTTATTGAAACAATAAGCACCCAGAAAAATCAATATAATAGTAACAAAAATATAGACAAGTTAGAATTAAAAAGTTCTGGTTAAAAAATTAAGAATTATTTCACATGTATAACACTACTTGTCTGTAAAGTGCTCTACTGTCATTAACTTTAGATTAGAACGCAGCAGGTAATGCATTTTTTATCTTGCTATATGGTTTTCTTGTAACTCGTTCGGCATGGCCACTTTTTATATAAATGTAAATATTTCTTTCGTTATTTAAGAATCGTTGCTGTCAGCCGTTTTGTATTTCTGTGAAGTAGGTGTTTAGAATGTCTACAAACCCAAACCTTTAAATTTATACGTCACAATATGTACTGATAATGCATGAATAAACAGAACTACAAAACACGATAACTAAAATACTCAATATTAACTAATGTATTTCAGTTAATTTACTCTAGATACTACACTTACTTAACAGTTACAAACATATTTTAATGTACCTTAAATTATTAATAAAAGTTTTGTTTATTTCACAGGTATTCAAAACTAGCTTCTTTAATGTCACCTTTCTCTGCGCTTGCATTAATCTTCAACGTGTATTGAGCTACTAACACACCATAATCGCCTAGTGCATACCAAATAATCCTTACATCGTCTTTAGACCTCGGATAATTGTATTCCTTCATACGTTCTCTTTGTCTTCTCGTAATGGAACCGATAAAAGTGGTCTGAAATGTTAGATAATTGTAAATTATAAGTGTAGCCCTTATCTAAGTTAAAGCTGAATTCGAGAGGGTGATTTAAACACGAATTTATTTGGATTTATGGATAAACTACTATAATAATGATATTTTATTCTTTTATTTGAAAAGAATTAGTAACCGTTTTGGTAAAATTATCAACACTGGCAGTTTGCTAAATTGTAGCAAGAACAAATTAACTTTACTAGAAGCCCCAGCATTGCCAGGTGGTTAAAGCACTCGACTCGTAATACGAAAGTCGCAGGCTCGAATCCCCTTCACACTAAATATGCTCGCTTTCAGCAGTGGGGCGTTATAATGTGACAGGCAATGCCACTATTTGTCGGTAAATAAGTAGCCCAACAGTTGGTGGTGGGTTGTGATGACCAGCTGTCTTCCCTCTTGTCTTACACTGTTAAATTAGGGATGGCTAGCGAAAATATTTGTCGTGTAGCTTTGCTCGAAATTCAAAACAAACTCTACGAGAAAGAGATTTATGGAATTCAGCTACTTTATATTTAAACAGCCTTTAATAACCACTATTGATAGCACAGAAAACAAACCAGGTTTGTAAATTTTTGGTAATGCGCAGAGAAGTCCTGAATGAGTTATTACTGGTTTAATTCTGAAACTTATCCTGCTAGTAATGTTGCTGGATTTTTTTTTTCTCTTCTAACAAGTTTCTGTTTCATTTACTATTTTCCTTATATTGAAGGATTATTGGTTAGTCTCGTAGTGTCACTGCCAATATCTTAAACCTTTAAATATGATTTCTTTCAACTATAACCACAGCACAGTTACCTTTACTCGGCTTAGTGTTGGCAAACTGTTTGTTAGTTTATAATTTATCAAAAGTATATTTCCCTTCCTTGTTGATGTTAAAAGTTTTGGTTTGTTTATCCACAATTACATTTTTTTTTTGTGTACCTGTATACTTAATGCTGCTGATATATGTTTTTACATTACTAAAAGTTCTACCAGATGAAGAATAGGTTTCACAGATCTTACATTATATTAATAATACTTCAAATGGAATGATGTGATAATAAAATTATATTTTACTTGGAGCAGAGGCAAACCTAAACCACTTGATAGTGTTCTTTTTCTATCCATGGTAATGTGTAAATAAACAGGTTAGTAACATCTTTGTTAGACGTGTCTAATAAAAACTATTCTTTTCTGTTGTACTTATAACAGAAGCTAATGTGCTTATGTTCCCGTAAACAGTTTGTCAGTTTCTTATTCTGTATCAAATGAGAAAGAAATATTTACATTAATGAAAATAATTTTGTATACACATTTACTACGTAAAATTAATGATTAACTTTAAAAACTTGGGATTGTACACCTTTAACAATAAAATGCTGAAACAAATAAGTGTAAATGAAACTTGTATTACCTTGTGCTATTCGCTAATATTTTCCAGTATTGTTTGTATTATTACAAACAATCTGACCTTATTCATCAAGATCTAAGTATTTTAGCGTCAGTTTTGGAAATGAATTGTTTTAAACACGTTTTATTATGTGTAATTTTGTGATAACGGTAAAAACTACTTTCTATTACATCGCATTTAAATAAAAATGTTCCCAAACTGTTAGTATCCATAACTATAGTGTTCAGTCCAGTAAATAAAAACTGAATTTTATAAAAATAATTGTTTACAAACCAAGCAAAGAAAACATTTCATTCTGATTTTCACTCTTTTCCATAATAATAAAGCTATAGAGGGCGTATGAATGAGTTTGTTTGTTTTTGAATTTCGCGGAAAGGTACACAAGGGCTATCTCCCCTAGCCGTCCCTAAATTAACAGTGTAAGATGAAAGGCAGCTAGTTATTACCACCCATCATCAACTCTTAAACTACTCTTTTACCAACGAATAGTGGGATTGACTCTCACCTTATAACGCCTCCACGGTTGAAATGACGAGTATGTTTGGTGGAACAGGGATTTGAACCCACGACCCTCAGATCACGAGTCGAACGTCCTAACACACCTGGCCATGCCGGTCCCCGTATGAATGAGACCAGTAATCTGAATTTTAAGAATTATTAAAGTATGGTTTAACCAACGATAACTTATGAGATGGTATCTAAAAACATGTTCAGGATAAATAACAATGTACAGAATGAAATACTTCTAAGCAAAACACCGATCACACTAAATAACAACAAGCTGCTTTATAAAGTAAGAATATGAAAAAGTTGTTGTTAATTTATAGTTTCATACCATTACGCAGGTATTTTAATTTTGAATAAAATATTAATTAACTGACATCTAATTAAGAATCCGTTAATAATGGAAGTATTGCTAAATTATTTGAGAAGGTAAAAATAGAAACTTGTAACGAATTGAATAGATGAAACCACATTTGCAAAATAAAAGTATATTATTTACTTTACACACAACTTTAAATTACAAATTTAAAACATACTCTAGCACTATAAAAATGGTAAAATGAGTGGAATAGTTATTTGACTGAACGTGAGAAATTAAAGGGAAATTAATTGAAGGACCAAAAGAAAAAAGTAAACCTGCGATTATACATTTAAAGATGTAGCACTAACGTTTTCATTAGGAAAAATTAGGACAACAAATGTACTGGAACATACTACAGAAAGTTCCAAATTAATTTTTAGCCTAATAAATTTCAATGAATATAACCAGAACATATCATTCCTCTAGTTGCTTGAGAGAACCATAAGAAGGATGCGCACCAAAGAGAGGCAAATCACACAAATGATATCAGTATATCACTTGATTACATTTAGAATAAACTTATAGATCTAAAAAAAAACTATTCTTCAAACAGGAACTAACAAATTAGAAATGTTGTTGCCCATAAGCATTAGAGATAAGGAAGTAAATTTTGCATGGAACCACCATACCTTTTCCTTCCACTATTTTCCTTAAATCAATTAATATAGAGTAAATAAAAATCGAGAAATGAAACATAGTATTTACATTTGAAGTTATCCTTAGCAGACACCCCAAAATCAAATGTCCATCAGATCTCACTTAATAACAGTATTAACACATCTGGTAGGAAATATAATGCTTACCAGATACTTGTCTTTTTTATGACAGGAACAAAATAAAGATAGAGCAAACTAAAGTATTTCAAAATCAATTTTTTACAGTAATATACATATCATAAATACATAAGATTTATAATTAAAATGAGGATAGCAAAAGAGAAACATTATTAAAGAGTACATCAGTTAAATAGTCGTTTTAAATACGTAATTATAAGAGAGTAAACGTCTCATGAACTTTTACAACACAACAAACTTAGTAACAGTAATAAGTAAAACACATCATAATAATTATAAAATAAAATTTTATATACATTAAAACCCATCCTTTTTCCATACAAAACCACAGATAAGTAGTCTTTTATATCACTTGTATGTGCGATTTTCTAATTCTTTATTTGATTTTTTGCATTGAAAATAGAGAGATCCAGGGCCTTTTGGAACCTATTGAACCCTTCACTGTCCTTAACAAACATAAAATTAAAACTAAATACCTCATTCATTATTATTTTAATTTTTCTCATCAAATCTCAATTATAAATTAAATATAGAAGTATTATATGTTCCAAAACATATTAGTCTATCCACCATCAACATGTAAAAGCAATGGTTGGTTTCCTCTATTGTTTAACATCTTATGCTGTCCCCAACTGGGACAGCGATAAGTCCACAGATTTGCAACGCTAAATTTAGAGGTTTGATGTGGCTTTGCTATAAAAAAAGCAACCCAGCTTATGTCACATTGTAGCATTTTCCACATTACAAGAAAACTAGTTTGTAAAAACTACATCTTTTGTAACATACTATAAGATTTATATAATCAAAATTATACTTTCCAGGTATGCAGTTTTTAATGGTATACTGTTTACATCTCATTTCCAATATATTTACTACTACATTTTATAGAGTTTTACAAAATTTATTACAGTAAAAAGTGATAAAATGGGTAACAGAAAGCTATCCAATATTTCGATGGATATTTCCTTTATTAAAATTCAAATCAGTGGTGTTGTCTTACCTTTTTTTTGCTGAAACCGTCTTTTAACTGCAACAGAATTATTGTCCAGTCTCCATCATGACCTCAGTCTTAGGCTTGAGATTGTAGATCCTACAGTTACGATAGAATGTGTTCGTACCCCTGCGTCCCGAGTAGTTTTTTGCTCATAACTTAAAACGTATCACGATAATAGACATATGGTATATTATAAATATTATACTAACACACATCTACATAAATGTTTACGTAAATTAAACTGTTTATAGACAATGACCAAAGATAGGAGGAGCATAAAAGTGTTCGTACATTACAGCACGTGTGAAAAAACTGATATTCCCGTAAAAGTGTTGTTTAGTTTGGCAAATAAACTATATTATACCATTCCATTTACACTGGGTTCATAATTATTGGAACTTAGCAAGCAAAAATTTACTTCCAGAAATTTAGCGCCGTCTCCGTCATTATCCGCTTGGTCATCATGGCGAACAGGAAACTACTGTCCAGTGATTTAAAAAACCAAATTATTGTAAAATACAAGTCTCTTTCCGGTATTGCTACATAACTTAATGTGCCGAAATCTACTGTTCAAAGCATAATTGCCAAGTTTAAACTTACAGGATCAACTGCTAACTTCCCTCGTTCCGGACGCCCCACCAAAATTTCAGAGAGAACCAAGAAGGCTCTGAGAGAAGATAGTAGGAACCCTCGTTTAACACGTAATGACATATAGAAACTGATAAGAGACACTGGGGTTGAAGTAAGCACCTCTACAGTTACGAACATGTTACGCTCTTCTGGGTTCAAAGCATGCCGTTCTTGTAGAACTCCATGTTTAAAACCTCTTCATTTAGAAGAACGATTGAGGTATGCAAGAAAGCATGTAGATAACACCGTTTACCTATTGGAAGAGTATTTTTTGGTCAGACGAGCCTAAAATCGAGCTTTTTGGCCACAATGATGTTCGCAATATTTTCCGTAAGAAGGGGGAACGAAATCTTCCAAAGAACACCGTCCCTACAGTTAAACACGGAGTTGGCTCGATCATGCTATGGGGTTCCTTCAGCTCCTATGGTGTAGACAGCCTTCACCGCGTCAACGGAATAATGAAAAAAGAAGAGTACGTTGAAATATTACACACTTATATCAAGAATGATGATCGGAACTTGCGGCTTCGGCGTCATTGGATCTTCCAGCACGACAATGACCCTAAGTACACATAGAAATATGTGCAATCCTGGTTGCAGAGGAACCATATAATCGTTCTGGGTGGCCATCGCAGTCACCCAATCTCAGCCCAGTTGAAAACGTTTTGCATGAGCAGAGGACCAGGGTTCATCAGCATTATCCGAAAAAATTGCAAGAGTTGGAGGCCTTCTGTAAAGAAGAATGGCAGAAAATACCAGTCGAGTACTGTCAAAATTGTAATTCCAAGGTAATTTTCATAATACACAATATATAAGTCATATACGATTTCAATAAAATTACCTATAGTCATATAGTTAAGTAAAGTAACATTATATAAAAAAAACATTCTATTTGTACATCATATTTGAAATTATTATCTCGAACCTTCTATATCGCAACCAAAGAAACTAACATCACCAGTATAGCAGACTATAAACATCTTAACGAAATATTTCCGTCCTTGTGTTGCGAGTTATAAACTATTAAACCTTACTAGAATGAAACACAGAATATCTAATAACTTCAGGTGATATTTATCAAAAAGTGTTTTTACTATACTTTTTTTCCTGGAGGAAGAATCAGGTATGGAGCATATAGTGTTCCTGTAAAGTCGGAGATTCATAATTCATTGCAAAATATTGTGCTTTCGTTTTAGGAGTCGTTGTTGAATTGCAAGAGTTGTGGTCAAATCCTGATATTTGCTCAAACAAGAGCTTTACTTTAGCAGCACGTGTGTTGAAGACTAGTGCATTTAAAGATCTGTGTATTAGTTCAAAATTAGTGCAATTAGTTTTTGAGTAGCTTTATGCAAATATCCAAAACAAAACAAAAATTATGCAGTAAAAATGAGAGCTTATAACTTTAAAATTTTGGAGCTCAATCCCTGCAATAAGCGCTGCAGAAATAATACTGGGCTGCAATACTAGTATTTTGAAGATATATATGTTTTATTGTGTCCTATCAAGGAATAATATTGATTGTTCTTCATTAATCACAAAATTACGCATTGGACTATTACTGGCATTAAAACCAGTTCTTTTCAGTAGGAATGGTTTATATACAATATGTGGGGGGAGAAAACACACTTTTGTTAAGCCACTGAGAGGCGAAAGAAAGTTTGTTTGTTTGCATTTCGCGCAAAGCTACTCGAGGACTATCTGCGCTAGCTGTCCCTAATTTGGCAGTGTAAGACTAGAGGGAAGGCAGCTAGTCATCACCACCCACCGCCAACTTTTGGGATACTCTTTTACCAACAAATAGTTGGATTGACAGTCATTTATAACGCCCCCACGGCTGAAAAGGCAAGCATGTTTGTTCGACGAGGATTCGAACCCACAAACCTCAGATTACGAGTCGAAAGAAATAGTAATTTCACTTATAACAGTTTTAATGTTAAATATTTGTTACCCATTGAATAAATAAATTAGAAATAATGAGCATAGATTTTTACAAAGACACTTTACTTATTATCAATGTCACTTAATCAAACATCGATAATAATATTTCAAACTTCTAAAGCTCCTGAATTTTTTTGTCTTAATGCGACTTTAAACCACCGCAATCTTAATTATGTAACAATATTTTAAAATTACACATCTCTCAAGTTTTTCATCCTTATCATCGATGTTTGATTAAGTGACATTGATATGTAGAAATGTACACAACTTTAAAGGCGGAATATTTTCAAGGGTAAGAATTAATAATAAATGTGTGTACATAAATACTAGTGTAACGTCAGTATTGTTGTGCATGGTTAAATTTTTAGAAACTCTCCTCACGCTTATAAAAGCAGCCAGCTTGACACCCCAAGAGACATCATATATTAATGTTTTGCTGTAGTTGGTATACGATAAATCTCGGAAGTTGTAACTGTGATTAATGCTCATTAATCGAGAACGTTCACTAGAAACGGTTATAAATTTGTAGCACTACAAACCATTTAATTTTAGCGGATTCATATCAGACACTAGTATTTTTACAAAAAACATTATGTAACTTTAACAAAGAACAGGTCTAGCTAGCTTTTTGTTCAGTGATATGTACTTATATCAACTCAACATTAATTAATTCCATACCAGATAGAAGTTTAAATATTGTTTACAAGCTTGTAAATATTTTGCATATAAATCATTATTTTCTAATAACCATTATTGTAAATTGTTTTATTTTTTGTATACTACATTATATTTTTATCATAAAAGAAGGAAACTGTGTGTGTCATTCTTTTTGGCAACTATAATAAATTGGATACATATCGACCATTATTTAACTTCTAAACCGAAATTACAACTTAACTCAGTTTTTAGCTGTTAGAAATTGTCATACATAACATAAGAAGCCTGGGGCTCTTGTCCGAGACCTAAATCTTGGACACACTTTGGTTTAAATTGAAATTGTAATTGCAATGCAATTTATATTTATCAATGCCAATAAGATTTGATTACGTCTGATTATCAAGATTTTCTTGAATTCGAAATTGCCAAAGTTTTAGAA
This sequence comes from Tachypleus tridentatus, assembly GCF_004210375.1. Classification (NCBI taxonomy): domain Eukaryota; kingdom Metazoa; phylum Arthropoda; class Merostomata; order Xiphosura; family Limulidae; genus Tachypleus; species Tachypleus tridentatus. Next base: position 234,353,772 of record NC_134837.1, on the reverse strand, counting down.
CTAGACATTTAGAAATCAATGAGAAAAAATGGACTAAAAAGCGCATTATTGAAATACTAGTCCACGATGATTTGTTGTCTCAGTTAGCATTATGGGAACACTTTAGTGTCTCCTCTGGTCATTCAGAGCTGAGCGATAAAGATAAGTTAGGGATTCAGCTAAAACTCAAACAAATTGAGCCTGAACAAGCTGGTATTGAAGCCGAGAAGAAAAAAAAAAGAATTTGTATGGAAACCAAAAAGGAAATAATCTGGAAGAAAAGTAAATTAGACTCAACTACAATCGACAAAATGACAACTTTGGTCATAATCGATATATTAAAGTACCATCATTTAATGAAATTGAAGTAGATAAACATCTCCAAGATTTTGAGAAAGTTGCTCAAACCATGGACTAGCCCTTTGAAAAATAGTCACTATTATTACAAAGTGTTTTAGCTGGTAATGCACAAGAATCTTGTGCCTATATCTTTCTCTGAAAGATTGGGTGAATGAAGACATGATTAAAGCAGTTATTCTCAAAAGATATCAGTTAGCACTAGAAGATTTTCACCTAAAGTTTCGAGATTATTGCAAGCAAAATAGTTAAACTTATATGCAATTCGTCCACTAAAAGAGAGGTTTATTTTGATCAATGGTGTAATTCTGTGCATATTTGCAACACTTTCGAGGAACTAAGGCAATTATATCTAATTTAGGAATATAAACGTTGTGTACGTAACAATCTCAAAACTTACTTAGATGAAAAAAAGTTAGAACATTACAAGAAGTAGTGACTCTTTACGATGATTTTACTTTAATACATAAAACCATCTTAATAAACAGAAATTTCAACAAACATCTATATCTGTTCAGTCCACTAAACTTCAGGATTCTTTTTAAACAATCCAGCTACTTTGGTTTCAAATATTCTTACATACGGAATAAGACTTCATCAAAACCTCTCTTCCATTTCTCTAGAAAACAACAAAAAATGGTGGTATTGTAACCGACGGTTGGAGTTTGAAAAAAAAAACGAAGGAAAGGGAGGCAATATCGAGTGCGTTTGTGCACACAAGTGAAGATAGTTTATTCATATCAACCGATGTTATCTATTCAACCACTGATATAAAACATGATGTACTCCAGGGAGAATTTAAACGTTTTTTGTCTGTTGGCTCTGAATCTTTCACAAATGACACTGCTAATCCCATATCCAAACGTTTTCTACGTGACACTCATTCATTGTTGTTAGAAAGTATACTGCTTTTAGATTCGAGTTTTGCTGCTTATGAGTCTGATACTCTTCAGAGTACTGAGTGTGACTTTGTTTATATTCCTCTTCTTAACATTTATTTAGCATCAAATCTAGTTTCGGGACCGGTTGTGGTTGGAGTAAAATCTACTTTGACAATTAAATGTGTATCATTATTTTTAGGAAACGATTTGACTTGGAGAAAAGTTCTTGCCGAGACCAAAATATCTAGCGAGACAATCATTCTTTCACTTAAGGATGTTGTTGACATTGAGAAGAATTCTGACTTGTGCTTAGTCCAAGATATTCGTACAAAAACAAAAGTTAGACATTTATTCAGAACAAGATATTATACTTTATATCAGATAATTTAATCCGACAGGATCTTCTGAATAACTATCCTAATGACGATTCGTTGCTGAATGACAATGATCGACGTAAGTAACCTGGTTAACCTTGTGCGGTTCGATTTCTAGAAGTAAACTGAGCAATGAGCAGAAAGTCCCCACATCTTTTGACTATTTAAGTATGCAGTCCCAAAATATAACGTGGAGAAAGTTCCAAATAGTTGTTAGTTTTTTTAATGAACTAGAAACCATAAGATGTGTCAGATTCAGAAGAATGGGCTTTTGACTGTTGTTTTAAAACAATATAATTGGGAAATATTGAAAGCTGTCAATGAACTCCTCATGAGAGGTCATTTAGTTGTCAAAAGGCATCTAATAAAATGATAAGAAATTCCTTTTGGCCAAAAATGAAGCAATATGTTTGTCATATATGTGTAAAAATGGCTGGTTTGGGTTGAGAATTTTTTTTTATGTAGAGAAGTGAACAGCGTTTCGACCTTCTTCGGTCATCGTCTGGTTCGTTTGAAGGGGTTGTGTAACTGAGTATAGGAATGCACCTCTTTCTTTCTTTGTGAACCTGACTATGACCGAAGAAGGTCGAAACGTTGTTCGCTCTTCTACATAAAAAAAAATTATCAACCCAAACCAGCCGTTTTTACATATATATTTCTCTACAAGTGGGTTTTCTCGTCATCACTGAATATGTTTCTAAGTTTTGTAAAAACTTGTATTATCTGTCAGGTGGTTGAAAACCTAACCATAAAATTCCTGTTGCTTTTTTGAAACTTGTATCAGTTTTTGAAGAACCCTTCAGTCGTGTAAAAGATCATTTTTTGTGAATTATCTAACTCTTATTAAGAAGAAAATTTGATGAATATTTTGAAAACAACAGGTTTTCACAGGAAGTTTTGTAAAATTTTTATTGACGTCACTGTACCATTAACAAACCTATTGAAGAAAAAATAAATGTTCAGGTGGTGTGAAACATGCCAATTTACTTTTCAAAGATAAAATCTTTATTGTGCACTTGTCGTTTATGGAAGACACATAACTTTGATAAACGTTTGTATTAGCTGTTGACATCGGCGATTGTGATAAGGGAGTTGTTCTATTGCAATCAGATAACAAAGGTATTGAACACCATGTTTGTCATTTTTTCCAAAAAGTTTAATACTTATAAATAGTGGAAAAAGAAACATTAACTTTACTTTCAGAACATTTCAATGTGTATGTATTTTCACCACATCAACTTATTGTCATTTATACAAATCATAACCTAATGACATTTTTGAACTGTTAAATTGAAGTTTATCAATACAATAGCATTATTTGAAAATAATCTACTTCAAAAGGATTAATGATAACTGAGCTGAAGCACTTTATGGTGCTACGTAATTTTATTCTCATAAAGTTATTTCTATTGTTGATGCTATGTACTGTCATGGTCATTGAAAGTTTATAATTTTTTGATAATGCATTATATTTAATGTAATGTCTTATGCTAATTTATAATCCTTTAAGTTTATTTGTTTGTTCTTTGAATTTCGCACAATGCTACTCGAGGTCTGTCTGTGCTAGCCGTCCCTCAAATTACGAGTCGCACGCCTTAACACGCTTGGTCATGCTGGGTCTCAATCCTTTAAGAAGGAAGATGGTGTCTGGTTTACTACGATATACCTATATCAATAACGACGTTTATTTAAGTTAAATTTATATTTGGAACTGTACATAACTTATACTATTAAATCCTTATTGCTAAATTTCCACCTATTCATTAAAGCTGTAGAAAATTCTCGAGTGTAAGAATCAATAATATATATCTGTACGTAAACACCACCGTATTGTCATTATTATTGTGCAGGCTGAAATTTATCTAAAATCTCCTCACACATATAAATATAACCAACTCGTCGCACCAAGATACAGTATATATTATTCGTTTGCTATAGTTGGTATACTATAAATCTTGGAAGCTATAACTGTGATTAATGCTTATTAATCCGGAACTTCAGATATTTTACTGACGAATAGTGGGATTGACCGTAACAGTATAACGCCCCCACGGCTGAAAGGGCGAGCATGTTTGGTGCGACGTGGATTCGCACCCGCGACCCTCAGATTACGAGTCAAACGCCTTAACCCACCTGGCAATGCTGGGCCAAAAAAGAAATAAACCTAATTATCATCTGAATCTAAATTAGATCTTAATTTAGTTTTAGGCTCTTTGAAACTGTAATATGTAACATATTAAACAAAGAATTGAGAACCATGTAGATTTAAAATCATAATGATTAGCGAAGACTTGACATTTTGTTATTTGACAAGAACTTTGAAGATATAAATCTTTAAAATACTATTAAGTAATAATGAAATGAGAGCTGTGTTATTTCATAGCATCAACTGGGTTATAGAAGTTTTAAATATTTAGTAGGAACCTCTTAGAGTATAAAGTATTAACTACTATTGCATAACAAAGATGTGGAGATTTGTAAAATATAAATAGTTAACAAATTAAAAGTTTCTTTTGATTAAAAGTAATTATAATATATAAAAATCTCAACCCGAAAGTAAATTAAAGATAAAATGAAGTGTATATTATAAACTCCCTTTTATGTAACAACTTGGTTGGATTTGGTAGCAACGTATAATCAGTTGCAAATAACGGAATAAATGTGCAGAAACTTTACGTCCTGTGAACTTAGTTTTTTTTAATTAACACATTTTTTATAAAACATTTACGTTTGTAGTTCTTTATACGATTTCGTCAACTTTTTAAAATTGTTGGTATTACTAACCCATCTGACAATGAAACAAATGTATGATTTTGTAGTTCAACAATGTTATTCCTCAATTTGTGACAGGAACAAACAATATTTCAACAAAAACAACAAAGAAAATGATCCAGACGAATTATATAGAAATAACGTATTATTAATATTTATTTGTTTTAAGTCTACGATAAACGTTCAGTTGGAAGACTTTACACAGGTAATTCATTTAAGTATTCATTACTGCCTTTCAATTTTTATAGTATTGTTTGGTGTTTTATACCAGAATTGTTAAGAAACGATTTTAATCTCAGAAAAAAAAAGTATTAAAACATACTCATTGAATTATATAAAACTTCGTGAGAAATTTTGCAAACATCAAAAAGGAACCGCAGTATTAGGTTATGCGATATCTAAGCTTCTTAAGCTGTGATAGATCTATTTGTCGGAGCTCACAATACATATAGAAAAATAAATTAATTTCTACATTCTCTTTTATCTCTTTTGTCTATTTTAGGCAATATTCTTTGAATCTCATTTCAACTTTTCAAATAATTCACTTCCAGATCAAAGTTTGGTTTTAATTATGATTGTTTGTTTAAAAATGCCTCCAGAGCAGCAACATTACCTTGAAAGGAAAATACCTGTACTTTCTTTCTTTTTATTCTAATGGAATAAGAAGGAGGAATATTTGAGAAAAAAAATATTTACAATCAGAAAATACAGTGGATAAAATGTGGAACATAATTGATTATTGATTTTTCTGTTAGTTTTTTTAGTTCTTTGCGTATATTTCTGTTCAGAACATTTTAATACCACTAACTTAGAAATATTCATTAATAATAAACATTACTAAAGGGGTACGTGCTAAGTGGTTGTAATTATTATTATAATTTGGTTAATTAAATGTGTTTGTGACGAGCGTATTAGTTTGATGTGGGAGTTTACGTACAGCTGCGCTAATTCAATGCGATTACATACGAGAAGAGCTAAAACAATTTAAACATGAGAGTTGTTCATAACCAATATTAATATCGTATCTACTTTCGCCCCTTAGTAGTTCACAGGTAACTGTAAAGTCTTATAATGTTAAAAACTAGGTTTTAATACCTATGGAGGGCACGACACAAATAACCATTTGTGTGGCTTTGTAATTAGAAAGATATATTACTTCTTGTTCTACTTGTAGCAGAAAATTTAAACCTAAACACTGATAAAATAGTAAACAATCATTAAAAGATAATAAGAAATATACGTTATGCAATTTAAACCTGCATTTGTTTTAAATTTAAACATAATAAAGAAAATGTATTTGTTTCTTGGTCTCAGATTTACAACGCTAAAATCAAGGGTTCGATTTCCCTCGGTGGACTAATTAGATAGCACAATGTAGCTTTACTATAAGAAAAACACACCAACACACACACACACCCTTCAGTGTGGGTTTTTGTACGTTTAATGAAATTATAAGGATGAGCAATTTAAGTTTCTCATAAGAGTGTGAGATAGTTTCATTATTAGATAGTCGTGAATTACTCATGACTATACTCTTAAAACATTATTTTTTAAAATTAGGATCTACTTATCAATAGCAAAATGTTTCTATTATATTCATAAGTAGGTATTCTTATAATTTATTCTATGCGAGATTATAATTCACCAAGAAATATCAAGTAACTCTTTATTCGTTCATACAACAAATCATAATTCACTCATGAATTAAGTGAATGATAAGAATCTTAATATAACATGTATGAAACACTTATATTTTATGTGTAATCAATTTAGATTGCTCTAAACATTGTCTGTAAGATATAATATAATTCAGCAAATTATCATTAACACAAATTGATGACAGTTGCTTTTCATCTTCCAATGTGCTTACACACCGTGTGTAAAAAAAATCATATCGCTGTAAGTTTATATTCAACTTCGGGCTTTACAGTTACCTTTGTATGTGGCTATAAATTGTAACAGCTTGTTTAGAAAAAACTCGGATGAAACGTAAGTTAGTTTTATTGGAAGATTAAAGCACAAAATATATGGAATATAAAAATATGTTAGATTATCATAGCCACAGTTTGCTCTTTTTTATTTAAATATTCAACCACAATTGAATTGTTCAAGAGGAATTCTAAAAATTATTTGCCCATTCTTATCAGTTTAGTAAAACCATTGAATATCAGTATCAAATATAGTAAGACGGTTTTATTTCCTATATAAAGTACTGAATGATGTTTTGAGGAAAATGCTGTGAGTTTTCTTTTTTTAGCTGAACTTTCACGAAAGTCGGATGATAACTTAGGTCATCATGACTTTTTACTCTCTTGTGATATAATGGAGGCTAGCTGCTCTACGTGATGTGCGTGCGTATCACATAAACCCACTGCTGTTCTCTTTTAGTATTAAACTTGTTCGTATGCGATATTCAAATATATCAAATATTTTGTATGTCATTCACTTTTCATCATCTTTAGTGATATAAAAACTTTCTCATGGTTTTCTCCATTGTTGGTCTGACATAATAACTCTGTAGTTTTTTCTGTTAAAGTATGACTTTTTGGATCAGGTGCTACTTCTTGTGCTGGCTTAAAAGAATAGCTTGTAATCTCTAAGCTTCCAATGTTAAGAGAGATTGAAACTTTACGTGGTGACTCCAGTGAGACAAAAGAAATTAAACGTTTAGTGAGAGTGTGAAACAAAACCTGTCATTTATGTTTGAACATGTTGTACATTTTTCATACACAACCTTTTTATTGTCGTTGTTGTTTCTGTGTTTGCAAAAAATATTGTTGTCACTCTCTTTAAAATGCATTCAATATACTTTTTTCTTATGCAGCTGGAAAATTTAGTCATGTTGGCAGATTCAAATAATCCAGTTAACTTTCTGTTCAACCTTGCTGTTATTAGTGATTCTATACCATCTTTGTACTGGAAACTACATTACGAGTACATGAGAATGCTAAACCTACTTCACTGTTCGACCATAGAAAATGTTAGAAAATTAAGTTTTAATAACTAAAAATTGTAATATATGAGCATTTTATTGCCATTTAAGTGCCAAACTGCAACGAATGACCTTCATTGTTCAACATATTGTCTTCATATCTTTGGAAGTCAAGTGTGACGTAATGATATTGTGCAGAGCTGTGAATCTGAATCCAGGATTCGCTTTCCACAACTATTAAATTCGAGATACTTCGGGGCAATTGCTCTTCTAACCTATTATTTCAAATTTAAGGACGGTTAGAGTAGATTGTCTTATGTGAATGTGGAGCGAATATCCGAAATACATAATCAACCATTTCATGGAACCGTGTACTAATGGTGTAGAAGCACATTGCATTGTTTTTACATTTTCTGATCGATTTTGTGTTAAGTATTTGTATCACTAGTTTAATATTCTCTAATAATACTTTTATCCATACGCGTTTTATTCATAACTTGATATATGTTGTTATTTTAGTAAAAAGCTACATTCCCTGGTGGAAAAACGGTGATTTTACAAGCTTGAAATTCTAAAATCCGGAGTTCGATTCACCGTGGTAGACAGAACAGGTAACCCAGTATGATTTTACTCAGAAGCAAACAAATAAGTGTATACAATGGTGTATATATATATGAAGCAAACAAATAAGTGTATACAATGATGTATATATATATATGAAGCAAACAAATAAGTGTATACAATGATGTATATATATATATATGAAGCAAACAAATAAGTGTATACAATGATGTATATATATATATGAAGCAAACAAATAAGTGTATACAATGATGTATATATATATATATGTACAAATAAATATGTATAAGGGGAATCGAACTCATGATTTTAAGATATGTTCGTAAGCTTATCTCTGATCCCCCGTTGATACAGCGGTAAGTCTACGGATTTACAACGCTAAAATCAGGGGTTCAATTTCTCTCGGTGAACTAAACAGATAGCCCACTGTAACTTTGCTATAAGAAACGCAAATCCTCTGAGGAATAAGCATTTTAATAAAGATGTATTTTTAAACAGGTTAGAACAATGCAGGAAACATACTTTCAGAAACAATGACTTGACGTTTTGTAGAGAGAAATGTGAATTTAGATAACATGAGCTATAACGTGGATTAAAACATGCAAATGAGATTTAATAGAATTTAATTGTTTGAAATATTCTTATCCTTTTAATATTTTAAGCACACCAGATGTAGCGTAAGGGATCTCATTGACATCAAAGACAAACTCATAAGTAATATAAGATACAAACTATTTTGACAATTATTTTTCACATATCCTCATTAAAGCAGATGAAATAAAACCGTAGCACTGTTAATTAGAAGGCACATTCAACTCTTCTTTTTACGTGATCTTGATTAATTATGTGATATCAGAGAAATTAGTATTAACAAAGTAATATCTTATTTTAAATTTTTTCATTACTGTTTAAACAAGGTAATTTGTTGAGACTAACTGATTAAACAGATTATTGATTAATTATTAAAATGCATGCATCTTATTGTTAACAGAACAAAGTAATAATATTACTAGTACATAAAAATTTTATAAAGTATTTTAAAATAAAATATTGATAAACCTGTGTCAAAACATAATTCTTTACTTTAGTAGTACAGTATAGAGAACAAAGCATCAAGAAACACAACCTTAATATTTTGTTGTAAACATCATTAAAGACAAGGTTTGTCTAAAGATTACAAAAACATTTAAAGATACTTTCTATACACAAAATTAACGAGTCTGAACGGAAAACTTTTTCCTCGTATAAATGAGGCTGTATTTTATTGCTCATAATTGTTTGTATTGCCTAAAGTAACTAACATTGTTACATTGAGCATAAATCAGAAATTGTATATCATAGTCCCTATCCACTGATGTTTTTATACACTTTCTTTCAATCTAATTATAAATTATATGTTCTTGAAGTTCTTCACACAAACAAAATTAAGTGGCCTGTAACGGATTTGCCATCATACATTTATTTTACACCTACCTGTTTTTCAGTTTGATGTCTGTGACGTATACTGTTAGATATGTATTGCACAAATCCCGTTGTTCTCTAAATTTATAGAAGATTCTCAAGAGCAAGAATCAATAATACGTGGTTTAGATGTTTTCTAACATTATTGAACATTCAAAAATTTGCGTTATTGGTACATAAAATCGACGCGCCGAGAGACATTATTTCTAGTTGTTATCTACAGTCAGTATACTATAAGCCTCGAAAATTATAATTGTGATTAAGGCTTATTAATCGGAAAACTACAACATTTGAACAGTAACTTTGAAGTTTTATAGATTTCGAACATTATAAACCATTCAACTTAAGCGATTTACTTCGGGCATTATTATTTTTATAAGGACGTTAAACATCTTTGCCAGAGAAAGTCAGCTTATAATTTGTGTGAGACCAATCAAGAAAAGATAGCGGTAGATTAGACGAGATATAACAATGTCAACTCAAAATTAATTTTCTCGTTGTGAACTTATAAAATATTAAATTTTAGACTGGATAGAAGACTGGATATAGTTTGTAAATTTGCAAAACTATTGTATATAAATCATTATTTGTGATGACTTTGTAATAACCGGTATTATAAATTGTATTGTTGTTTGTATATTAAAATATATTTGTTTTAATACAGAAAATGGTGTGTATTAATCGTGTTGGCAAATACCTTAAATTTGATATATGTCGAAATTTATTTAACTGTTAAATTCAAATTCCCGGCTTTTGAATTCGTTATACGTAACGTATGTAACATAATAAATCGGAGATTCATCCGAGAAAAAAATTATGTTACATAACAGACTTTACAATTTTAATATTCTATTCAATTAAACTAAGTCATTTAAGCTTTAAATAATCACAGAAGTAAAAGTTGTAACGTATCTTCACGAAAAAAGAAGAAATTGCTCAGATCACAACGAAATTTTAATAGCGATTTTCCTCAAATTAATGACTTGATTAAATTAACTATACCAAAGTTTGGTATAACTAGATGAAAGGAAGATGGAAATACTTACGAAATTTGTTTTTATTGTAATGCCACACAATGGACGATCTGTACTATCTAAACGCAATTATCCAAATCCGATTTTGAAAAGTTCCCAGATTCATCGAATAGTAAACCTTAACCCCCAGTTTTATAATTGACCCACGGCCCTTAAACGAGTATCTCGTTTTTGATGTAAGAGAAGGCAAACATGGCCCCTCAGATTCTTCTTCCACAATGTATACTATTAGACCACGAGATCGAAAAAAATGTCCAAATATGCATAATAACAATAAACAAAATTGTAATACTAATGACGTTAGTAGTAATAATAATTAAAAAATAGAACTAAACTTGAAATTGATATCCTAGACTTGACTGTACCTTTTATGCCTATGAGCTAAAACAACCTAGAACAGAAACCAAAGGAATTCACATACAGTCGTCCATAACTTCAAACTGTTGATCAGAGAAATTGTAGTCAATCAACATTTTGACGTCACAAAAGCTTTTACTGTTATTTTGATGAAGGACTTGCCGTTAAACTTAATCAGTTTTAATGTTAAAGCCCGAGGTCATTCGAATCTTTGGGCGGCCCACTAGCCATCAAGATCTGCCAAGTCTGCAAAAACTTGGATGAACGAATCTAGAAATAAGTTCCACAATGCACTTCGCAAAATTGTGAGCAGTACAGTAATATTTAATTGCATAATAATATTAATAATAACTTTTTGTCTCTCTGTATTACCTCATAAATGTTCAAACTGATCTTTAGGACAGCCGCCACGCCTGATATTCATAAGATAAATTGACTTTAATTGAACTTACATTTCTATTGATTTGATTCAATTTCCTATTGTGCACAGATATCAATAAACATAGCAATCGGTTTTAGCTGCAACATCAAACTATGCGATAATATTGTCCTCAATGATTTTCTTGAAGACTTACATAATGATACTTTGAAGGCATCTAAGCCAATGTGACTGAAACTTTGTGATGCATAACTTATGGTCCTACTCTGGTAGAGCAGCAAGTCTACAGATTTACAATTAGGGGTTCGATTCCCCTCGGTGAACTCAGCAGATAGCCCATTGTGACTTTGCTATAAGAATAAAACACACATATATACAAACATAACTAATGACTTTAAATTCATGATAATTATCAAGAATTTTAAATTTCTCTTGACAATATGTGCATGGCATAAAATACTTGTGAGAAAGAATCTTAAATATCACGTGAGTAAAACTGTTGTTATAATGTTAGTTGTTTGTTTTTGTTTTTTGAATTTAAGTGTAAGACTAGAGGGAAGGCAGTTAGTCATCATCACCCACCGCCAACCCTTTGGCTATTCTTTTACCAACGAATAATGGGATTGACCGTCACATTATAACGCCCCCACGGCTGAAAGGGCAAGCATGTTTGGTGCGACAGGAATTCGAACCTGCTACCCTCAGATTACAACTCAAGTGCCTTAACCCACCTGGCCATGCCGGGCCCTGTTATAATGTACATAGCAAAAGAAATTACTGATTTGTATATAATGAATCTTATTCATTTAATTTATTAACAAATTCACATCATATAAAACATGATTGATCAAATACTCTTGGATGACGAGAAGGTTTGGGTTTCTAGATAACCATAACGTATATCTACATCTCATAAGGTATCGAACACAAAACTTAAGGTAATGAATGTTGTACGAGTATTATTTAAAACAAGTTCTGTGCCAGTTTCTATTATATATAAAATATTAGATCGACGTTACTGAATTTACTTTTCTTGGAGAATGAATGAACTGACAAACATTTTTTTTCATCTATCTCAAATATTAAACTTACAAAAAAATGTACGGAGTTTACGTACGCACACACGCGCATAAGCAAAGAAAACCACACAAGGATGTTTTAAAATACTAAATATTTAAATAAACGTGATCCTTGTTATTCCAATATAAAGGTTTCGCAGAATACAGTACTTTAGAAACACTTGCGTTTATAAGTGCAAACAACTAGAACTTTTTCTCAAAAGATGAAGTTGAAAACAAATTTCTACTGAACTAATTAATCATTAATGTAATAAGAATTTCTAATTATCGTTATCATCTTTATCAATCAAAAAATACCTAAGATGAAAGATGTTTATTTGAAATTAAGATAATTGGTATGTACAGGTTCTAACATATCACATGCTTCGAAACCCGGTTCCTAACGTTGTAAGTCCTCAATCACACCTCTGTGTTATCAAGGGTTCCAAAACGACTAATAGACCATTCTAAAACATTTTGAAAAATACTGAATCATATTTGTAGAAAACATTAAAAAATATTGACTGGATGTAACCAAGTCTCCTCTTGATATGTTAATTAATTATAGTTCTATGTGCAAGTTTCTTAAAATAAAATAAAAAACTATTTTATATGTAAAGAATTAATTAAAATAAAAAAATATATTTGTTAGAATAAAAATATTGCTATGTCACAGTTACCATCATGGATTTTTAAATATCTTTACTGTGAATACATTTGTTAAGAAACAATATTTTTTATAAGCATGTTTAGTTGTACAGGTTTTAGGTGTTTGAAAGGAAATGTGGTTCCAACGACACTGACGTCATAAGGTTATTTATGTGATAATTGTAAATTGAAAGAATAAAGTTCATGTATATATATATATATAAAATCACGAGCATTTGAGTTTCTGTAGCCGACGTACATGATTACTATTTTATTTTCCTCACATAATGCTTCCTGGCCCGGCATGGCCAAACGTGTTAAGGCGTGCGACTCGCAATCTGAGGGTCGCGGGTTCGCATCCCCATCGCGCCAAACATGCTCGCCCTTTCAGCCGTAGGGGCGTTATAATGTCACGATCAATCCCACTATTCGTTGGTAAAAGAATAGCCCAAGAGTTGGCGGTGGGTGGTGATGACTAGCTGCCTTCCCTCTAGTCTTACATTGCTAAATTAGGGACGGCTAGCACAGATAGCCCTCGAGTAGCTTTGTGCGAAATTCAAAACAAACAAACATAATGCTTCCTGTGTTTTTTTTCTGTTTGGGGTGAAGTGCAGGGGAAACAAAACCTTAAGAGTGAACGTACTACATGCAGGATGCTTGTCATATACAGAAACAATCAGTACATAAGCTTCAGGCGGTTAAGGTTATTTGGCTGAAAACTGATCTTTTCACAGAAAACTATTAATATAGAAAACAGAAAAATATTAGATTCACTAGAAAGAACGAGCTTCACTGCACGACACTTGGCATTAAATTGCTATCAGCTAGGCTATCTGCGCCAAACGACCGGTAAAAAGGTAAAAATAAACTAAATGTAGTAAAATACATAAAAGGAAATGATGGTAAAACATAACAGCATTGAAAAACAGAAAAAGCATAAAAACCAATGTTGACACCTAGTCTACAATGTTAAGAGAGAAAACAGCGTAATATAAGTTGTAAAGGACTTTCTCTAGCATAATGGTAATGATCATAACCTGCCAGGAAAACTAACAGGTAAGTACGAGAACCACCGCCAGTCATCTGAAGTTGGCCTTTCCAGTCCTGGTTTCGGGTTATGTGTCATAACAGCCATTATCAGAAGGTAAAATAATAAAAGTTTGAAAAGACAAAAAGCAAAATCGTAATAATAATTAGCCAAATGTCCGGTAAAAAGGTAAAAGTAAAGTAAATGTAGTAAAATTCATAAAAGGAAATGAAGGTAAAAGCAAAACAGCAATTAGAAACAGAAAATGGCATAAAACCAATGTTGACATCAAGTCTACAAAGTTGTAAAGGACTTCCTGTAGCAGAATGGTAATGATCATAACCCACCAGGAAGACTAACAGGTAAGTACAAGAACCACTGTCAGTCACCTGAAGTTGGTCTTTCCAGTCCTGGTTCCGGGTTATATGTCATTATGGCCAGTACCAAAAGGTAAAGTAATAAAAGTGTGAAAATACATGCAGCAAAATTGTAATAACAACTCGCCAGGACGACTAACGGGTAGTTTAAATGGATAGTTCAAACACTAGCGTTAATCACCTGAAGTTGGCCTTTACAGTCCTGGTGTCGAGTTATTTAATGTTCTGGCCATTTTCAATTTCAAATTGAACTAGAGAGATTGAGACTCTTAAAAGGGAACCACAATTAAAAAGGTGTAATGAATAAATATCAAACACTTAAATGAGATTAAAAAGATTAATGGCCATTAAAAAACTAAAACTTTTATCAAGGTGGACAGTGTCACCATCACCAATAACACTGTCCAATGCTACAGACAAACCCTGGGAAAAAACATGTTTAAAATAGTGCCGTCCTTGAGAGTCATAGCGATGGCAAGAAAGTAAAATGTGGCTTACAGTGATTCGAGTGTGACACAAACTACACACTGGTGCAACAGTTCCAGATAAAAGAAAATGATGAGTTAAAATACTGTGGCCAATGCGTAGTCTAGTTAGAACAACTTCCTCCTTCCGAACCTTACGGAAGCTAGACGGCCAAAGCCTAATATAGGGTTTTATTTGGAAAAGCTTGTTGTCGCGTTGCTCACTCCAACTGCCAGGTGGCACGGAGACGAGCCTTGAATACAGGACCACAGGAACGAAAGAGGGCAACAAATACACTCGTCCTTTTATTCATCAGAAAGAAGTTGTGGTGGTTATAATTAGACGATCAACCTCTCTAATCGATCGTAAAAAGAGAAACCGAAGGGTTGACGATGGGTGGCCTTCCCTTTGGTTAGCAGTTCAAAATGGAGAAAAACGGTAGATCGCCTTAGTATATTTGGATTAAAATATTATATATACACACATGTTTACCATTAACAAAGAAAGAAAAGAAAGCATTATAAAATAAATAAATACTTCCCAAAACTCTCATCAACTGTAGCTCTTTAAATAAAATAATCTTATGTTCTTTTACAGGAGATTATACAAAAGTTTACGAAATATATAGCTATGTTTATTCGTTTGAAATACGAATATATCTTCAAGGAAAACAGATCAGTTCTTCATGACACTCATTGAGCAGAATGGTGGATGTAAACAGTATATGATTAACGTCTGCCTTTTTCGCAGGGATTACGAAGCATATATGTTTTGCAATATATATTCGAATGTCAAACCATCCCAAATAATTATATGATTATTGTTAGACTGAACATTATTGAGTATAAACTTAACAGAAAATTAGTCACGGTTCCTAAAGGATATAAATAGCATCGATTGGTCCGTTGTTTGTTTCAGAACAAAGCCTCATTAGGCTATGTGCTGGTTCCACCATGAGGAACCTCATCCTGGATTTTATCATTACAATTGCGTATATATAGTTCTCTCCCACTGGGAGACGAATAGCATTATGGTTGTTAGGCTTTCATCATAATATCTCCCTCTGAGTTTCAGTTTACAGATACAACTCCTTTAATGATATATTATTTTCAAATTTTTTGAGGTCGTAAATTAATTTGTTTTCAATATTCCTTTTTCAAGTTTTACTTTATCGTAGATAGAGTCTATTCTGTGGACTGCTTATATTGGAAATGAAATATAATGTAAAACTATTTTTGCAGAACCGAAAGTAAACTATACTTTTCTGAACATTTTTGCCAACCAGTGTTACAGCGGCATGTCTGCGGACTTACACCGCTAGAAACCGTATTTCGATACCCGTGGTGGTCAGAGCACAAATAGCCCATTGTATAGCTTTGTATTTAAGTTCAAACAAACAAAACTGCACATTTTTTTCTTAGTACAATTCCACTAAAAGTATCCCAACGACAATAAATTTCGTTTTTTTAGTTGTTTTTTAAACCAAGTTTATGAGTGTATATGGCTTAAGCAGTCAGCAAATTAACATAACTCTATAATCAGTTAAGTATTAGTTTAAAGAAGTAGTAAATGTATTTATTCGTTTACTGTTGAAGTTACTTAAATGACTAATACAAAATGTATAAGTTGCATCATTCAGTAAGAAATAATTTACTAGACTTGGAAATGTTTCTCTTTAATATTTAATATTAAGAATTAGCTCCTAGAAACTTCTCAGTAAACCATTTTAACTTCAATCAAGCGTTGTTTAAAACATGTACACTTACCTACTTATTATACAAAAGTTCAATCAATGAAATGTTTAAGCCACAGGATGTCTTATTAATAAAATTTCAAAAACATATTGGTACTCTTTTAGTTTTTGCATTATTTTCGAACTGTTTAATAATCAATTTATTATACATTCAACTAGACTTTCTATTTCAAGTAACACACAATAAATAAAAATTCTTTAAAATATCAAGTAAAAAGCATAACTTTTGTAATATAGTTATAAACATATAACTATATTTACTGGCATATTAATGTATGTTGTCGAACTCTTGTGGAGCCGATAAGTTTGTTTGATGAGAAATATCAAACGTTAAATAATATGTTTACCATTCAAGATTGTAATGATTGGCATGACAATTACAGATTTGTTTAGGTATAAACAAGGAAGATAACGCATAATGTCGTGTGTTATATATACCATTGTTTATATTTGGATATTTTATGCACAGTGTAATGGCAGTCACATGTAACACAATTATATTTAAAGTATCATATAATATTTTAAATGTTTGTGTTTTTATAAGTATTACGAAAAATATTACCACTAAATAAACAAGCTACGAAGAGCTGGCTATTGAACTTCAATTTTTCCCCTGTCGTTTTTCGACATAACACTCGATCCAGCTAATGGTTACATAGCAAACTAAGCCGTATCAACTTAACATGGAGAATTAAATCCCTACGTTACTGACTTCTTGACTTTGCCTATAGAAAACTTGGTGTTTGAATAGAATGTTAGTTTTCGTCATTATACATTTCCTTTATTTAACTTTAGAATACTAATTTTATGACAATTATACAGTAGAGTAACATTTTACGACTAGAAATTGTGGTTCTTTCTGTTTTGTCAGTGAGGGAATCAGTAGTATAAAATTTTATTCTCCATCTACTCTCTGTTAAACTCTCATTAGCCTGATCGGTGATATGTCCACCTGCATTCTTATCTTGTTAGGTTTTTCTTTTTCAAGTCTAATAGCCAGTCCCACAATTTTTTTTTTTTTTTTTTATTTAACGATAAATTTGTTTTGTAATACTTGTTTTTTTACAAAATACAAAACTTTGTCATGAAGTCATATATTGTATTCTAAAATTCCATAAGTGTTTCCTAGAATGGTAATAAAAGATTTTCAAAATTTTGTTGTATAAAATAATGATCAAATTAGAGTTACTGCTAGAACTAGGTAGACGTTAGGCCTGTTGAATAAAAATGATAATGATGGAAAGTAAGAGATCTCGGTTTTGGCTATTCGCATTTCGGGATGCTCTTGATAGCTGAAAAGCGACATATACACCGCAGATGGAGTGACTATAGCTGGTAGCTTTTCGTATCTAGCTTTTGATGACCTGTAGAGAGAAAAATCCAGTTGAAATTTGTTTTGCTTTGATACGGAGATTCTTGCTATCACTACATACAGAGATTAGCGTACTGTCCAATATTATATTAGTTAAAATGCCAGAAATGGTAAATAATTTGATGAGTCAAACAACATTCAGTAGAGTCCACGGATGCTCGTCCTCTTATGGATCACCGCTAATTTTAGTGACTTTCAACTTTAAAGCACCAAGTTAGATTTGCTATTATGGACAGAGCGCAGATAGGTTATATGTCTTTGTGCTTAAAATAAAAAATAAATAACGATAGATGTTTTGTTCGGTAATAGTCCATTAGTCGTATATCAGCAGTATATTACTCTAGTGAATGTGGTTTTCAATTTTTAACAGTATCCATCCTAATCAATACATCATGATTCAAATAGCAAAAAGATAAAAATCATTACTGTTTTCTTTTAAACCAATGGCAAAAAAACAAATACTACAAATTGTTGTAAAATCTTAACATATCAGATAAAAATATCATTATTGTGGTTTGCAAACAATCAAAAATGTTCAAATTCAATTCTGAATGTTTCTTCCTTATTTAAAGATTGTAATAAAACAGTATTTGCCTATTCTTTTGTGTCACTTCTAGAAATTTCTGCTCTCAAAACATATAAACAGTTAAATCACTCCATTGTCAGTACATTAATAAGTGAAAAGATAATTATTAAGTCACATCATATAATTCCAGTTATTATTTTTCCACATTTTAGCTTTAATAACCATTAAAACTGCATTTTATTAATTTTTCTCACATTAGTGGATTTTAGAATATCTGTCGGCTACTTTGACAGTTCTATTGGAGTGCACATTTCTGGTAAAAGTTAAAATGGTCAATTACTATCACATATTGGAATGATCAGTAAACTGGTACATGATCCTATAAATCTTGCACTTTCTATAATCCGCACAATCATATTTCTATCGGACTTCTGCACAACTGACACAAGTGGCACAACTGAATGTCTAGGGACTAAAATCGCAAAAACTTGGTTTTGATATTCGTGTTTGGCAGAGCACACACATAGCCCTTTGTGTAGCTTTGTGTTTATCTTCAAACAAGGAAACACTGTTGGCACTGTGGTATAGCTCAAAATTTTGGAAACAGTGAATCAACTTTTGAAAACGTGTAACTACACAAAATTTCTAGTATTTTAGTTACCAGCAGTTACTGGATAAAGTGTTTACTAATAAAAAAAAACAAGTTCTCTGTCGTGTAACATTGTGAGAAAATCTGAATAAATAAGGAAGAAACAGTTCCTATGTGTGATTAATATTTTACAATTGCACCATTATAACGTCACTATGAAATCTGGAAGTATGATATGGTAACACGCGAGGAATGATACCAGTACTTTTTTCTGTGCTATAGGACCCAACCAATCACGTGACACATTCTGCTATCTGGCTAAATTTCCATTTAGAGCAAATTGTAGTCACAGTTGTAAACAATGTTTATATCACTGGTTGATAAGTATTTTAAAATATATCTGTAGTAAGGTATATTAATGTTTGTCTGTTTGTTTGTTTGTTTTTGAATTTTGCACAAAGCTACTCGAGGGCTATCTGTGCTAGCCGTCCCTAATTTAGCAGTGTAAGACTAGAGGGAAGGCAGCTAGTCATCACTACCCACCGCCAACTCTTGGGCTACTCTTTTGCCAACGAATAGTGGGATTGACCGTCACATTTTAACGCCCCCACGGCTGAAAGGGCGAGCATGTTTGGCGCGACGGGGATGCGAACCTGCGACCTAATGTTTGTTTTTGTTTCTAAATTACATGCAGATTTTAACATTTAGTTAGACTTATTTTTAAACCGGATAATAAAATTACTTACATATGATTTAATCCTCCAGTTTAGAAAAAAAAAAAAAAAAGATATGCAGTAGCGATCAACTCGCTTTGATCTTGTGTCTGTGGCCACACTCTTGGACGATCTCAATTTTTCTACCTTGAATATGCCACCTTGAATAGTCTTTGACGTAGGCAATTTATATAATATGGGATATCACATATAGACCTCTTTGTTTCACTTCAATAGCATAGTTATTATTATAATACCCCTTTTACCTGTTTAGTGTGAATAAGGATGAAGAGTATTTTATGTTCTAGCAGCCATTGATAATTCACAATAAAAAGTGTAATTGAGAAGTTTTATGCTGAGCATTTCATTTTAGTGATCTTTTTTTTTTAATATTTCTCCACTTGTTTTTGCTTTTTCCCCTTTACATTCGGTGTTTACTTTATGTTCTACGTGCTGTATTTCGAGTCCTCCGTCAGTACAGCGATAAGTCTACGGATTTACAACGCTAAAATTATAGGTTCGATTACCCTGTGTGGGCTCATCAGATAGCCCGATGTGGTTTTACTATAAGAAAAAAACACAAACACACATAACGGCATAAAACAAGTTAAATTAGGATGCTCTGTAACATTATTTATAAAACATCTTACAAAAAACACAAAGAAGAGATAGTTATACTATAAAATTTATGTTTTTGGATAGCGTGGGACTCAGCAAATTGAGTTTCTTACAGAATCACATGAAATGAAGAGAAACAGAATTTCACATAGTCAGTATATTTTACATAATTTAAAGCAAGCAAAAGTGACTTGTGTGGCTAATTTTACTGAAAATAAATTTCACTCAATAAATAAAAGAAAACAAGTTGTTTTAATTTTAATTTGATGATATAATCTTGTACTTTCCTAAAAGTAAACAATTTTTTACTTATCACCTCACTAGTACACCACCTGAAACTTTTCGTCTTAATGGTAACTTAGGCTGGGTTTGAAAGTAACTACACGTGTGTTATTTGATGAGAGCACATTCACCTAACATTAAGGAGAGTTTGTTTGTTTTGGATTTCGCGCAAAGTTACACAAGGGCTATCTGAGCTAGCAGTCATTAATGTTGCAATGTAAGACTAGAAGAAAGGCAGCTAGTCATCACCACCCACCGCCAACTCTTAGGCTACTCTTTTCCTAACGAATAGTGGGATTGACCAAACTTATAACGCCCTCACGGATGAAAGGGCGAACATGTTTGTTGTAACGGACATTCGAACCCGCAACCCTCAGATTACGAGTCAAATGCCCTAACCACCTGATCATGCCGGGCTCAAAAGGAAAGACATTCGTTCACAGCTTACGAAAAGGAAAAATGAAGACAAATGTACAGTTCGAACTCACTCAAGCATTGTGTAAATGAAATGTATTCACGTGATTGTGCTCCTTAAATGAAGTGGTTAAATCGCCATTTCCTGAAAGGAATGGTGCAGAACACAATTACTACTAATAACACTCCTAATAGACAGAACCCACTACTAATACACCTCTATATAATTTTATAGACCTGTGATATTGACCATTGTATGGCAGAATAAATGTACTATAACTATATCATTACATTTATAGGGTTAGGTTGATTTGTTGTTTGTTTTAGAGCAAGCTACACTGATCTATATACTGTGTTCACTGCGAAGAATCAAACCCCGCATTTCAGCGTTATTAGTCTGTAAATTTGCTCGTGTTCGCCAAGGGACATTTATAGGATTCATTCTGTTATTTGATTAACAAACGACCACTTTTCTGTTAATCTGATTTAAAATGTTCACTCAAAGCTACAAAGGGCTATCTGCATATAACCTTTCATGATTTTTAATTCATACACTAGTAGGAAGGCAGCTAATCAACTCTATGGTTACTATCTTCTGTTTGAGTAGCAAGGTTTCTTTGACATTCTTATAAAGCACCTACAGTTCCAAAGTGCAGAACGTTTCTCCGTCGTAACAGATTGCGAACCCCTCTTGTACCATTGTGCGATTAACCTTTACATAACCATTAAATATTCATGAAACATATGGGAAGTTAGTGACATATTAAAACATAATTATAAAATATTATTCACCAAGAGATAAGAATGATGTATAAACATGATTTCTGTCTAATTTTATACTAATAACTAAAGATAGATGCTTGAAGAGATTTCTTAGCATGTTGATATAAAGCTATTTTAATTGTTACATGGCTTTAAAAGCCAGAAATTCGATTTTAACTGGATGTATATGCGAGTTTTTGCTCTCTATTCAAAACTCTGGTGAGGTTAACGTTTGTTTTCAGTCGATCACAAAAATACAGAACGAGCTATTTGCCCTATTCCTATCAAGGATATCGAAAATCACGTTTTAGCGCTACAAGCCTTCACGTTTGCCAATGAAAATCAAAGACACTGGCCAACGATATGTGACGTGGTTTTCTATGCATTATTAGTCAGGGCAAGTGCAAAAAGAAACGCATTTATGATCTTTCCGGAGACTTGTAGCCATATTGTAATGTAGATTTTCAATGGAAAAACTGAGTTTGTTCTCGCAGATATTGCTAATATATGTATATACTTTCAACACAAACAGTTGCTGGTACACATTAATAACATACTTGGATTCTTCGAAGTAATTATCGTTGAGAAGTATGTATGTGTGTGTGAGTTTATTTATTTATTTATCTATACTTAAAGCAAGGTTAATTGTAATGCTGATAACAGTAAAGCAGCAGTTGCTTTATTATTCAGGTGAACAGAAATGCATATGTAGCTCTTGATAAGGTAAATATGTTATTAAATTACATTATTTATTCCCTTGCGAGTCCTTCATAATGCACCGTGACATGTCCTGTGGGATTGCTTGTATTATTTACATTATAATAAGCACAAATGGGTCTAACATGTTACGTTTTATATAAATATGTATTGATAAAATTTATTTAATAAAATGATCTGGGCGAAAGTAGGCCTAACATTTTACGTGTATGTTGACGTACTTGTATCAGTGTTGAATTACATCAACAATTATTAGACTAAGTGGAAATGTTTAAATGTAAATCGTTAAAATAATTTAAGCCGTACCTTATCATAGTATTAGTTTATACTAACAAAAGATATATAAATCACTTATTTTATTTGTAGTTTACCACTTGCTTATGTTATTAAAAGTTACGCAAGCGCATGCGCGAACACACGTGGATAAGATAAATAATATAAAACCCTGATGCACAATCTCATAGTTCACTTATATTTGTTACATATGGAACTGTTGCTTTTCTATGCATTTTTTGTTGATTGCTGGCCTCGCTAAAGAGATGTACACGCGCATGCGCACACATACACGCACACACACACAGAGACACACCCCTGTATTGTTATAGATTTTGTACGAATAATTTAAATGTTAACACAAAAACATTTTATTACAATTGAAAGTTGTACTTGTTTTAAAGCTTGTATTTATGACCACCTCTATAATATCACTGTATAATTAACATAAATGACTAAGAAACAAGTTTTGCTTTTGTGTTTTTCGTGTAAATGAAGACAACAAGTAACCCGGTATATTAAGTTCTTGTATGTTTATATATAATCCAAAACCAAGATAGATGTTTTCGGTGTTTACATTATATTACCTACAAAGTAGGTTTGGTTTGGCTTTAAGTGGATTGTATACAACTATATTATTCAACCGAAGAAAATATACATATGTAATTAACGTGCTTACTTTCAAATAGAAGTTTAAAACTCTCTAGTAAATTTATAATGTCTCTTTGTATGTTGCATTAAAACTATCTTGGAACTTTGCCAAATCATGACAAGCCATGATGCCACATTCAACTATACTTTAACTAATGACTGTTTCGAGAATATAGCTCAGCAGTAAAGTTTCCATTTTAATCGGCTCTGTTGTAAGACTGTCGTGTTCAAAATATATATCGCTCTTTTTAGCGGGATTTTTATAGGCCATCTAGTGAATAAGAACGATAGTTTTAAAACGCTGTTTAAAACAATTCAATTTAAAAGAAATCCATTGGCGCTGAAATACGAAATAGAACGAACATCTGATTCATTATCCAACTGCTTTAGATATATTACGATTGAACAAATATGTCGTGGAATTAAATTTGTGTTGTTTTAACAAACGAATATCTTCCTTGATTATGTTGCGTAATGTTGACTAGGGCATGTGAAAGGTTTGTGCTACTGATCCTTGTGTTCGTGGAATCTCCTCTAACAAGGCTGAGATGTGACATGGTGCGGATCTTTTTATTAAATGCTCATGAAATTCCAAAATAATCCACATTTTTATGTTATTAACTAAGAGGGATATTCTTGTCTTAGTAACTTTAAAACTCGGAGGTGACTTACATTTCTGATCGCAGTGTATTAACATTTTCTACTGATAAGAGCAATTATATGTCCATCCCCCAAGCTATCCATTTCTGATAGTATCAGATTAACTAAAAAACGCCATGTCATATCAAAATGAATACGTATACACCCAGTTCGTCGAGACATTATACTTACAGTGAATGTCATGCGACTTGTTGATAAGCATAGTCAGAATCATTTAATTAAGAACGTACTCAAACCCCTGTAATAACGTAAGTTATTATTAAAATAAATATAACATGGACAATGATGTTACAGTTGTATTAGTGATAAATCATACCATCAAGAGTTAGCGTAACTTAAAGTGATTAGATCTAAATCATGAAATATGATTAAACTGATATTCATGTAAATATTTTGCTTAAGATACTGAAAAAACCCCAGTAACTCAGAGAAAAGTCTTACAAAAGAACAGCACAAGTACTTCATTGTGTAGCTTTGTATTTAACAAACAAACAAAGTAACCATTAAGATGTTTATAAGTCATATTTACAAATTAGTCATATGCCTGGAAATAGTTGATTTTCATTCAAATCTTATCCGTTTCAATTTCAAACGTGAGTTACATCTTTATAATACCTCCAGTAATTGTACTGGATGATCATGAATAAAAAATGCCTTTTACTAAACCTAACATGCTATTAAATCATTTTATTTTTTTCTTTATAATTATATGTACGTGTCATAAATTATCTTAATGTGAAAATCCCGACGTACGAAAACACACAGGAAGACATAACTTTTTGCAGAATTAATGTATAGGGAGTTGCTATTAAATATAACGTCGTAAAAGTGTTTGTAAAGTTCGCGCAAAGCTACAAGAGAGCTATCTGCGCTAGCCGTTCCTAATTTAACACAATAAGACTAGAGGGAAGGCAGCTAGTCATAACCACCCACTGTCAACTCTTTGACTACTCTTTTATCAACGCAAATTGAATTGACTGTCACTTTATAATGCCCCCACGGCTGGAAGGGCAAGCATGTTTGGTGTGACAGGGATTTGAGCCCGCGACGCTCAAATTAAGAGTCGGGCGCCTGAGCTATCTGGCCACGTCAGGCCTTACAAAAGTGAAAAATTAAAAAAAAAACGATTTAATTTACAGTACTTTAGGGATAACTAGAAATGATTGTATCAATAGAGATTATTGTTCTGAGAGCATAAAACAAAAATATTTTCTAAGTATGGACTAAGCCGAAATATTCTATGGTTTGAGTTATCGAAACAAAACTATAACTGATATTAATTAATAAGCTGAAAGTACACCTAAACGAATTGCTGAGCAAATAATATATAACGTATTCCTACCAATTATATAAAAATATTAGGAAGGCTATCCGAGAATATTAAAATTGTATAATCAACTGAAACCACATTCATCCACAAATGTACCATAACAACCAAATGACAAATAACAGAACAAAATTAGCATAGTAATTTGGAAGGCATTCAAAGAGTTTATTCAATCTGTTACCTGTTCCATAAATAGATTAGTACAGAAAGTAACATAAAACACAAAGTGTGTATGAATGAGTCCAAAAGTTTCTGGCATTACATTAGGCCCCTTAAGCGTCTGGTGTATAAGAAAGTAAGCTCCAATGAATGGTCAGTTTGTTTTTCCTCTCTACTTTATAGATCAATGTCTACTCATAGAAACTCCTACTGACAAAAAAAAAAAATAAATGCTAGATGAAGTAACTATACGTAACGACCTGGTGTGGTGTGCGGCCTTACGTGTATGACAGTCGTGGAGGGACTTTTCTAGTTCATACCTTTCTCAAACCGAATGTGTTGGAAGAGACCTTTCAATGAATATACGTCTATCGCAATCCAAAAACAGAAAAGAGCCATCAAATGCAAGGATCTTTATGCCTTGAGGTACCTTCATATCAATATGACTGCACACACCACAGCCTTGTCAAAAATGACCAATCACCAACAGGAGCTTATCCAATATCGCTGTGCCCATAAGAGGTTACCATCTTATGGATATAACGTCAGAGGCCAAGAAGAAATGCATTACAGACTTTGTGGTGCGAAGAGTTTATAAATCGCAAGCCTTTGAACCAGAGGTCGTAATACTAAGCTCAAAATATCAACTAATTTTAGTCTAACTAATATCACATTCTTGTTAACCTTAGTATTAATTCGTATAGGGATTTGAACAATTCAATTCTTAAATATTTTATTTTTTTCTATTTTTACACACCTGGAAATAAAATATGAAGGAAAAGCTTATTATTCACGTAAGGATAAAAATCCAGAATAAATCAATAAATAATGAATATATAGTTTTTCTCTGATATCTCTGCTAAAGCTGAGATTTTCTGGTGTGTTTTGTTTGCCCACAAAGTTATAAACTGTGTAAAACATACGGCTCCGTTCAGAAGCTAAATAAGTGTTTTATTATGCTATTTTTTAAAAAAGTGATCCAAAATCAACAATATACAAATAAGTAAAATAGTTATTGGCTACAAATAATGTAAGATATAAGATGTTGCTGTATAAAGTAAATATTCTTGAGAACAAACAATATTTTACGTAAAACATAAATTTGAATATTAAAACAAGTGTTTTGATACGAAATCTGAGAAAGAACTTCTAAAATTAATCAACGACTTCTATACTTGTCTCCGCTTTGTGACAATAATAATACAAATTCTACATTTACTTAATAGCTTTAACTGTTATACGTTTGGTTACTGTATTTGAAAAAACACATATTAGAAGATTTTTGGTATGTATTAGTTATGTAATACATCCTATTACTGCCTTTCAACCCATTGCTATATGGTTTTATCGAAATAAAATTTAATTCATTCATTCATTCACCACTCGATTCCATTAAGGAACAAAGGGCCGCAATCACTTGCGGATTCTTCAACAGGTTTTTAAGTGAGTAGGTTGTTAGCCCACTGCACCGAGCCGTCCCTAATTTAGTAATGTAAGACTAGAGGGAAGGCAGCTAGTCATCACTACCCACCGCCAACTCTTGGGCTACTCGTATACCAACGAATAGTGGAATTGACCGTCACATTATAACGCCCCCACGGCTGGGAGAGCGAGCATGTTTAGCGCGATGCGGACGCGAACCCGCGATTACGAGCGCATGCCTTAACGCGCTCGGCCATGCCGGGCAAATAAAATTTAGTTACATCTTATTATTTTGCTATGGTAGTCGAATATAAACCATACTGAATATTTCTTAACATTCTTATCAAGTATAGAATCTTTGGAATTACTGCCATATTCCTTGAAGACAAAAATATGTAGAACATTCGAAACGACGGAAGTAATATCTAGACTGTCAAGATTCTGACTGTACCTATAAATGTAATATGTACCCATAGCAAGTCTATGATGCTTTTTAAATGTAATATATGCTCATAGCAAGTCTATGATGCTTTTCAAATGTAATATATACCCATAGCAAGTCTATGATGCTTTTCAAATGTAATATATACCCATAGCAAGTCTATGATGCTTTTCAAAATGTAATATATACCCATAACAAGTCTATGATACTTTTTTTCAGGATAAAACTTGTTTGGTTCATATTTAGCATAACAAAATTTAAAGCAATTATTCGTTATTCAATTTTATTTAAAAGCCATTCTAATGCATTAACTGATGCAATCTAGGGCTGGTAAAAGAATTATGAAGGAGAATGGACAATTGCAATGATACTATTCTGCAAGTAACAAAGCTTTGTACATCAATAACTTTAATTTGTTCTACAGAAATAAGGCTAATTATTACGTAAAGAAGATTACATGTTAAAAATATATGTCTTAAATGTACTACCCAATGAAAATAGCGCAATAAAATGGTTTAAATTCACAAATATTTGCATTTAAATCATTATTCTAAGCGATGCTAGTTTCGTTATATTTTTAAGAAGACAATTAAATAAAAGTAACTGATGTGCATAGATTGAGTACAGAATAAGATACCTTTTTCCTTGTTTTACTATAATATTAGATAGATCATCGAATCATTAAAATAAACGTATACATATTAAAATTTAATGTTAAAAACCTGTTCCATTTCTTTAAAAAAAAAAAAAAGTTCTAACAGGTTACAATTAAGTATCATTTTCTATACATTTTTCTCTCGAAACTCCTTTATTTTCAACTTATTAAATTGACTGTAGAAGTTTGTTATTTCAGTTCTGGGGTGATTATTATGAGTTTAAGATTATTCCTTTTGATACCGACAACTTCGAACACATCAACATTATTGGACATAAATCTCTTGGCGAAACGTTTTCTTGCCAGATACTGAATCCGGTTCTCTTTCGTTTACTAAACCAAATTCCAAATGATTACTTTTCCGAAAAATGTTCAAGTTGGTATGACAGGAATAATTTCATAGAGTTAAGAATTTAAATTTACGTGGTTTGTCAATACTTTAAAAAATAATATTATGAAAATGCATAGCTGGGAATGTCAAAGTATTTGAAGAATCTGGGTGAACACATTGCTTAAATTAGTAGTTTTTTTGTTATTTTCAAAGCATTTCTTTCATAATAAACGAGAGAAAGAAAAAACTTTACAAAACGAATACTGGCAAAACATTGCAGTAAAATGAATTATGTATATTTCTTTGTTCTTACCGGCAATAAAAATGGAGAATAATTTATTTGAAACGCTTCCGTAACTTGTATAGCTTCAATATAAAAAAAAAAAAAGGCAGTCGATTATACTTGTTATTTCCCTAGCGGTGTTTTCTACCCTTATGTATACTTTAGTGTATTAAATTGTATTATACTATCATCGACCTGGGTCGTAATTCTAATTTTACACCTTTTAACTACGCGTGTATGTGTGTGTGGATGTATGCAAGAATAATTATATAAGGTTAAGAGAACGTGGAATAGAGCGAAAGGGAGGTGTTAAAATTAAGAAGTCTGCCTTTTATTTTTAACACCCTTGAAAACTCTAATGGATGGAATTCTCCGATAATGTCAGCTGTTCCATTCATGCATGTATACCAAACGGTCACTAGACAGTAAGCCCCATATCTTCTCAGAGACATTTATATTCAAACAGGCGTAATAGGCTTCTTTATTCTGCCACACCAAATCACTATAAAAAGGTAATTTAGAGAAAAACAGACCATCTAAACGATACGTTTTATCCACTAGTTATTCCTTATCATCAATCACGATAAAGCCAAAATTTCAGATCAATCGTTCTGTGGATTTAAAGAAAGTTGGAAAAATGCTAATGTATCAGCCGATCTTGTCTAGTTCTTTTCTTATGTTCATGCGAAAGTAACGTACTTTCGTAAAGATTAGGTAAAGGCTTAGGACTTGTCTAAACAATGTTCTGGGTGAACGCAGCTTCGTCAGTAAATGATAACAATAATAAGTGGGTAAAGTTAATCTGTCAGAAAATACTACCAGACACTTCCGTTTCGTTATAATAACTGTGAAGATATTATTAATATTTGATAAAGCTTCAACGTAATTTCAAGCTCATATTTGCTAATTGTGTCCTTATCTTATTCAGCTGGCATATCACTTTTTCTTTAATACTTTAAAAGTTTTCAACTAGTATAATTATTTACTGTTATTACTGTATAGTACAACTGTATTCATCATGAATTGTTAATCTTGACGAACAACAACGATATAGTTTTTTATTCGAAATGATGATTGACGTTTACAGTGAAAGTGTGTATTTGTATTTGAAATAATTAAATTCCACAAGTCAATTACTATATGAAAAGCCTTATCTTTTTTTAAAGATAAAATGTATGAAAAACGTCACCGATTTACAGGAAGAACCGAAATATTTATACTCATGTGCTTATTTATTTATTTTCCAAGCATCATTTAAAACTGTTCATTGACGTATTAAACTTTAAAGTTTTGACATATTTGAATTAAAAATACAGCTTTTATTTTTCTTCAGTGATTTTGCTAATCATTCGAAATATAAATAGTGTTTGCAACTAAAGGAAAATATAAAAAGTTAATTATTCTAATCAACTCGAATCTTTACAATAAAACTGTATTAATTTTTCTCAAATAAAGGTTACGAATGTCTTAACGAAATGTAACTTAACAAAACGAAAACAACATAAACAGCAATATTTACATATTGAAAACATTTACATATCTTCTGTTTATTTTAAGCATTTAACAATGAAAAAATATTTTATTCCTCTGCTTTTTTTCGTAAAAAAACCGTAGATAAATTAAGACATCTGCACAATAACGTAAATACAAAGTTAGATAGAACCACTAATATGATGCCTTTAATAAAATGTATATCATAATTTATTATCTTTATTACCACAGATAAAGGTAAAAAATAACTTAATGTTTTTTTTTTTAGTTTGTTTCACTATGTTAGTGAAAATTGCAATTTTCGTGTTGGGAATTTTCTAAAAAATTGCACTGACGTTTTAAAATTTTAAAATGTTAATTTTTAAATGTATTTTGCTCATCATTATTTTTTTATGTTTAAAGAAATAATTTGTTCAGTAATTGAAAAATTAATCTTTTTAATTATAAGTTTTTATTTTATTTTTATTAGAAGCCATCACTTTCAGACTTGAAGTCGATGTGACCGAATTCAGGGATTCGATGGGATACAGAAGTGTATCACGGCTTTCGGTGAACAAACTAAACAAATGTACTCCAAAAGAATTGGTTGGTTTGTAGGATTTAATGGGGCAAGGCAAACTGGCTATCTGCACCAAACCACCGGTCTCAAAATGAAAACGGAAGGTGAAACTCTATAAAAATTAGACCATTATCTCCTGAAAGGCTAAAAACACAATCAAGCTGGAGAGTGGTTACATCGTTTATTACATCGTCCAACATCAAGGGTAAATATGTTGAAAACATGTCTAAAATAGTGCCGCGGCTGGCGTTCTTAACGGCGAGACTTTAGTAAAAACTGGGCAATTATGATCTACATACTACAAAGGCTGGATCAGTCTTACATAAAAGAAAACGATAGGTTACAAACTGTGGGCAGTGCATAACCTAGCCAATACAACTTTCTCCCTTACGGAAAATAGAAGACCAATTAACAACTGTCGGCTTGATCTGGACAAGCTTATCATAAAGCTGCTTACCCGAAGTTGATTGACAAAGCTGTGTCCTCAGTGATGTCGAGAAACCCACTTGTTGTGTAACTGTGTGTCGAAATGTAGAGGGCGACACACAGTTACACAACCCCTTTCAAACATGTGGTCAGCTTCCGGTCAGTTACTTCTTTCTTTGTGAACCTGACGATGACCGAAGAAGGTCGAAACGTTGTTCGCTCTTCTATGTAAAATATTTTCTCAACCCAAACGAGCCGTTTTTGCATATAAAGCTGTGTCCTGACCACAGGACCATAAACTATAAATAGAATACGCAAGTCTGTGACAGAACCACTACAGAAGGACTTAGAGTCAGCAAGCTCATTCCTACGAGTAACGCAACGGTCAGAAATACAGAAGAACTGTTTGAAAGAAAAGACAGTGGACAGTAAGACAGTCGTATCTGAATATGGACTATAACAAAATAAGAAGTTATATTAAGCTATTCTAAGGTCAACTGGGAGATAAGAGAACCGTTGTTTTATATTAAGCATAAAACTACGCAAAGGGTTATCTGTGCTCTGCCCACCACACACAAACAAACAAGACAGACGCCAGTTCCAATAACTGATTTTGTGAGTATCTGTTTGAGATTCCGAGCAGAAACCATCATAATACTGACAATGATGACTTGATATGCCGCATTCTAATTTTATAAATATTGGTAGTATATGCCTTAGAAGGCGATTTACAATGCTCCTGTTGTGATGGTTTTAGTTGATTAAAGCGCTTTTCTAGAGTCATCTATCTGGTTAACCTTTTATCTCAGATGGTAGAGTACTCGCATAGCATACGAGTGTTTCTAGGCTCAGTCCTAAAAGCAGAAAATCTAAAATAAGATTATCACAGAAAAAAACAAACTTTCAGCTAGTTATCTCACTACAAGTCCGATAACACTGTAACTCAAATAGGAAAAGCTTATGTTATTAAACAATACCTTAGACACAAAAGCTAGAAAGATGGCACTTTATCTCATTTTCTTGAGCATGGTTGCTGTGCGAAAGGTTACGAGTTCAACTTTATTGGCAAAATATACACTTGCTTTTAACTGTTGAATAATGTGTTAACTTAGAAACTTTGCATGTTTTCAAATTAACATTACTTTATATTTTGCTTATTCTCCTTTCTTCCATGCAATCACAAAATATTTAGGTGTGCTAAGTAAAAATATTATGCTTTGTTGACTTCTATAGCTTTAGGTAGCTCGTATCGTTCTAGATCCAACGATTGACGTTTGTGAACAATGCCATCTTGAAGCTTTTTCAAATTACTTCTGCTACATGAGATAACAGAAAACGTTTACAGATACGTCAGCAAGAAAATATTTTCAATTTTAAGAACACAACAAAATCTATGAATCATGTCTGAAACACACATATGAAGAATACCAATAGGACAAAAATTGTAAAATTGTAAACGTTCTGATTGAAAAATTTAGTTAAGGCCTGAAAAAAAAATCATATTATAAAATGTGAAAGAAAACCGTTCGTCTATGTAAATATGGAAATTTCCCGCAACACAAGTTTGGTTGTTTATTCATTTGTTTTTAAAAGGCTTAGAATATAGATTTTCATGCCATAAATAAAAATCAAAAGATACGAAAGAAATATTTGAAAACAACACCAAATTGTAAAACCTATCTCTGTGTCTAGATATATACATGATTTATTCACAATTCCCTGTCACAGATAAAAGGCCAATTAAACTGAATTCTTTCTAAAAATGAATATTTTGGTTAAAATAATGTCACGTTTGTAATTATGTAGAATACATTTTGAAACAAAATAACCTGCACTATAAACAATAAAGCAACTAAAAAATATAATGACTAGCTGAGAAATATTATTGGCTTTAATGGAGAATAATTTTCCTAAAATATTTTATAACATGAATTTTACTAATGGACATAGTTAAATGATATATTGGCTAATTTCCTAGCAACGTATTAAAAAAATAGAATATTATAAATTAAGAAAGTAACAAAGTATAATAACCTTAATAAAGAGACATTTTTTCCATATTCGAGTTAAACAACTATGTAGTTATGCCAATGTAAAAAAAACAAATACCATTGTGTCATTGTAAGCGAAAGTCTCCTGATAATAAGAAATCGCGCAAAAGAAAACTTAATCTCGACGAATTTCTTTATATTAAAAAAAATCTTATACATAAGTTTGTCCTTGAAGTGAGTATTTTAATTTGCTCCAAAACTTGGCCAGTGGAAATAATGTTATATGTCACTGATAAGATAAAAAAAAAGAAATAGCAATGATACAGCGAAGTCCAAAGACACTTGAAATATTTCTGTACAAGCTTCTCGAATATTCGAAAATAATCATAATTACTTCCATTCTACAATATCATTAAAAGCAATAGCTGGTAGCAGTTAAAAGAAAACAATGGAATATAATATGAACAAATCAAACCAAGATGTTCCTTGGGAAGCATAACTATGCCTGTGATAAGATTGTGGTGTGTAGCCAAATATTTATATGATAAAACAATATTTTTGCGTAATATGGAAAACACAATCCTACGATTTAAAACAATTAAGCTAGGAACAGCAAGATATTTTTCATATCCTACAACAGTGACAAAAATCAAGTTATCCACAAATGCCTTAATCGCATTCATTTTAATTAATTTGTAACCGATTTTAGAACTGAGGCATTTGTGTTCCTATGTATTTACTTATTGCACAAAGACATCGGGCTAACTGCTCAGCCCACCTAGGGGAATCGAACCCCTGATTCTAGTATTGTAAATCTGCACACATAGCGCTGTACTAGCGAGAAACTTGTAATAAATAAATTAAGATAATATGCTAAGCCACTCATGTTGTTTCAAAATTAGGGTTAATTAAATCTGTTTGAACAACGCTTGAGGTACAATTCTTCTTTCGGAACTGCTTCCTCTCTCATTAATTGCACTCATTCTGCTATTATTACGTATCCAACACCACAATTTATACCACACTTATATAGCTGTTGAACATATTGCCCGGTGTGCTATAAATTTAACCAAATTTCCAAATATAATTGGAAATTAATTTAATAAAATACAGATTTTATCAAATTCAAATACACATAGGATACCATTCAACACAGAAATAACATGTTTATTAAGCGATAAATTTAACTTAATCATGATTATGATATTATTTTTTAATATTCATACAAACAGCTAGTATTAGTCATAACAGTCATTTCATAGATGAAAAATATATTTTTGAGCTCAGGACACTTCACGATACGTGATATTTGCCCTACATTTAAATTCATACCTATAAATATCATTACCTCAAATATTTCTCATTACCTAATATTTTCTGAGGATATTACAAAACAAGTTTAAAATAACTATTCATTTTATAAACAGAGCAATGGTTAATTAACTTCCATTAAAGGTAATTGAAAATCGTATTCATGAAATCTATTATTCAATGTGCTACTTGTTATTATTACAAGAAATATTAATTTTTTCTGTTTAAAACTGTTTCTAAAACTCAACAAATGGATGACAAAAATATTCTTTTTGACATATATGTTATCATTATTCTTTTATTTAGTCAAATCTGATCTATTTGAAATAGATTTGGAAAACGTCAATTTGGAATACATTATCCCACACTAAATTATCCGACATATCTTAGAATTAGCAGTCCATACCATTTAGTTATTTTTTTTTACACAAAGAGAAGATTTTGTTGTTTAAGTCTCCAATTCTAATTTAATTCTTTCACGCAGTATTTTAAACTTGTTCATATAAACCCCTTAACAGTTTTGTATAGTAGAAGAACAAATGCGGATACGGGTCAACCTTGAAACAGTTGAACTTTTTTCCAAAAGGGTTAGGTACAATAAAATGTTCTGCATTAATTTATATTATTCTTTTCTTGAAGCTAAGGCACTAATTTTAAATGAATACAATAATACTGAAATAACTATATGCAAGCACTCTGTCAATTGGAACATCCATGTGTTATAATATAATAGGTTTTAACATCATGTAGCAACATAAATTTTCTTTCTTCGTCCATATTTTTATTTTGTTTACATTAGATTCAAATGTAAAGCGAATATGAATTCTGATATAAAACATTAATTAAAGCATTTTTTTCAAGCGTTAATGCAAGTACTGTAACTTTAATTTATTCCAATAATGAAAATATTGTACTTCTATACTAAAGTTCCGTCACATAGAACAACTAATTGTGGAAAGTTATGGAGCCTACTCTTACTTTAAAAGTACTCAACACAAGTATCTCGCAATATCACTTATAATTAATATATACATATATATTTCATTCTTATTTTATGCTAATATGTTAAATTTAAATTCAGAGTTTAAAATAGGCGAAGCTTTGGGGGTTTGTTGGAGCGTGTAAGATCTGCAGGTTAACTGTCGGTATTCTATCTACTGGTAATCTATTCTAATAATTAGTATGGTTCATAAAATAAGATTGTTGCTCTGGCTGCTTAATCTGGCGTCATTCTTGAACGAACTAAACACAGCTCCTGCTTCGTTTCTGTGATAAAGTTTTCAGCTTGAGTTTTATGACTTTAGGAAGTATTTCAAATAAACACTTGAGAGTCCATGGAAGGTGGACGTCTGTAAAAATCTTTCAACATTACTGTACTATACAGTATTAGAAAATATGATCAAAATTATTATACAAATATTAACAATATTATAATTTAGGAGAATAAAGGAAGAAACACGTTGGGTTTTGTTTTTTTTCCACACTAGAAAAAAAACAACAACTTGTTACTACATTAAATTAACCACAAATAATAATAACTTATTTATTATTACTTAATAGCACTTAGGGCGCAGCTAATAATAAATATCTTATGTATACAAATTAAAGCTAAATCTTCAATAACATAGAAGGTTTGGTAAAATAAGTTCAAGTTTTCATGTATCTTAGAACGATTAGTAAAAGTGTTAATACCCATACCCGCCATTCTGACATACATTTTTGTTTCAAGTGGATTTCTCGTCATCAAAAAGTTCAAGTTATCAAAACGCATAATGTTTCACAATTTGGTATTATTGTCTTTTCTTAGAAAAAGAAAAAAAGTTAAAAGTGAAATTAACTACCAGCATGTGGTTATAGTAGACAAATTAGGTTTTAATGACATCAGTAGATATATTCGCTTCTCAACAATTGTTATATTTAAAGATATTCTCTGAAAGTCATAGTGCTTAGACATTCTTTAAAATCGTAATTTAAGCTCAAAAACATTTAAATAAGAGCTATCTGAACCAACAGTTATTTTTTTCTGTTGATAGAACAGAGTGAAGCTGCTAGTCTCATTTAATTTTATAATGCTTTTAACATTGCAGTGGGTGGATGGTAATATCATTTTTCGTGAAGGAGAAACGATACCTGTATTCAGAACACGGAACTTCTGCTCCACAGCCCAGCACGCCAACCACTGGATCACGCTCAGCCCTAAACTGCATAAAAACAGAAAATAAATTGTAACTTATAATGTCTTTTCTCTACTTAATATATCCGTTATTTTTCATTATGCCACTTGAGCTGGGAGTTTAAACGTTCGTTAGTTTTTTTAGTGTATTGTAAAGTATTCTAATAAGTTGGTATTTTAAATACCATCATTTCTTCCCAATAGTTTACACACATTTGAGACAGTACACCTAACGGTTTTTGCTTTTATTTTGTTAGTATAATAAAGTGGCATCCCACTCATTTTAAATAATTGTTTGTGCTTCAAAATAAAAGTAAGTCAGACATGGAAAACTTTATATGTTTATAGCCTTCTGTTTAGATGAAACATAAAACATATATACATATCTTTTAACCAGGCACTTCCTGTTAAACATTACACTATCTTATCTGACATATTTTGACTTATTAGAAAGTATTTAGGTGTAATATGGAATATATGTAGTGTGAAATTATCACATAACTTTGTATTTACAAAACCAAAACAATCATCAAGTTACTCATCAGTACTCTGAAGATTCATAACGCTAAAAACCGGGTTTCAATATCCATGGTAAGCAAAACACAGATAGAATATTGTATAATTTTGTGCTTAAAAGAATGAAACAATCAAAAAAGGTAAGTTTTCTTAAAATTAGTAATAAACTTATAATAAGATCTGTCGTTTGAAATAATACTTCATCATAGATTAGGCATAATAGTATTTAAGAACAATCAATACTTAATGAGATAGTAACAAACAATCCAAAAAACATCTTTGAAAGTATTCAAAATTGCATTTTTGTGGCTCAATATATCATTGAGTATCGCTTTAATCAATTTTTTCTTTTATCTTTATTTAGAATGTTTTAAAAAGGCATATATTGTTACAACCAAAATAAATAAATCTTGCAGAAAATTTAACTTTTCCTTTAATTGTGTCAGCACAATCGGATAATACAGCACAAGTTTTAACATCTTATACAATAGAAAGGCTCATAAACTGGCTTACACTTTTGTGGCACCTGTATTCTACATTCAGTCACTTCTTGTCAAAGTCTTTAAGGACTGCGCATAACTTTTTTTTCATGTATTATGGAATACAAATATTGAAAAAAATCAAACGAATAAAGCACAATCTTCAAACTTTCTGTCAAAATTCGTTATTACAGATTATCTCAAATGTACAATCTAAAATTCTGAAAACGGATAAAATGGTTTTCATAAATGATTTGTTTTACAAACTTTAGAATATTCTAGACACATATAAGCAATTCGAATTAAATAGTGAGCGTACAAAATCTTTTCAAAATGTACGTCTTGTGTTGACTACTCGATAAAAACAATCCAAAGCCCAACCCACTTAACGATAACAAAATCGACATATTTCTTCGTCTTTAACGTACAAGTTCTATAGAAAAAAATTACTAATGTGTCTAATAACAAATAAAAGTAAACAATCACTTATTTATTGATTTTCCACAGTTAACTACAAAACAAACTCAAAGAAAACTACAGCATCGAGTTAACAATCTAACGCAATATCTGATTGGCTGATTCAATAGTTCACTTAATACTCACTCGTGATTTTATATACCACAACATTCTTCACAAAACATCTTCTGAATTTGAAATGTCTTGTCAACTTAAACTTTGAAAAACTTCTGAATGCTTCATATCATTACATCAAACTAAAGCCTTTTCCAAAAGGAAAAGCATGAAAGGAAGTCACGTAGTGAGCTATTTGAATTTTTAATAAATCATAATACTTTACAAAATACTTCGAGAAGAATATTACATATTCTATGAGGTTTAGAGTGTAATTTATGAACAACAATTGACTGAAGATGTATAATGTCTCTTTCAGTATTACTATTAGTGGCAAAGTAAATAGCTACAAGAGGTGAAAGTTTTAGTAGTAATAAGTAATTATTATGTTAAATCTAATTTATTTGATTAAAATCGTTAAAAAATAACAATATACTATTCATACAAAAATTGATCATTTATACTTAATAAATGCTTTTTAAAATCTACTATCTAAAATGAAAGTAATTTGATAACAGGAGTTTTATTGTTTTTATATTTAAGATGCATGTTGATAAAAACGATTAGATCTACTTATTTTATCATAAACGGAGCTAGTCAAACCATAATATGTGTTAATTAAGTATTTAATTTAGTATTTCATTTGCATGGCCAGATGGGTTAAGAAATTCGACTCCTAATCTAAAGGGGGCGGGTTCGAATCCCTTGCGCACCAAACACGTTTGTCCTTTTAGCCATGTAGGCATTAGAATGTAACGGTCAATTCCACTATTCGTTGGTGAAAGAGTAGCTCTAGAATTAGCGGTTGGTGGTGATGAATAGCTGCTTTCCCTTTAACCTTACACTGCTAAATTAGGGATGGGTATCGCAGATAGCCCTCGTGTAGCTTTGCAAGAACTTAAAACAAACAAATGAGTATTTCATTAATTTATTATAGTAAATATAGTTCATGATACTAAAGGAACCTTAGGGCTAGCCTTATGTTTACTTTGATTTGTTATATTTTCTTCCCAGACAGCGAAACACACTATGCGCTTTCCATTGCATCTTGTTCTATCTACGTAAAAGCAAACCTCTGAGTGACTTAATGATTGGAAATGATAAAACTGTGAATCCAAGAGTTAAATAACGGTTGATGTCCTGTTTTGGCAAAAACATACTTTACACTGAGTCTGTGAGTGTGTTATAACAATGATAAGCAAACCCGCTATTAAACAACATAAGAGTTTTTCAAGAGCCTGTGTTATTGAATAAACACGTTTGCTCTTGTCTATCAGATAAAAATTAAATATGACGTTGAAGTTTTGTGGGAAATTTTGAAAACAAAGCATAAAAGCAAGAATGTTAGTGTTCAAAGAATTTTAGGGTCATAGAATACAAGTATCAGATTTCATAACCAAGTCAACACCTTTTCAGCAAGTTATACTTACAGCTTTTACGTACAACATAATGATTATTAAAATGCATCTAAATAAATTAGTAAATAAAGAAATTTATTAATTTATTTTAATAGAATTAGAGGTAACTGTTAGGAATTTTTAAAAGATGTACATTTTATTTGATGTCAGTCACCCAGGTAGAATAAATGTGAACAAAAAATACGGCCGGACTAACTAATGTTGTTGTTGTTGTTTTGAATCAAGCACAAAGCTGCACAATGGGCTGTACAATAACTACTGTATCATTATTATTAATCATATAAGTGTAGCTACCAGTTTGGTTCCTTTCCTGTAAGTGGCAAACTCTATCTTTTATCGGCTACACCTTCTTTATATACCTAAAGCATTTTGATGAGATCAGTATATGTGAACCAATTATACAGCATAAACAACAACTGCACAACAATTTTTTGTCAAAAAACAAGAACAACAAAAGATTAGGCCTCACCTATTCTAGACTTTTGTTGTGCTTAAAGATGTTCTATCCGTATATTAAGCGAGGTTTCTACTAAAATAGTTACTCAGGGCAACAACGATGAAAGTCTACGTTTGATGTTAACAAGTATACAGTTACTGTATTGCTGTCCTGTTTTAAGCATTTTTGATTAAATATTCATCTAAAGAAAATCTAATCTATAATCGCAAAATTAACATATTTATTTCTCTTAAAACTGCTACTAAAAACAAGTGATTTTTATGTTTTTGGAATTGCTGTAACCTAAAATGATTTTTTTTTCGGCTTAATTCACAGAAAATCGTGAGATCGGCTGCTTACTAAACACATTAATTCAATTCCTTTTTCACTTTGTAGTTTCGGCAAATTAATTTTCTTTAGTTTAAATTATGTTATTTTATATCTGGTATTTTATTTGTATAATATTTACTTATTCATGCTAGTTGGCATTGGGTAAGAAATAAATTTCCACTCTTATACTGAGAAACTTCTGGTTCAGAACACACAAAACAAATCGTGTAATTTGCACTAATATCGACACAAAACAGCAATTACTTTTTGCTAAAGTAATTTCATATATATTTTTGGCTCGGCATGGCCAGGTAGATAAAGCACTCGACTCGTAATCCGAGGGTCAAGAGTTCGATTTCCCGTCACACCAAACCATGGGGATGTTATAACGTGACGGTAAATCCCTCTATTCGTTGGTAAAAAAGTAGCCCAAAAATTGGCGGTTGGTGGTGATGACTAGCTGCCATCCTTCTACTTTTACACTGCTAACTTAAGGATGGCTAGCGCAAATAGGCGTCGTTAATCTATGCGCGTAATTCAAAACAATTTTATTTCTTGCATTCTAATCGTTTCGAAAATTAGAAATGCAATATTTAATTAGAATATGACAAGAAAAACAAGTTTGCAGAATGAAAGGTACTCCAGTAGTATAACGGTATGTCTGCGGACTCACAACACTAGAAACTGGCTTTTGTAATCCATAGTAGGCATAGCACACGGAGTTCAATTTTTAAATTTAGTGCTTAACTCCCAACAATAAAAAGAAACAGTATGAAAGAAATGATTCAATGGTACTAACCGACAATGTATGTTTACTCTGTAAAAAACTAACATTTTAAAGTTATCAATTTATGTGTCCGATTTTTTATTCAGTTATTACATTTTACAACATTATTTAGATCTAACTGCTCAAAGCTAGTTTTCTTCTATTTTCTCTTCTTAAATTTGTAGTTTGGGCTGTGACGGATTTGCTATCATATATCAAGCTTAACATCGACGTTTGTTTAAGTTAAGTTTATGTTTAGAACTGTACATAACTTATGCATTTAAATCTGTATTGTGAAATTTCTAATTATTCACTAAATTTATACAACATTCTCCAGTATGAGAATGAACAATATACACTGATGGCCAAATTTCGGCCTACACAACAATATGGACATTACACCAGTATTAACGTACGTACATACATACATACACTGCTGGCTAAAATCTTAAGGCCAATGAACACAAAGAAAAGGGTAAACAAAAATAAAAAAAACTTTTTTTAGCATTTAATAGGGAAAATGTGAACACTATGAAATTAGCCTAAATACTAGCTGGTCAAAAGTGTAAGACCATACTTAACGAAGCGTTAACCGGTAAACACGTAACAAAATTTAGTCATTTGTGTTCAAGCATTAGCGTTGTCAACATCTCCTGTGTTACATTGGGTAAAAACATGGCAAAATTAAAAGTTGACAGAGTTTGAA
Organism: Tachypleus tridentatus; assembly: GCF_004210375.1. Classification (NCBI taxonomy): domain Eukaryota; kingdom Metazoa; phylum Arthropoda; class Merostomata; order Xiphosura; family Limulidae; genus Tachypleus; species Tachypleus tridentatus. Next base: position 234,311,968 of record NC_134837.1, on the reverse strand, counting down.
CGTGACAAAATTGTCCAGCTGCAAAAGCAAGGTCTCTCTTAACGTGCTATCGCTGATGAGATTGAGCGTAGTAAAACTGCTGTTGCAAATTTGTTAAAAGACCCTGAGGAATACGAAACGAGAATTTGAAGTGGTCGGCCCAAGAAAATTTCGCCGTCGTTGAGCAGGTTTGTCCGGCGAGACACAAGCCGATCGTCGAACCAGATTAAGGCCCTTACGGACGCAAAATGCAGCTCAAGAACAATAAGAAAACATGTACGAGAGAAAGGTTTTAAAAGCTATAAACTTCTTTAAAGAGACGAAGAAAAGAGAAAGAAGGTTTTGTACTTTGATCAGAAAAAAATTTAACCTGGATGGTCCACATGGCTTTCAACGTTACTGGCATGATAAGGATATCCCACCGGAGACATTTTCTACACGACACAGTAGAAGAGGTTCCATCATGATCTGGGGTGTCTTCTCCTTCCATGGAACAATGGAGCTTCAGGTTATACAAGGGCGTCAAACATCAGCTGGCTACATTGGCATGTTGGAGAGAGCATCCTTATTGACTGAAGGCCCTCGCTTGTTGGAAATTACTGCATCTTTCAGCAGGACAACGCTGCAATCCACAATGCCCGAAGGACAAAGAACTTTTCCATGACAAATAACGCGATTCTTTTGGACCATCCAGCGTGTTTGCTCGAACTGAACTCCATTGAAAATGTCTGAGTGTGGATGGCAAAGAAATTCTATAGAAATTGACGTCAATTCCAAACAGTGCATGATCTTCGTGAAGCCATCTTCACCACTTGGAATACTATTCCAGCCAGCCTTCTGCAAACGCTTATATCGACCATGCTAAAGCGAATGTTTGAAGTTATTCGCAATGACGGTAGTGCAACTCACTACTGAGACCTCTTGTTGGACACTTCCTACCCTGTTTAGGACTTCATTTTGGCATGGTCTTAACCTTTTAATCAGTTAGTATTTATGCTAATTTCGTAGTGTTTACATTTTCCCCTATTAAATGCAAAATTTTTTTTTTATTTTTTTTTTATTTTTTCTTATTTTCATCTTTCAAAGCTCTACTCAAATAAGTAGTTGAGTCTAACAACGCAAAATGCAATTTTTTGTGTTCATTGGTCTTAAGAATTTGGCTAGCAATGTATGTGCGTAAGTTAATACTGGTGTATTCTCAGTATTGTTGTTTAGGCCGAAATTTCTAGAACACTCCTCACACCTATAAATGTAGCTAACGCGACATGCCAAGAGACAGTATATATCCGTAAATCTAACGATGACCGAAGAAGGCTGGAACGTTGTTCGCTCCTCTATATATAGCTCTCTCTACCCATACCAGTCGTTTTTACATATATAGATAGTATATATCTTATTGGTTTGGTGTACTTGACATACTATAATTCTCAGAGGTTATAACTGTGATTAACGTTATTAATCGGGAGGTTCAGATATTTGATCAGGAATGTTTATATATTTCGAACATTATAAACCATTAAACTTCAGCAAATTCACATCGAAAAATAACTTTATCTTTTATACAAAGACATCGCATAACTTTAGCAGCGACAAACTTTACGTGTGATGAACGTAGAACGCATCGCTAGCTAGCTCCTTTTGAATGACTTGCATCTACATCATCTTAAGATCAATTTACTCATCACGAACCTACAATAAAATAACAAGGAAATTCTAGACCAAATAGAGGACTCAATATTGTATGTAAGTTTATGAAACGCTGTACCTAAATCATTATTTGTAATTACAGTTATCGTAAATTGCGTTATTGTTTTAATATTAAAATATATCTGTATTACAAAACCTGCGTCAGTCTTGTTGGCAAATATCATAAATTAGATACGTATTGAGATTTATTTAACTTCTAAATTCAAATTTTCATTTAACTCAGTTTCAAGCTATTTAAAATCGTAATACGTAACATGGCATGCTAAATTTCATTGCAAAAAAACAGAAAAACATTTTCCTTCATTTTCTGTAAATCATTCACCAACCCAATTCCAAGTGTAAATGAGCAGTGTCGTATGGTATGATTAATGTGTGTTAAAAGTTTTCTAAAGATAATTTCCTTTTGTTATTTACTAGTATACAAATTATTTTTGCAGGAAAACACAAAGGAAAAATTATTTAAAAACCAGCCAGGATTTTGAAATTTTCAGTATATCTTAACCTTTCGATATTCACCTGTAGTAACAGATAATATAATTAATGGTTGTCATTCTGAAACTATTTTTCATACCTAAAATATAAAATGTCATGTTCTTCGTCATACGTTAAGGGAAATACGTCTTAGAACGAACTTACCATTAAGAGCATAATCGTTATTAATTGTTCATCAGAAAATATGGAAAGTTGTCAATTTTAATTCTTTCAATTACATCAACTTAAGAGCTGACACACATACAAATGTTTATGAGCATGTAAAGAGCTTATTATCTGGGCCAGAAATAACCACTCTTCGCATAGCAGAATCTTGATGACTAGGAGCTCATCATGGGAGCTATCTAAAATCTATTTATTTTGATAATTCTAACAACAAATGTAGTGGCGAAATGTGCATATTAATTTATACGTGGTGAGGTCTCAATTCATTGGCATGATTGGGGTTAGTCTTGTGGGATGTGTTAAATAACTTGACAATTTCTTTTATCAGTTGTACATATATATATATCTGGAAAACTTATTATATCGCAATCAGCATATTTTCATAAGCTCATATTTCGTTCAATATAATCTTCAGACATCATCACAGAACCGGTCAGCGTGTCTTACTAACCCCATCTGAAGGAAAACAGAAACAATCACTTCCCACCACTTTGCAACATGGAGTAGTAGGTCGTAATACTGATTCTCTGATCATTGTTAAACACCATATAAGCAAAAATAAAAGTTAAATAATTTTCTTCTTGTTCCTTGATCAATTGTCTCCTAGTCTGAATACTGTCAGTTTTACATAGGCTGTAACGTAGGTATACTCGTACATATATAAAATACAGATGTTAAACGTTACCGTGTATTTTAAATTTTAGGATCTCAATAATTACAACCAATTGTTGTATTCTCGTCCAGTTGCAAGCATATAAATTAACTTACCCAGTCACCTGGATAAATCTACAAACAAACTAGCATACAATATTCTTTATTTTAGAAATAAATTGGGCAATATTTTAGAAAATTCTCAGCCTTACATTTTGTCAGAATAAAAAGTGTATCACAATAAAAAAAGCTTGTAATTACCCTAACATTGGACTGAATGAACTCTATATGAATGTATCTGAAAACCTAAAACAATATTGACATGGAATTTACAGAGAGTGTTATCAAAAATGAACAAACAGAAATATTTCGCTTCGTAAAACACATCACTCTGTAGATGACAACGAAACTAACAAAACACACACTCCTGTGGGAGAAGATGACAAGAAGGATGCACAGTCCTTTTTGTATTTGTCAGTTACATAGTTTGTGGCAAAGATAAATTGAGTGAAGTTGAGTTATAACCAAGAAACTGGTGAAGTGTATCAACAAACAGACAGAAGCCACCATAAAACAAGTAATCATGAATGAATAGCAATAAACTTTTAAGAGAAAATAATGATTCAAATCTTATTAAATAATAGCTTTTGATAACATATTCCAATATATTACATTTAATGATTCTAATACTGAACTTTCATCCAAACGTAAATTTATAATAATACAATGTCAAAAAAGACCTCCGCTGGTACAGGGGTAGGTCTACAGATTTACAATGCTAAAATCAGAGGTTCGATTCCCCTCAGTGGAATCATCAGGTAGCTCGATGTGGCTTTGCTATAAGGAAACATAAACACCCAAAAACACAAACAGGAGATAAATTGAAAAAGTAGTTTGACAAACAATTTGGGATCAAGATCAAGCCATTGACTTCTAATTTGGTATATTCTAAATAACTTCCAACTCATCAAGCTATAGACGCTGCTATGAATTTGACATGTTCAAGTGATAAGAAATGACGAGAGAAGTTCCGTAGTTGCTTTTTACTAAGAAGTTGTTCTATTAAATTCTAGACACCTACATCATACTATTTTCACTACTAAGCCCGGCATGGCCAGGTGGTTAAGGCATTCGTCTCTTAATCTGAGAGTCGCAGGATCGCATCCCCGTCACACCAAAATGCTCGCCCTTTCGGCCATGGGGGCGTTATAATGTTACGGTAAATCCTACTATTCATTGGCAAAAGAGTAGCCCAAGAGTACGTGGTGGGTGGTGATGACTAGTTGCCTTCCCTCTGGTCTTACACTACTAAATTATGGACGACTAGAGCAAATAGTCCTCGTGTAGATTTGCACGAAATTAAAAACAAACAAGCAAACTTAATTATTGTAACCAGTTGCTAGTTATCTGTGTCTTTCTTGTGTAATATATATTCACATTTATTAAATTTGACTACTCTCAAGACCTCTTTGCCGTTTTTGTTGATTGAATTTCAGAGTAAAATACTTACTAGCTATGATAATAATGAAACACTGATGGATGTTATTACGGATATCAGTTGTACAAATAAATTCACATTACTAAAGATGTTGTGCTAACTTTATAGTGATGCAGACTATGCCAATAAAAATAAATTTTTCATTTAATTCAAAGTTTCAGTTTTAATTATCAAATGACGTATGACCAAATATAGCAAACTTTATCAGCTTTTATAGTTTTAATGAACAGATGATATTATAAAATATATTGTTAATATATTGCATATTATAATGTAAATAAACATGTAGTTACAATTTTTATAACCTGTCAGATCCAATTTTTGATATTTTTCGATGAATAAAATATACTTTGGTCGTGATCTGATTCATCAAGCAGGCAACTTTTATAAATTAGAATACAAGCTAAAGTGGATCGACTATATCTGACCCACCGTCTAATTCCTTTTATTTCTTGAGCTTTGTGTATTTTATTTTTTTAATATTATAGATGGTTGTTTTCAGAAGTTACCAAGGATAAAGTTTAACTATAATACTATATGTCTTATTTGAAGAAATTAATTTGAAGTTAATGTACTTTACAATAGTTTTGATCAATTAAATTTTAAGTTAATAATTTAATATCTATACTTTAAAGAGATTTGGTTATTCTCTTGCATTAAAATGTATATTTTTTATAGATTAAGTCATCAAAAACAAATGGTTGGTGTTCTAAAGATCAAATGTTTTCCTAAATTTATACTAAATGTTCTGTGTTGGTTATATTGTTGCTTATTAACCAGACGTTTTTGATAATTATTATATTACTGAAAAAAATCAGTGATGTTCTAAGTATAGTTCCTCAATGAAATATTTAGTTAAAGAACCAAGTGCTTGCAATAAAATTGTATGTTATGTAGCTTTGGAAAGTTAATATTTCAAGAAGATAGAAAATATGGACATAAGTGATTACAGTAATGGTTGGTGAAAACTATTATGTGCAGCACAACCATTACACTCTTATTTTTAGTATTAAATCATTCAATCATCCATTTATATTTCATTTTTATAACTTCTGAATACACTTTTTAATGTTGACTTAAGTTGTGGTGTCCCTTGATAAGTTTCAGTCCATTCCACATATTAAAGGTCAAAGTGCAATGAAAAACTGTTATTGTATCTTTTTTCAACTCATTTATCTAAACGTCTTTTTAAACTTTAATTTTATTCAAAAATTATAGTTGATGTGTCAGGTTAAGGTAACATAGTCAAGGCCCGAATATACAAGAAATTTGATGGTATTTCATACCAAAAGGGGATCTTCATATTAAACAAATTTGCAGGTACTGATGTTTTACGTAATATTCTGTATTACGTTCGTTACTATCTGATCAATGAAACAACAAATTTACTGCAAAGGAAAAGTCAGTATAGATATATTCACATGAATCCTTTTGTGAGTTTTACATAAGAATTTCAACATAAATTAACATAATTGCGATCATCAAAACACATCAAAAATTTAGGATAAACTAACACCATAGAAATACAAAAATTAGTAAAAGTTTAAGTAAATGATAAGTATGATTAATTTAAAGGTAAGTTTTATAAAACGTTTAAGCCCATTTACCAAATAACTTCTCCTTTCAAGAGGAAATTAAAACTCTTAATGCTGCGAAATATTAAACTATTGATTAAAAAATAATATGACAAGAAATGTAAGTAAAAATAAATATATCAATATATTAGGAAGTAAGTCACAATAATTTACAAACAAATAGTGAAAATGTATTGATTTTTTTAAGTTATCAATTATAAAAGAATATGTAAAAAGTAATAAAGTATTTAACAAAAATATTAGTTATTTACAACCAAATGGTAGAAGTTTATTAAGATTACGTAATAATTTGACCATTTATGTATAAATTTATATAAAAATCATTTATTATTCCTAATTAACACACAAAAAAACTGGCTAAAGTCTTCGGAATTTAATATAATTATTTCCATTATCAGTTGGATTGATAATGTTATATATATTTAGAACTAAAACAAATACAATCAGTTTTGAAATATTGTTTTCATTTCAGTGTGGTTTGTATTATGTTAGGCCTAGTTCTTATACAATAAGGTAATGTATGGTTATTAACATAAGCTTTCAGTTGTTACAACTTTTATTACTAGTATTTAATAGCTTTACACATTAAACGTTTTAAAAATCAAACATATATACATACTCCTTAAAATTCACACTTGCATAGCTTAGGTAATGTCATTATGTCATAAATTCTTTTCTCATTGAACAACTCACAACATACCACAGAAATTACTTCACGACACCCCAAAAAGAAAATCAACATAAAACAGTAACACCTAATGTAACTGTTACAATTACCCCCTATTTATTTGCTTTCAGTGAAAAGATTCGTACTTCCTACAGTTACATGGACTACCAAGGTTAAACTCTATTATGGGGTACTTAGGATACTCTTTTTTTGACACTACATAGAATAATATGCCATAGTTATTTTCATTTACGTAAGCCTGCAGTTTGGCTCTGATACATAGATTACGTGTTTTTTGTTGTGTTTTTTTTTACTTTACTTATCAAGATGTGCAAAAAAAGTACCTCTAGCACATAAACAACTTCCTTTACATTGGAAACTAAAAACAACTACATGATAAAATTTATAAAAGTTATCATCAGAGGATCTCCAGAAGACTTCACCATTAAACTTCAGTGAAACAAACACAAACAGAAGAAATTACCTAAACTATATTTTTTATCATGTAATTCACTAGAAGCTAGGCACTCTTAAAAAGCCTACTAAGTTTAGTACACTATAAAACATCGATAAAGAAGTTAAGTGCTTAACACAAAGCTTTACTAACATTAGCCAGTACCCTGCTAAAGTAATTACAAAACTATTAAAAGATTAAAACAACACAGGCAAGAAACAACTTTCAGCTTTTCTTTCATGTAAACTACTTACATCAAATAAAAAAATGTGAAAAACTGACACATACGTAAGAAAATAAACTACTCAGAGAACATATACTTATTTTGTTTAAGGAATGAAACTTGTTATATAATACGAAACTAATGTTAGAGGAGATCTTAGGTAGACAGGTTGCTCCTGAAAATTATGCTTATATGAACTCAAACTTTCAAATAATGGTAAGATGTCTGGATACAAGTGTTAAAACAATCCAGGAAAGAAATATTATTATTCTTAGAATGAGACACTTCAGCACTAAAGCTAATAATGTGCCTTATGGGGCGAATATATGTGTTACTCCAGTTCTTTACAATTTATCGTCAAGGAGATAAGAAATGTCCAACTTTTTTTTTTCCAAAAGAAAACCTTTCTTGTATATAAAAGCGAGAATAGAAGATGCGACCAATTAACACGAAAGGATGAGAATGATTTTGTTATCAGTAAAATATATGCATAATTTCCACAGGTATCATAACAACAGTATTTATCTAACGTTGTCGGTGATTCTTCTGAGAAAACAAGAATATTGGTAAGTAAACATGAAGAGGGTGTGAGTGTATTTTCTTATAGCAAATCCACATCTAGGTATCTGCTGAGCCCACGGAAGAGAACCAACCCGCTAATTTTAGCGTTGTAAATCCGCAGACTTATCGCTGTTCCAGTGGAGGGCAGACAACACGAACCCATTAAGCCTAACGTAATACAAGTCGAAATGAATACCTTTAAATAGTTACGGTAAAATAATTACTTGGGTATTACGAAAGTTGATGAAGATAATGCTGTTGTAGTAATGAATTATTGTGATTAATTGAGTAAAATGGATGAAATATTTATTAATCAAGAGCATTATACATTCTTAAGTAACAGCTCAACTAAACACATAGAAAACAAAGTGTACCAATTCGTATTCGATTTTTTAAAAACTTATTAAATGATTTTCTTTAACTTTTTGAGATTTAGTAATGAATAAACAAGATGTGCTAGTTTTGTTGCTTTGGGCAACATGGTTTTGTCATATTATGCTCAGTTAATGGCAAATTTGCAGCATGTTTTAGTGTATTGCCATCATAAATAACCTACTAGTTCGAACATTTTTGACAGAGGCTCTTCCAAAGAAAGATTGTCGTACAGCAAAATAGAAAATACACGCGACGCTCAGGACACATCACTTTCAAATATGATCGTATACGATAACGAATAATCTCAGCAACAAATGTATATGATGTGAAACAACGTAAGTACACCTCACCATATGCATAACAGCCATTAACGTTCTTCAAGTTTGCATTCTGATCGTATGAGAGCTCTCACTCACACCAACACGCACACTTGCAGAAAGGGATTGTTAACGAAATACACCAATACACTCTGCACTATTTAAATTAGAATGATTTTCCCATTTTAAAGAAACCTAAACCAAGTACGCATAAGCTATTATTACTGTCATATTAGTTTAAAAAAAAGACACAAAAAACATATTAACTTGCATGATAAATGGAAGTTTATTGCAACATTGGAAGCGATCTAGACGTGCTTGAATGGCAAATAAACGGACATGGCTCGGCATGGCCAGGTGAGTTAAAGCTTGCAACTCGAAATCTGAGGGTCGCGTGTTCGCATCCCCGTCACACCAAACTTGCTCGCCTTTTCAGCCGTGGTGGCGTTATAGTGTGACGGTTAATCCTACTATTCGTTGGTAAAAGAGTAACCCAAGAGTTGTCGGTGTGTGCTGATGACTAGCTTCCTTCCCTCTAGTTTTACACTGCTAAATTAGGGACGGCTAGCGCAGATAGCCCTCGAGTAGCTTTGCGCGAAATTTAAAAAAACAAACAAACAAACAATAAACGACAAATTTCTACTGACCACGACTCGACAGACTTCTTAACTTTCAGTATAGTTCAAGGAATGTAAAATGGGTTTTTTATTATGCTTTAGGATTTATACACGTCTTTCGTATTAAGACAATTAAACTACACCACACTCTGAAACAATCATAGGTAAGCTCTAGTAGTTGTGAGGAGAATATATAGTGTCGAATAAGCAAGATGAAATGTTTATTAAGCTCTGTGATCTTATACAAACCTTAAATGAGACTGGTGCTCATTTACTCTCTCTCTTTTTATACGTGTCAGCTTTCATCACTGCTGAATCATCCACCATTATGCAATAAAATAGCTTAAACGTAGTCTGAAAAGACAGTATTCGTGGAAAGTTTAGGATATGATTATCTATTGCACAACCTTATTTCAATAAAAACTGTTGTATTGGGTAATAGTACGTAATTATAGATATTAGGATAGAAACAATGATCTTTGAAGGTAATATCCCCAGTAGCAGTGTGAGTTGTTATTGATGTAAGTCTTTAATGCAAACTTACAATGAGATAAATGCACTTTGTTCAACGAGAGGAAATCAAAGCCTAGATTTTAGGATTGTAAGTCAGGAAATTTAGCGCTAAACAATCAGGTAACAGGCAACGTAAGACCTGGTACATCCTTTTCTATATTCTAAACATAAATAATTTCAGACAAGTTGAAAATAGTCAACACTAGGTAATGTTTGTTTGAAGTTCAGCACAAAGCTGTGTTCTAGTGTTGTAAGTCCACGGACAAAGTTGTGAAAAGAAAAATTATACATTCCGTTTCGCCAACACCAGTGAGTGTGTGGTTTATGTTGGGAACACGCCGTGTGTAATATCAACTTTATTTTCACTACCTGTTTTCATTTGTCGTGAATTTCCCGCAAAGCTACACTAGAATTATCTACGTTAGCTGTCCCTAATTTAGTAATGTAAGACTAAAGGGAAGATTGCTAATAATCTTCACTCACTGCCAAATTTTGGACTACTTTTATACCAATGAATAGTGTGATTGGCTGTCATATTTTAACGTCTTCATAGCTCAAAGGACGAACATGTTTGGTGCTATGGGAATTCGAACACGCGACCCTAGGATTGAGAGAAGAGTGCCCTAATCACCCTAGTCACCTGATCATGCTGGGCAACCCACCTATTAGGGCTGATTTTGATTTATATATATATTATCAAAATAACGTAAGTATTGTTTGCAAAAGAAATCAAAGGATTTTCAACAAGATATATAGCAGTAATGACAATCTAAGTCTTTCATTTCTTTATACGCTTTGAAAATCCTAAATCTGGTTTAAATAAATTTTCAAAAGAAGAGTGACTTGTAAGAACGTAAAACTGACAATAGTTACGTTTCAGAAAACTGGAGCATGTATCTCTGCAATGTTCTAATGATGTGGTTATGATATAGATGTGCAACATCGAATATTATTTTACATATTTATAAACATTCTATTATGAAAGTTTTAAAAATACATGATTTATTGATCGTTAAATCTATTACCTGCTTTTTAATGATATAAGTATATATATATGTGTATATTATTTAGCCTCTGACTTTAA